>NW_022196906.1:15399276-15400332 GCF_008632895.1 Mastomys coucha
CGAGACGGTTTCTCTGTGTAGCCCTGGCTGTCCTGGAACTCACTCTGTAGACCAGGCTGGCACTTGAGTGCTTTAAATTGCTGAGAGCTACCCCATGTTTCCCCAGGTTGGGCAGTTAAAAGCCGGACCAGCTTCAGCAAGATCTCCAGTGTTCACCTCTGCGGGCGATGCTACCATTTCGAAGGAGAGGGTGAGGTGTCAAATCTGGGACCAGGGTAGGGGAGTCTCCTAGGGGTTCTCCTTGGTTGCCAGGCTGACTAGTCGGTTCTCATAGGTGACATCCAGCGGTTTCAAAGGGACTTTGTATCTCGACTATGGCTCACATATCGCCGGGACTTCCCACCCCTAGCTGGAGGCAGCCTGACCTCAGACTGTGGCTGGGGATGTATGTTACGAAGTGGTCAGATGATGCTGGCCCAGGGCCTGCTCCTGCATTTTCTGCCTAGAGGTGAGTTGTGTATATGCAGCTGTAAGTGCCAGGCTTCTGGGTCAGCACTTTAAAGCTGCTTGCAGCCTGTGAGTTGAACAGTGTGCATTGGAATCTCAGAGCTTGGGAAATTGAAGCAGGATTTTGAGATATAGTATCCAGTCTGGGATACATAGTGAGTTTTAGGCCAGTTGGAGATAAGTGTGTGTGTGTTTGACATATGTGTGTGTGTGTGTGTGTGTGTATGTATATATGTTTATGTCAGTAAAACAAGATCTTAAGTGGTAGCTGCTTGCAAACATAGCAAGCGCTTAGGGGAGGTAGGAGAAACAGAAGTTCAAGATTTATTTCTGAAGGCTACACAAGAAGCTGTCTCAAAAATTAAATAATTAATAAGGCATTTGCCATCATGCCTTTAATCCCAGTATGTAGGCAGAGGCAGGCAGATCTCTGTGAGTTTGAAGTCAATCTTGTCTACAAAGTGGGTTCCAGAACAGCCATGGCTATTATACAGAGAAGCCCTGCCTTGAAAAACCAAAATACATATATGAATAAGTAAGTAAATAAATAAATAATAAGCAGCAGAGGTGGCTCTGCTGTTAAGTACTTGTGGCTTTTTTTTTTTTTTT
>NW_022196906.1:15401032-15434836 GCF_008632895.1 Mastomys coucha
TTTGAACTCATGACCTTCCGAAGAGCAGTCGGTGCTCTTCCCCGCTGAGCCATCTCACCAGCCCAAAAATAAACCTTTTAAAGGTTTTGGCAGGATTTGGTGGTGCAGGCCTTTAATTCCAGCACTTGGGAGGTAGGTGGGTCTCTGTAAGTCTGAGGCCATCCTGGTCTACAGAATGAGTTCCAGGACAGCCATGGCTGTTATAAAGAAACCCGGTCTCAAAAAAACAAAAGACAAAACAAAAAAGTAGGTCAATTTGTAGTTCCCATGAGTATTAGAGGTATGAGTCAAAAGGGGGGAAGTAGGAATGTTGTGCCGAAGTTTAGCTCTAAGTGTACATGTTTAGCTCTAAGTTTCATCTCTTCCTCAGACTGGAGGTGGGTGGAGGGCACAGGACTGGCTTCCTCTGAAATACCAGGGCCAGCCTCTCCCAGTCGCTACCGAGGGCCTGTTCGTCGTGGGCCTTCACGATGGACCCAGGGTACACTGGAGATGGAACAGGATCATTGGCACCGGCGGATTGTTTCCTGGTTTGCTGATCATCCCCAGGCCCCCTTTGGTCTACATCGGCTAGTGGAGCTTGGGCGGAGCTCTGGCAAGAAGGCAGGAGACTGGTACGGGCCCTCTGTGGTGGCACACATCCTCAGGTGAGACCCACTGCAGGGAAGGAAGATAGGAGCTGCTGGTGACCCCGGGAACTTAAGCCTGTCTGCTTTCCTGCCCCCAGGAAAGCTGTGGAGAGTTGCTCAGAGGTCCCCCGCCTGGTGGTGTACGTCTCTCAGGACTGTACAGGTAAGGCTGGGAACAAGCGTCTACCTGAGCCAGCCCTACCCAAAGCCCTGACTTCTCAGGGGCTGATGCAAGTTTGGGGGTAGAGGTTTCCTCTCCTGCCTCTCTGCAAGACCTAGAAAGTCAGAATGAAAGATTCAAGAGGGGAGACCCTCCTTCATCCTTCACTTCAATCCCA
Source organism: Mastomys coucha (assembly GCF_008632895.1). Taxonomy (NCBI): domain Eukaryota; kingdom Metazoa; phylum Chordata; class Mammalia; order Rodentia; family Muridae; genus Mastomys; species Mastomys coucha. Next base: position 15,402,000 of record NW_022196906.1, read on the forward strand.
CTTAAAAAAAAAAACACACTACACGTATTTTTTGTGTATGTGGTGGGGTGGGAGTCTTGTACCAAGGTGTAGTTGACCTTGTGGGGGAATGGGTTCTCTCCTGTGGATTCCAGAGATGGGACTTGGGCCATCATGCTTGGCAGCAGGCGCCTCTACGTGCTTGGCTATCCCATTAGCCCTGCTCACTTTAACTATACCAAACTATGCTGATTGTTAGCTAGTCAGGTATCCTCATGCTCACAAGCTGGCAGAGGATTCACTGATCCCAAAAACTGTGGGGTCCACAAGATGGCTCAGTGACTGAAGGGGCTTGCTGCAAAAGCCTGACAGCTCGTATCTGAACTCTGCACCTTTCTACAAAGTTGTTCTCTGACCTCCAGTTTTGTGCTTTAGCATGTACACCACCAGACACACGATGGTGATGATGCTGTTGTTGTTGTTGTTATTATTGTTATTATTATTATTATTATTATTATTATTATTATTATTATTATTTTTACAAGAGGGCCAGACAGATGGCGGCTCAGCCAGTGAAGGTTCTTGCAGCCAAGCCTGATAACATGGATTGGATCTCCTGAACCCACATGGTTGAAGGAGAGAACTGACCCACACATGATGGATAAATTAATAAAAATGGTGCTCATAGAAGGTGCCCAAATATTAGCTATTGCTTTCTTCCAGGTCAGCTAATTATATTTATATAGTTTTGCTTATATTAAGTTAGGGTCTCTTATAGCCCAGGCTGGTCTCAAAGCTACCATGTAAGAATTATGAGACCGCCAGGCAGTGGTGGTGCACACCTTTAATCCCCACATTAGGAGGCGGAGACAGGCAGATTTCTGAGTTTGAGGCCAGCCTGGTCTACAGAGTGAGTTCCAGGACAGCCAGGGCTACGCAGAAAAACCCTGTCTGGAAAAAGAGGCGGGTATGGTGTTTTATGCTGTTAACTCTGACATGTGAGGCAGAGCCAGTCAGTTCTAGTCCACCCTATTCTACACGATGACTTTCAAAACAGCCAGAGCTGCATAGTGAGATCCTGTTTCAAAAGAATGGGGTGTGTGTTTATGTGGGCTGAGGAGGTAGCTCAGTTGTTTCCATCAGCAGAGCCACGGTGAGTGCTGACAGGGCGATCCCTGGGGTTGTCTGGAAGCCAGCCTAACCTAGTTGTTGAGCCTTAGGCCAGTGAAAGACCCTGTCAAATATAAGGTGGGGTATTCCTGAGGGACAACACTGGAAGCTGCCCTCTGACCTCAGGGGTCCACACACGGGTATATGTACCCATACACATAGGAATGTGCACTATCCAGGCACACACAGGCTGCGGCTGAGTGGGGCTTGAAATGAAGTTAAATGGTAAGGGGGTTACGCTGACAGACAGGCTCTGAAATTTGTCCCCAGCATCACAAGTAACAAAGTGGGCCTTGCTGATGCCTGCCTAGAACCCCTGTGTTACTGAGCTTTTGGCTCATCTGGTAAGAGAGAACAATTCCTTAGCATGCCTAAAGCCTTGGGTTTCATGCTCAACACTGCATGGCACACATCTGCAGTGTTGGCTCATGAGAGGTATAACAGGATGGGTGGTCAGGCATCACAGTCATCATGGCTACATAGAGTTGTAGGCCAGTCCGTGTCTCATGAACCCTCAGGCCCTCACTTCCTGCTAATGGGATAGTCAGCACTTGCCCGGAGGTCCCAGGATTGTTTAGGACTCGGTGTACTAGAAAGTCTCTGCAGATGAGGACTGCATTGCTCACCAGGAGTTGCAAGGCTGATGGTATGCTCCTGGGGCTACAAGCCTGGGTAGAAAGGTGACCTGCTGCCCTGTCCCCACAGTGTACAAGGCAGATGTGGCACGCCTGGTGTCTTGGCCAGATCCTACAGCGGAATGGAAGTCTGTGGTCATCCTGGTGCCTGTACGACTAGGTGGGGAGACCCTTAACCCTGTGTATGTGCCCTGTGTGAAGGTAAGCACCCTGTAAGGGGACACCTCTGCCTTCGGGCCTCCATACTTAACAGAGGTCAACCATGGGTGTCACTCATTTGTATGTGTGTGCATGTGCGTGCATGCATGAGAGTGTCCTTTTCTGTTACGTAAGTATATGTGGTACATACACATGTATGTGTATGGGTGTGCACATGTGGAAGTGTGAAGACACAGGGTACCTACTCTGTCACTCTGCATTATTCCTTTATGACAGGGTCTCTCACTAGCCCCGGAGCTGGGGTGGCAGCCAGCAGTCCCTAGTGATACCCCATTTCTGCCCCACAGTACTGGGTTATAGTGATTTGTGACCATGCCCAAGGTTTTACACAGGTGCTAATGTTTTGCACTTAGGCCCTTGTGCTTGGTAAGCAAGTGCTCCTGTCCTTTGAGCCATCTCCCCAGCCCCCACCTGGTTTTACAAGACACATACTAGCATGCTTCTGCCATAGGTTCTAGGGATTGAATGCAGGTCCTCACACTCAGCATTGCCCACTAGTGACACAGCTGCAACAGATACATTTGCTATCATGGGGACTGGGATTCAAAGCCAGTGAAAGGAGCCCAAATTCTGAGTATGTCAGGTAGAGTGGACCTTCTGAAAACAAGCTGGAATGTTCTGGAAGCCTGAGGAAGAAGCTCAAGGTGGAAGTCTGTGCCAGGCAGCATGTAGGTCAATCCCAGCACACAAATGTATTTTCTTATTAAAAGCAGTCAATCTGTCCAAGCTCCTGGAAGGCTGAGGCAGGAGGACCTTCTAGAGGACACATAAAGAGCTAGAAAGGTGTCCTGGGAAAAGAGAGCAGCATGACTGGGCGGTGGTGGCGCATGGCTTTAATCCCAGCACTTGGGAGGCAGAGACAGGTGGATTTCTGAGTTTCAGATCAGCTTGGTATACAGTGAATTCCAGGATAGCCAGAAAAACAAAATCAAACAAAAAAATCTTATAAGAAGTTATATGGTGGGCTGGAGAGATGGCTCAATGGTTAAGAGCATCGACTGCTCTACTGAAAGTCCTGAGTTCAAATCCCAGCAACCACATGGTGGCTCACAGTCATCCATAATGAGATCTGATGCCCTCTTCTGGAGTATCTGAAGACAGCTACAGTGTACTTACATATAATAAATAAGTATATATTTTTTTTAAAAAAGTAGTTATATGGCCCCCTCTCTATAAGGCCTTTACATCCAACAGATAAGGCTGTTTTTGCTCTAGAAACCTTAGTGCCATCAGACTGGGTTGGTTAGCTAGGTACCTGCTCAGTGTGTTGAGCTCCTGTCTGACACCAGCCTCTCTTCTACAGGAGCTTCTGCGTTCAGAACTCTGCCTGGGCATTATGGGGGGCAAACCCCGGCATTCACTGTACTTCATTGGCTATCAGGGTAAGGCACAACCCCTTTTTCTGGGGTCACAGCACTCCACCTTCCTCTTATCCACTCCAGTTTACACTTGTCTCCCTTTCCTCACTAGATGACTTTCTGCTCTACCTGGATCCCCACTACTGCCAGCCCACTGTGGATGTCAGCCAGGCCAACTTCCCCCTGGAGGTGAGCTGGTGGCTTTGAAATGGGGGCAGCAAATATGGGCACAAAACTGGGGTCCTTCAAACCTCTCTTATCTGCCCAGTCCTTTCACTGCACCTCGCCTCGCAAGATGGCCTTTGCCAAGATGGACCCCAGCTGTACCGTGGGGTTCTATGCTGGGAACAGGAAGGAGTTTGAGACACTCTGCTCGGAACTGATGAGGGTGAGCTACCATCATGGAGGTATTACATCTTAGAGGCAGTGCTCCTGCCTCCAGTGTGCTAGACAGACTGGGTTCCACCCACACTCCTGGGACAGTAACAGACCACTTGACAGCAGAAGTATGTCAAAGTGTACTTCAGTCAAGGTGGTTTTGTCCACCACTAGGAAGCTCAGCCCAGAATAGACCTGAAAAGCTTCGGCCACTGCGGGTATTTTGGGGTCAGCCACCGGAGCTCTTCAGAAGTTTCAGGGCAGCTGTTCACAGACTGAGCCAATCATGCATGGCCCAGCTGTCACAGCTGGTTCTTAAAGACCCTGAACTGAGACCACTCTCCTCCATCCTCCTCCAGATCCTCAGCTCCTCCTCAGTCACGGAACGGTACCCCATGTTCACAGTGGCTGAAGGCCACGCTCAGGACCACAGCCTGGATGCCCTCTGCACCCAGCTTTCCCAGCCCACACTGCTGCTACCTTGCACAGGACGCCTACTCAAGGCCAAAAGGCCCAGCTCTGAGGACTTTGTGTTTTTATAATGGGAAGGGACGGGGAAAGATGCCAGACTATTTATTTTTTTATTTATGTCATGTCAGGTATGGGATCTGCAACTCCAGTGGTGGTGCTGGACCCTCATGTCCTCCCTAACACAGCTGAGACCTTTCCAGGCCCCAGCTTGGGGTTGTGCCCTTTCGATGTCCTCATCCCCAGCTGCCCCTGTCTCCTCAGGAGGCAGGGATGGAGAGTGGGCTCCAGGGCACTCACTCAGGGCCTGATTCAAGTTCTGTAGCCTGCACTGGGTCCCTGTACTCACTAGTCCCAAGGTCCAAAGACCCTGTCCTGGGAGAACTGACTGACTGCTGGGTGGAGACTGATAAAGATGCAGACTTGAACATGCCTGGCATTGTTGACATTTTAGGGTGTCCGTAGGGGAAGACAGAGCTCTGGCAGCCTCAGTTTCCAAGGTTAGAAACAGCAGTACCCCCTCCTGCAGGCAGCTTACGTAGGTTGACAGCGGAGTATGGTCAGCAGCTTTAGTTGTAGAGAGGCAGGTTGGCTCCCTGTGACCCTCAGGAATGGCTCTGCTGTTTCTTCCGTTGACGACCTAGCTGGCGGAAGTGCAGCCTTTTGGGGTTGAGACCAAAGGCCTGTAATCTCTGTCTGCTGAACTTGTGACCACCAAGTGTCACTGTGGGACCCAGCAGCCTGGCCTTCTTGCTCTTCTGCTTCTGGGATGCTAGCTTCTCTGGGCAGGATGTGTGGGCCACCTCCTCGTCCTTGGCTACTAAGGTCTCAGCCTGGGGCTTATTCCCATCAGCTCCACTGGGCACAGGCAGCTGTACTTGTGGGCTGGCCTTGCTCCGTGACTTTCCTGTGGCTTCTGTGGACATTTCCACCCTATAGGAGGAAAAGAAAAGCTTAAGTCAGCCTGCTGTTCAGAACATGATTTTCCCCTCTTTGCCCTTTTTGTTTGTTTGAGAAGGGGGTTCATGTAGCCCAGGCTAGCCTTAAACTCTGTGTACCCAAATGACCTTTAACTTTTTTTTTTCTTTTGGTTTTTTTTGAGACAGGGTTTCTCTGTGTAGTCCTGGCTATCCTGGAACTCACTCTGTAGACCAAACTGGCCTTGAACTCAGAAATCCGCCTGCCTCTGCCTCCCAAGTGCTGGGATTAAAACCATGCGCCACCACCACCCGGCTTTTTTTTTTTTTTAAAGCAGGGTGGAGTGATATGGCCTCACTATGTAGCTCTGGCTGTTCTGGAATTCACTGTAGACCACATTGGCCTTGAACTCAGAGCTCTTCTGGGGTTTTTATACAGTGCTGAGATAGAGCCCAATTATACATGCCAGGGAAGCACTCTGCCCACTCAGCCAAAACTATGGTTTTGTTGTCTTACTACAGAACCCAGATGGCCTCAGCTTCCTGGGATAACTCTCATAAATATGACAACTATAGATTAGCTGCACCAGCGGAAGCCATGTATGTCAGTCAAGTCCATGTGCCTTTAGTGAAGTGGCCATGTCTGTCACAACTGAGGGTCTAGGTCCTAACAAGTCTGTAGTGTGCTTGTAAGAATTTATTTTGTTCAGGCTTGGGATAAAACTCAGGATTTTAATCACACTGAACAGAATCTCACTAGGCGTAGTGGCACACACCTTTAATCTAAGCACTTGAGTCAGAGGGAGAACTCTGAGAGTTTGAGACCACCCTGGTCTACATTAAGAAGCTCCAAGAGGACTACACAGACCCAAGGGCAGGGTGTTGCTGTGGAGCCCAGGCTGGCTTCAAACTAATGAGCCCCATCCTGCCTCCCTAGGACTGGGATTGCAGATGTGCACCACGGGGTTCAGTCCTTCTGATCCTTAACCTGAGTGTTTTAGCATGACTCAGTCTCTGAAGTCTGAACCTAAAGTCACCGTACCACAAGGGACTGTGACTGGCCTACAGTTTGCACACCTGGTGTCAGCTCCATGGGCTGCTGCCACCCTCCCCGGCCCAGTGCTTACTCTTCCTGGCACAGGGACTTGAAGATCTGCCTCTTCTTCCACATGTTCTGGGCCTTCTGGCTGTATACACGCTGCTCCTGCATCTCTTCCTGCTCCGACCTGTGCACCAGAGGTGTTCTAGAAACTGTCCAAACTCTCTCCCCCCATTCCCCACCACCCTGCTGTCACCTGTACATGCAGGTCTTCTTCAGGGAACACCAGCGGTTCAGTTCCTTGTCATCTGCTGCAAGGATCTGCATGAGGAAGAAGATACCTGTTGTGTGGTCCCGGGGTCTGCCTCCGACCTCAGTCCCTGAGCAGTTATGCGGAGAATGAGGGCAACTGAGTTCAGTGTTTGATATTGGGGCAGGGGCTGTTTGAATGTCACTCTGTAGCTCAGGCTATCCTGGAATACACAGAGTATTCTCCCACCTCAGCCTTTCTAGTGCTGGCCTCTATTAACACCGTTTCAGCTCTTAGTGACAGAGGCAGCACTGAACTCCAGATCTTCCTGTCAGACCTCTTCACAGAGAATGTTCACCTCCTCCAACCCCTTGCCCTTCCCTCAATTTCCCCTGCCAGCCCTGTCCCTACCTCCTCTGTGCTGAGCCCGAAGTCACAGGGCACCACAGTGCGGTACTTGAAACGACAGGGCAAGTCGTCGATAATGTCCTCATAGTCTAGACGGTAGTACTCATCTAGGTACTCCTCAAATGTCTTGTCCCCTGCACAAGAGATACACAGCCAGGGTAGTATGTGTTCAAAGCCTCATGAGGCACACTGCCCCATCATGCCTTGTGCCTCACCAGGGTCAAACATGGGCTTCTCCTGCCCCACTGCAGCTGCAAATGGAGACTTGCGTTTTCTCTTGCCTGAGGTGGGGGCCTCACGAAGCTTCTTCCGTGGTTGGCTGGGGTCATAGTCTGCATCCATCTATCAGAAGGAGCCGGTCAGATCAGACCAGTGTTAAATGCTTCTGGAGCATCCAGACCCCACCAGGGATACTCATTGTTCTTAAGGTCTCACACAAACCACACTGGCCTCAAATGTGCTGTGCAGCCAAGGCTAGGAACATGTTCACAGAAAGCTCTTGCTCTGTCAGCTGCACCTATTGCAGACTCACACCAGTGGCACTCACGTTAAAGTCAGGGTCCTCACAGTGCAGCTCCTGCTGGCTCCAGGCCCCATCTTGCTCAGGTCCACCCCACATGTCCCAGTTCCAGTCATCTGGTTCCACAGAGGACAGAAGGGTAAAGTGAGGACCACACCCGGGCTGCACCGATCCTGCTTCTCCTGCTTTCTAAAGACATGCACCTTCCAGCCCGTCTTCTTCCTCAAACTGTGGCTTCTCTTCCTCTGCAGTACCGTAGAAGGCATCTCCAAGGCATTTCTGCAAGAGAAGGAAAGAGAGGCCTAAGGGGCTGCAGCACCCACACACCTACAGGAGCTCAGCTGCACCATGCCAATGCCAGCACAATTCACCAGCCTTACTGTTGTACAAGACAGGGTTTTATGTAGGACAGGCTAACCTCAGACTATGTACCAGAGGCTAGTCTTGACACTGTGTGATCCATTTGCTTCTAACCCTGAGTGTGGTGATTGCAAGTGTGTGCTTTTATTGAAAGTCTTGAAGCCCAAGCTGGTAGTCCTGCCTCAGATTCTCAATTGTTAGGATTATAAACCCATGCCAACACACCCAACTTTGTGTAGCTCCAGAGTCTTCCAAGAAATGGTCTCCTGTGTGCTGAGACCCTCCACGACACCACCTGTTATCTAGGCTGCACTGATTTCACACAACAGCTACATCTCTGTAGGATTCAGAGCCTGCCATCACTTGTGCCCTACTACCCACGACATAATCGCTAGTCAGGACTCCACTGAGCTGTCATCATTCCTGATAGGCTGAGAGAAAGTTTCCTCCAAGATCCTACCTACACTTGACATGGTACATACCTGTACTCAGCAGGTAGAGGTTCAGCCCAGGGGATCATGAGTAGCAGGCTAGCCTGGGCTACAAAATAAGCCTGTAACTCAGATGGTAGGGTGCTGTCCCAGTATACATTAAAAGCCCAGTGTTGTCCAGACACTACAATCCACATCTGAGGCCACAGTTGTGATTCTACAAGGACGCTGTGGCCACATGTCTCCATGGCTACTGTGATCCAAGTCTATACAGGGATATGTCAGGTATATGATAGGATCACAATTACAAGGCAGTTGGAGCTGGGTACCCTGAATTCTAAGACCATAGAAACACATTGCGGGCCTGCCAGAGGACATGGTCCACTGTGCATTTACTTTCATTTTTTTCTGCCTTTATTTTTACTCAGTATGTATGGAGTTTTGTTTGCAATGTATGCCTATGCCACATGCATGCCTGATGCTCCTAGAGGCCAGAAGAGGGAATCAGGTCCCCTTGGTCTGTAGTTACAGTGAGCTATTAGGTGACATGTAGGTGATGGGAATTGAACCTTGGTCTTCTGGAAGAACAGCCAATACTCTTAAAGGCTGAGAGCTATCTCTTTAGGCTATCTGTACACTTATTAAATATTTTGTATGTGCTCAACCTGGAGCAGGTTCTTGATGACATTTTTACAGCTACCATAAGCAACAGCACCTTGCTCTTCTATGGAGAAACCAAAGCTAAGACCAGAGAAGTGCCTTAAATAATAAGAGAGCAGACAGCTCTACAGCGCTCGGCAGTCCTCACTAAGCCTACCAATCAGTGTGCCTTCAGCCTCTTCCCAAGACTTCCTCTGCTTGGCTAGTGGCCCACCTGGGGCATCACAGGCCCAGCCTTTTCTTACAGACTTCTCAACATCTGTTTCTAAAACATGGTGCTCTGTTCTTCCAGTACAACAAATGTTAACAGAAACCCTGTCTTGAAAAACCAAAAAAACAAACAAACAAACAAAAAAAACTACTCTTCCCCCTGCCCCCATCCCCAGGCTGCATTAGAACTGTGTAGCTGAGCACAACCCTGAGCTCCTCATCCTTGTGTTGGTGGTATCTGTCTGAACTCTCTCCTGAAGGCAGACAGAGGCAGAGTGAGTTCCAGCCCCTTTGCCCTGCAGTCATCAAGGAAGCAACTGGCTCCACTGAGCATGTGCTAATCTGGGTTATGCGTTAGCTTGGGTGGGTTCCAGTTTCTGCTGTTGTTTTTTCTCTCTCCTTTTCTGTTTTTTTTTTTTTTTTGTAGTAGAGGCTGTACCCCAGAGATAGAAAGGTGCTCTATCATAGCTACAGCTGTAGCCCCTTATTGGGGGATTGTAAGCAAGGGTTCTATCACTGAGCCACATGCTAGGCCTTCCCATGCCCCTCTCCCAGGGGATCTTATATGGCTGAATGCTGACCTCCACCCCACTGTCTCCCAGGCATGCCTTCAAGTCTGAATCCTCCTGACCCAGTGCAGTTGCCTCGGTATGTAACCCACTGTTCCTGCATATTTACCCATCTACCCTTCTGCATCAACTCCTCCCACCCATCTTTCCTTAGCCAGAGGCAGTGCTGCACCAACCCCCACACTGAAGGCAAAGAAAAAGGTGCCACAGAGGTCAAGTCATTCTTTGAGGCCAACAGCTAGGAGACCTCTGGCCCCACAGACCACTTTCTGAGCAATCACCTGCATGAGTTGGTCGTGCTGGGCAGGGTCAAAGTCATCCTCCAGGTCCTGCTCCTCAAGACCCAGTGTCTCGTTACCAGTGACCTGTCGCAGCTTCTCCAGTTTGGCCAGAATCTCCTTCCTCTTTAGGTTCTTTAACTGTTTCAGCTCCTCCTGCTTCCTGGCCTTCTCCTGTGGGTTAGAGCAGCCCAGAATTACTATTCGGCAGAGCCTTGCACAGGGGCCTCCCAATACAAGCAGTTTTCTGTTTTCTTTTGAGACAGGATCTTAAGTAGCTCAGAGTGACCTTAACTACATATCCTCCTGCCTCCACCTCCTGAACTCTGAGAATGTAGGCACTGTCGGCTACGCCTGTTTCCTTCAGTGCTTGGATGACAGCCAGCGCTTTATGCACTAGGCAACTCTATCTAACTCAAGATGGCCTAGAATTCTTTTTTTTTTCTTTTGGCCTAGAATTCTTTATGTAGACCAGGCTAACTTTGAAACTGTAGTGACCTGAACTGTCAATAGAGGTGCACAACACCATGCCAGCTTATTTTTACCCTCTATTATTATTATTTTTTTTTTTAACATAAGGTCTTCATAGCCCAGGCTGGCCTAGACTCCTCCTGCCACTGCTTCCTGTAAAGGTGTGTGGCACCACCTTCTTTTTACTTTCTTCAGAGAAGATGGTTTAAGTTGGTTTCCCTGCTTGGCCTTGAAATCTCTACCTACCTCAGGCAGGTCCAAAAGTTTCAGTGTCTGTGCCTTGGCTCTGGAGGGCTGGAGGTGGGGGTGAAGGAATCACTGGCAAGCACTGCCACGCCCAGCCACACTCACCCTCTTCTTCCGTTCCCTTGTCTCTTCCCGCTTCTCCTTCCTGCGCTCATCCTTTCGGCGTACAGATGATGCAATGCTTCGTGGGTATGTCTTGACCTGTGGGCAAGAAAGGAGCCAGAGGGACCTCAGAGATGGTATGGGGTTGAAAGGCTGGACCCACATGGCACAGCCATGTCCTCCCTGACCCAGGCCTGGGCACACACTGAGGCTGAGTCAGGCTCCTCAAAGCGGAAGTTGTACTTGTGTTCAAAGTCTTCCTGCTTCTTCAGGAATAGCTCCCCTTCATCCGAGGAGTCGTCCACTGCCAGCTGGACTGGGGGGCCTGGAGCCCTGAAGGACAACATGATGCAGTAAGGCTCAGGAGTCTGATGAGCCCGGCCAGACATGACCTCATTTTACCCCCACAAAAACTCGACAAAAGGGGCTGCTAAGATTGTTCAGGGGTGCTTGCTGACAAGCCTGAGAACCTGAGTTCAATCCTATGGTTCCACATGATGGAAGGAAAGAACTAACTCCCACAAGTATGATGCCTATCTTTGGTATACTGCCCTACCCCTGAAAAGAAATAAATGTAATGAAGAAATTAGAAATAATAAGAACTATTTTTTAGCTAGGCCCTTTGTTGCCTCGCCTGGATGCTGGAGAACAACCTGAGGTACACCCTAGAAAGAAGAGGTGGCTGCTTACCCTCCCTCCTCTTCCTCCTCCTCCTCCTCCTCTTCATAGCGTTTGTTGAGGATATAGTCCCTCAGGAACTGTTCGCCCTCATCCAGTTCTGGGTTGTTCCAGTACTCCTTGAGGTGTGTCTATGCAAAGAGAGGGTGCCATAAGCTCAGTCTCCTGGTGAGGGGCATGGAGGTAGCCTGCGATGGACCCACGGATCTGAAACTTCACAGCCAAGCTGGGGTAGGTAAATTACCACCCCTTTGTGCCTTTTTTTCTTTTTTGAGACAACAACTGGCTGTGTAGCCCAACCTAACTAGGCACTAGCTACAATCTTGTTTCAGTCTCTCAAGTATTGAGATTACAGATTTGAGGAACTGAGAAAGTGTAGTCCAGAAACTGTTCATAGGTCTCTTCAAATATGCCATTGCTTAGTTTTTGGTGCTGGAATGGAATTCAGGGCCTCGTGTGTTCTAGGTAAGCACAATCCCTAAGGCATGACCAGCTGCTTACTAGGAAAAGCTAGGAAGGGGCTCTACCACTGAGCCAAATCTCAGGCCCTCAAGAGTCCTTCGGTATCTGGGAGTGCAAGGTGAGATATAGCAGTTAATAGGCAATTTGGCCTGAGGACTTACCAGTTCTTTCAGCGACTCAGAGCTGTTAATCTCCTTTTGCCCCTTTAGCCACTCCAGGTAGTCCACTTCCTCCTGGGCCTGTGGAAGGCAAGCACTCAGGTCCTCAGGTCTCCAGCTGCCTGCTGGCTCCAGCCCCAGCCCCCAGCAGGCCTCTGGTACTAACCTTTTCTTCCCCACTCTTAGTGTGCTTCTGCAGCAAGCCAGAGCCACCTTCCCCAGCACTGTCCTCGTCACTGCTGTCCTCCACAAAAGCCCGGAAGCTGCATGCCATGGAACAAACTTCAGCACTGGTTCATGACTAACCCTAAGCTCTGAGACCTCAAGGTGACACCGTGGCAAGGGGATGCTGACAGACACTGCAGCAACTCTCCTGTTCCACCCACCCCAGCCCACACTTACCTTTCCTTCAGCTGTTTCTGCTCTTCTACGTAACTCTTTGTGGATGTTTCCTGTGGAGGGATTGGATGTGGGCCCCAGGCCAGCTACAGACCCTCATACCTGCAGGCAGCTGTTGTTCTACCCACCTGGAACCTGCGGTCAATGGTCTCCCCATCAGAGTTGTCCTCGTCCACATATTTGCTGTACAAGAAACAGTGGGAACTTAGAATGTAGCACTGGCACACAACAACGCAACACACAATGTCTTCAGTTTAAAATGGGTTTATTGGGCATTATGTCTACTTACTATTTTTCCCAAAGAAATCTTTTATATATGGGAATGTATGTAATGTGTGCATGTATTGCATGGACATGGCTACAGGTGCCAGGTGCCAAAAAGACTAGCAAAAGAAAACTGAGAGCCATATAAGGCATATGTACCCTTGGCTAGCCTGAACTCCCTATGGGCTAGAACTCAGAGCTCTACCTCCCTCTATATCCAGAGTGCTGTGATTATCAGAGTGAGCCACCATGCCCAGCTCTCCTCTGTATTATTCTGAGACAGCCTCTCACTGTTCACAATCCACTATCTCTGCCCCCAAGGCTGGAGTCACGTTTAACATGGCTGCTGGGAATCTGAACTCACATTCTTCTGCTTTAATGGCAAGTGCTCTTACCCACTGAGCCATTTAGTATACCCCACCTCCCACCCCGAAAGACAAGGGATTTAGGATGTAGTTCTACCTGGCTTGTAACTTGCTACCTGAAGCTGTCTGACCTAAAATTCATGGCCATAGTCCTGCTCCTGTTTCTAGAGTGCTGGGGTTATAGGTATGAGTTCCTGAGTCTGGCTGTAACTCTTTAGTTTTTTTGTTTTTGTTTTTTTTTTAGAACTTTTTAGTTTTAACTGTATTTTTATTTCACAATATTTTTCTCCATTCTTCTGTGCCTTCTTTTTAAAACAGTGCTGGAGAGCAAACCAGCGGCTTTCCACATGGCAAGCCAGCCGTCCACTGATGCCTGTGCACTAGCCCTTGGCTTTTTGTTTTTGAACAATATTTATGTGCACATGTTTACATGTCACATGTGTGTGGATGCCTGTAATGTTCAGAAGAGGATATTGCATCCCCTGGTATTCTAAGGGGATCTGAAAGCTGGAATTTCAAGCAGATGGTAGCCACCTGGTGTGGGTGCTGAGAATTGAACTCATGACCTTTGGAAGCACACCAAGCACTTTTTTTTTTTTTTTTGTTGGTATTTTTGAGACAGGGTTTCTCTGTATAGCCCTGGCTGTCCTGGAACTCACTTTGTAGATCAGGCTGCCCTCGAACTCAGAAATCCACCTGCCTCTGCCTCCCAACTGCTGGGATTAAAGGCGTGCGCCAACACCGCCCAGCACACCAAGCACTCTTGACTGCTGTGTTACCTGTCCAGCTTTTAAAAATATTAAAAAATATTTTTTATATCATATGTATGTGTTGGTGGGTAGACACAGAACCCCCTTAAAGTCAGATTGTTGTGATCTTCTTGACATGAGTATAGGAACTAAATTCTGAACCATCTCTAAAGCCCAAGGTAAGAAAAAGTAAAATGACATTGTATTCATGGTGTGTATACATACGTATGCCTCAGTGTGATGTAGAAGTCAGTTCTTTCCTTCTGCTGCCTGAGTCCCAGGCACTGAAGGCGCCCTGGCAGTGAACATCACTCTCTGCTAACCCTCCTACAGACCTTTGGGGTTTTGAGTGTCACCACATAGCGGAGGCTGGCCCAGACTTTCCACCTTCCTACTTTTATCTCCTGAGGTCTTAGATTAGAGCTCAGCATCTCCATGCTTGGCCTCAATCTTCAGTGACTTCATATCACAATGGGTGTTTATCAGGACAGCTACACACATACTTCCGAGGGCCTGTTTGTCCCAGTTCCCTTGGGGTGGAACATTGCTTTGAACTCCTGCTGGGAAGAGCCTAAGACCATGGGGAGGATCAGAGGCTCTGCTCCAGGGATTCTCTTGATGTAGAGGTTTGGGCTTTTCTTTCTTTAGCTCTGGCTATTGTGGTCTGAAGACCATCATATCTGGCTATCTTGTGCTTTTCTACCTGTAAAGCCCTAAATATAAGCCAGCAACATGGCTCTGCCTGGAGAGGCATGTTCTGTGCAAGCCAGAGGACCTAACTTCAAGAACAGTGACCCAAGTAGAGGTAGGAGAGAATGGGTATAAAGCTGTCCTCTGACCTCCAAACACATGCTGTGGCCCATCGACCCGTCTAACCACTCTTTCCCCATGCAATAATAATAAATTAAAGGCTGGAAAGATGGCTCAGCAGGTAAAGGCTCTTAATGCCAAACTGGAAGGCCTGGAGTTTGGTCATTAGACTCCACAAAATGGAAGGAGAGAACAGAGTCCTCAACTTCCACATGTGCTGTGGCCCTAAATCCCTGACAGTAGCATAGAAAGCGAGTTCCAGGACAGCCAGAGCCACACAGAGAAACAATCTACAGGAAACAAATGAACACCCTGAGACACCCTCAGGGTCCCTAGGGAACAAATGAACACCCTGAGACACCCTCAGGGTCCCTAGGGAACAAGTGAACACCCTGAGATACCCTCAGGGTCCTTAGGGAACAAGTGAACACCCTGAGACACCCTCAGGGCCCCTAGGGAACAGGATGATGAGGATGAGGCCCTCCTTACCCTTCTTTCTCCAAGATGACCTTCCTCTCATAGTCCTTCAGATACATGGGCTGCACTTTCTCCTGCTTCCCCAAGGCTGCTGGCTCCTCCTCACTCTCTGAAGATGAGGCCTTGGCTGTAGGATAGTGAGAGGACACCTGCTATTGCCCACAACTTCCCTCTTGCCCCCCCAGCACAAAACCTAATGGGGCGGGGCTAGGAGAGACAGAAGTTCTGAATCCTTGTCTGCCACTTCCAATTGTGAAATAGTATATCACCCTTATTCCCTGGTTATATTTCCAGGGACAGAATGCAATATAGCCCAGACTATACCAAAGCCCACTATGTGCAAAACAAACAAACTAATTAAACAAACAAAATCTTCAGGTGCAGATATAGCTAAATTGATAGTGTCTGTTTAGCAAGCACAAGGCTCTGCTCAATTTCAGATATGCAGCACATAACTGAATGTAATCCCAATAGAGGGGTCACAAGTTCAGTAACATCCTTGACTACACACATAGTAAGTCAGAGGCCAGGCTTAGTTACATGAGCAACTACCACAAAGAATAAGGAGGCACTTCCGACCTGGCACTTTAGATTCATAGGGAAAGCTTTTCTTCTTGTGAATGTTGATGCCAGAAGTAAAATGACATCTATTCTCGTGCGCTCTCTCTCTCTCTCTGGTCTTTCTTGGTTTTTGTTTTGTTTTGTTTTCTTTTGAGACAGGGTTTCTCTGTGTAGCCCTGGCTGTCCTGGAACTCACTCTGTAGACCAGGCTGGCCTCGATCTCAGAAATCTGCCTGTCTCTGCCTTGCAAGTGCTGGGATTAAAGGTGTGCACCACCACCACCACCACCACCACCTGGTTTTTCAAGACAGGATTTAATGATGTCCTGGTCTAGAACTCACTCTGTACTCAAGGCTGGCCTCTGCCTCTGGCTGATGACATCCCAGTGAGCCTCCCGGGAGCTGCCTGACTCTGCTTCCCCAGCACCAATATCACCAATGTGTGTGCCCACCAGTTTCCGTCATGTGATTTCTCAGGATGAAGCTCAGGTCTTCAGGCTTTGCATGGCAACTACTTTACCATCTCACCCCTATTCAAGCCTAACTTTTTGTTTTTTGATACAGGATCTCATTATGTAGCTCAGGCTGGCTCTGAGCCCTGAGTTATCAGCCTCCTGGATTATACACTGCCACACTGGGAAGAGAAACACTTCATTCCACAACTCAACTCCATCCACATCAAGGCACATAGAGAAGATCCCCTGCCCCACCTGTTCTCTGATAGAAGGTAGCATCTTTCTGGTAAATTCGAGGGTCCTTCTTCTTTAGCAAGGACAGAGTCCTGTAAAAGTCTCTCTCCTGCTGGTGATCAAATTCCTAAAGCAGGAAAAGGAAGTTGGACACAGTGTAGGTAGGGTGGTGATATATGAAAATGGGATGCAGCAGGGAGCAGCAACCCTGAGGGTTGAGTGGAGGGGAGGATGGACAAGGAGAGGGAAAGCATACACAGAACTGTGTCAGGACAGCCGTGGCTAGACAGAGGGCAGGTACTTGACAAGAGTAAAGGAGGAGTCCAGCAGAGAAGTATAATCTCAAAAGACAGTGGAGCCCCATATGGTGTAGTAGATACTTCCATGTCAGATTCTTGGGGTTTAGTTCTTAGGGGACTACTAACCAGGACGGTGAGGTGTCATCTGTGGTAATGGAGGATAAAGTGAAGATAAAGTAGAGAGGATATGACAACCCTAGGGATTAATGAAGGATTTCTTCTATGAACTGATGGGAAGTCTGGAGCCACATCTCCATAGTAGTGAGGATCTGGCATCTCCTAGACATTGTCACCCAATGGGTTAGGGTGTGTACCTAGATGTTCGATGGGACCCTATTTTTGAGATTAAGATTAAGGTGTCCTTCAGGGGAAATATGGAGGATTTGGTAAATCCCTAGATACAAGGGAAATGGTGCTTGTTATTCAACGGATTTAGATGCAGGACATGGAGTTAGAGTCAGACTCCCGCTGTATATCTAAATTGGGGTGCTCTAGGAGGCTTGAGGCCAAGTTAGGAAAGAAGGTAAATTCAGTGACCATATATCTTGAAGGGGCTATCTGCACTTAAGGGGTCAGGAGGTAAATCTAGAACATCCCCATAGAACGTCCCCATAAGGCACCCAGGTGAGACCCAGGTGAGAGCACGGTAGGTGGTAGGCTTGGAATCTCTACCAGAAAGAAGGATGTATTTGGCGATCCCTGGATCGAGGAGGGCACTGCCTGTCACTCTAAGCCTGGGGGCGGGTCTTGAAGGCTCCCGGACAACCAAGCCCGTTAAGGAAAGCCCGTGTACAACTGGGTAGGATGCGAAGCCTGGTCGCCGAAGCTCACCACGTGTTCATCGCTGGAGTCAGACTCGGAACTGGAGTCGCCGCCGTCGTCCGGATCTCCATAGCGATCTTTCACTGTGGAATACACACGGGGTTCCTCGTAGCTACCATCACCAGACGTACCCGCCCAGTTCACCTCACCCTGGCCTGCGCAGGCGCCCCTCACTCACGCCGCTGAAGTTCCTCACGCTCGCGGTAACGGTTGTAGCGCGCAGCAAAGCCAGCGTTCACCTTTAGAGACCCAGAAACGCGCGGTTCCGGCATGGCGGCTGTGCGACCTAGCGCGCATGCGCGGGAACGCCCCCTCCAGGTGTGGCCTCCCCTAGGCACGCCCCCTGAGGATTTTCTTAAGGAGCACGTCCACTACTGACGCAACTCGCTCCACCCTCCACCCTTCCGGGATCCCGTTGGCCTTTTGCTCAGCAGGCCACACCCACGGGGACAAGCCTCTGCGGGGAAAGGCCACAAGCCACCGCCCACCCTTCTCCACCCTGACGGCTCCCGGCACCCAGCTGACATCTGGGGGCCCCTTTCTCCACTCGCGGTTTCCTGCCTCTCTTCCGTTCTGACAGCACCCGACCGCTGCCCCACCCAACTCAGTTACCCTGACGCCCTGGGAATGACCGTGTGGACAGTCCCATCACCCTACACCATCCCTAGTCTCATTCTACCCTCTGAATACCCCATCCCAGACTTCTAAATCTGAAGTCATCCTCGCTGTCTTAGTTTAATGGGTCAAAACATAAAATGATCACACAAAACAATTTCTTTCCATAAAGCAATAAATATATATATTTCAAACTCTGTACAACAGACTGGAAACCTTCCAAGAAAGAAAAATGAACTCATGTTATCCTTTTAACTGATTTGAAATGTTTTCCCTTTCCCCTCCCATGCCCAAAGTAGATGGCTCACACTTCAGGGCTCTCTGAGCACAGCCTGCCAAGGTCACCAGCATCCAGGAGCCCGGGAAGTGATGACCTCACTCTGAGGCTAGGGCTTTAAACCCTTGCCCTGAGGTCTTCTATGTAGTCCCAGTGCAGAGGAAACTGAACCGTTTAGGTGGCTGTTGCCTGTAGGTGCCCCTTTTTTGTCCGACACACCAAAAAGGGGTGAGGAAAACATATGAGAAACATCCCCCAAACACACACACACTCGAGAAATCAACACCAGTAAACCACAAATCGCTCCTCCCACTCCCTTCTTCAGTAGACAGGCATGAAAAGAGAAAGTTTCTTTCCTCCTTTGTTGACGAGTCACCCAGTAAGGCTGGAGACAGTGGCCCTGGGTCACATTGGGATCATTATGTGCCCCTGCAGAATGTCCATGAGGTTCTGAGCCCCTCTCTGCTGAGCCAGCTCCAGGGGAGTGAGACCTGAAGCGTCCCTGTGATGGAGATCAGATTCAGGAGCTAGGAAGCTGACTACGGAGCTATGGCCCTCTCGTATCGCCAGATGGATGGGGAGTGACCCAGTGCTGTCCAGGGCATTGACGTCAGCACCGTGCTCCACCAGAACCTTCAGGGTGTCTAGGAACCCAGTGCGAGCTGCATCATGCACAGGACTGGTACCAGAGGCATCTTGGACATTGGGGCTGGCACCTTGCTTCAGGAGTTCCAGAGCAACTGCTGGACTTCCAAACATCATGACCTATGGAGGTGGGGAGCAGAAAGGCAAGAGGAGTCACTGGAGAAGGGTCAGGTAGAATAAAGAGGTCTACAAGAGATCCAGAGCACCAGAGAAGGGGTCCTTTTAGTGAATGGGGACACCCCAGGAAAGTCAGGCCCCAAGGGATCAGACTGGGACCCCAGAGAACACATTCTTTGAAAATAAGGACCCTCCCCACCTTCAAAGCCCCACCCCCATCCGTGTCAGAGACAGGATTTCTTTCTGGCTGTCCTGGAACACTCTCTGTAGACCAAGTTGGCCTTAAACTCACAGAGATCCACCTCCATCTGCCTCCCAAGTGCTGGGATTAAAGAAGGCCTATGTCACCACTGTGCAGCCCAAAGATCTCTTAAAAACACAAGAAACCCTAACTATAAAAGTGACTCTCATGAAAACATTAAAGGGCCAGGCATAGTGACACACTCTTGTAATCTCAGGACCTCAGAGGCTCAGGCAGGAGCATAGTCTCAAGTTCAAGGCCAGTCTCAGATGCAGAGTGAGACTTTGTCTCAGAAATAAAAAAGAAAATGAAGAAGCAAGAGAAGTAAAGAGGCCAGGCGGTGGTGGCGCATGCCTTTAATCCCAGCACTTGGGAGGCAGAGACAGGCGGATTTCTGAGTTCGAGGCCAACCTGGTCTACAGAGTGAGTTCCAGGACAGCCAGGGCTACACAGAGAAACCCTGTCTCGAAAAAAACCAAAAAAAAAAAAAAGATAAGTAAAGAGAATGGATGAGAAAGGAAACCGGGAAAGTCCAAAAGTCTCTTTCAGGGACAGAGCACTCCCATATGGGTTATCATTAGGGCTGTAAAGCACCGCCAACGACAATGATACAACCCTATATTCTAGGAACTACAGAGAATTTTTGAGAAATGAGATGCTTGAGCCAATTTGGATCCCCTTTGGTGAGGAATAACTCCCTTAGTCATAGGCATGATCTTCAGAATGTATGAGTACCCATGAAAAGGTGGGACTCTCCTATAAGTGCCACCCAAATTACGGGGCCTTTAAGCAATGAGTCGTGTTTGTTATGAGGCACGCAAAAGATACAAAAGGGGGAAAAATCTACATCTCCTGAAATGAAGACTTCACCCTAAAATAACCAGAGATTCTTCAAGAGGACACCTCAAAAAAAAAAATGGCTATCTCCCCTGGAGAAGACATGCATGCCACCATCCAGAGATCGAATGTCTTTTAAGAAGCCTCAAGAAATATGAGCTGTCCTCAAGGACTGGCACCAAAAGAAGATGAACCCCCACCCACCCACGGAATAAAGGTCTGCAGCGAAACTGAATCTTTCAGGCTATTAGACAAGGAATTCTTTAGAGCTGAAAAGCCATCCCCTCCCCCATCCCACCCTCACCACCCCCTCAAAATAGATGCAAGCAAGGATTAGACTTTAGGGGATCACCAACCCCGGGTCAGGAGACTTGCAGGGATGGGGCGTGGGGGCCGGGTGTCAGCCAGGCCTCACCTGCAAGGCCGTCTTGCCAAAGCGGTTCAGGGCGTCAGGATGCACCAGCTCCCGGTGCAGAAGGCGGCGCACCTCTTGCACGTCGCCACGGGCCGCTGCGCCACTCAACCGGTCGCCGACGCAGACTTCTTCCAGGAGCATAGTGGATAACCGGTGGTCTGTGAAACCCACCCAGTCCCAAGCCCAGTTCAGGTCAGGGCTGGGGTACCAGCAAGAGCTGGGTCAGAACACTAGGGGCTGCAGTGCCACCAGAGCAAACTCTATGGTTACTCCCCGGCCGCAGACCCTACGCCCTCTGCGCGTACCCTCGCTCTCGCAGCCTGCTCCTCCCCCTGTCACCGAGAGAGGCCGCGGGGAACCCCGCCCAGCCCTTCGGCGCCCGCCCCTTGGGCCTGGTCTCCCCAGACTCACCCTCCCTCCGATCCTTGCGCGGGCGGGGTCTGCTCTGAGCCGGCGCTGGACTGGCTGCTGGAGTCGCGGCTAGTGGGCGAGGCAAGCCCTCCCAGGCCCCGCCTAGAGCGCCCTTGTTTTCTTACGAACTCGCAACAGAGTAGCGCGAGCCGTTCTGCCCAGCAGCCGACCTCCAGAAGTCCCGCCTATGTGGAATATCAGCCAATCAGCACGCGTGGCCCAGAAGGTTGGTCTTGACCGTAGGGGTGGCGTGGCTCCTGATTGGTCAGTGCGCAGCGACCGGTGGCGCTGCCCGCCACAGCAGGGTTTTTGGTTTTTCAAAACCGATCGGCGGGCGGGCGGGAAAGAGAGGGAGGTTTAACTGACCCCAGCAGAGAGGTTGGCGACAGGCTGGAGCAGGCCCATCCTGGGTCTTTAGCGCCTCCGGGAGGGAGGGAGGGAAGCAGGACTGGAAACTCCTACAACTGGAACATTCTATTCATTCATGTACCACAGAAGTCCTAATAAGTAAGCTCTTAACTCTGCGACCCGGAGTTTAGTTCATTCATTCGACTGCTCTGTTAAAGGAATGGCTTCTGGGTGGTAAAGTGCGGTGCTTTCTAACATTTTTGTTTGTTTTATGTTTCTGTGACAGGGTCTCTCTGTGTAGCCCTGGCTGGCCTGGAACTCACTGTGAAGATCTGTTTGGACTCAAAATCCACCTGCCTCTGCCATTCGTGCTTGCCATTCGTATTAAAGGAATGGGCTACCAAGCTGGTCTCCATTTTTTTTTTTTTAACCTGAAAGATGGATCAATGCCTGCTCTTGTAGAGGATCAAGGATTCAGTTTTAGCACCTTTGTGACAGCTTAGCCATCAGTAACTCCAGTTCCAGGGATCCAACACCCTCCTCTGACCTATACCAACATGGTGCACATATAGACAATCAAACAGCCACATATTCTAATAACTCTCTTTTAAATTTTTCTAAGTTTTTTTCAAGACAGGGTCTTACTATGTAACTCTGGCTGTCCTAGAACTCACTATGTAGGCCAGGCTGCCCTTCATCTGCCTGCCTTTGCCTCCCAAGTGCATGGAATTAAAAGTGTGCACCATCTGGCAATTTTCTTTTTTCCTTTTTATTTTTTTATGTGCATTGGTATTTTGCCTGCAAGCATGTCTGTGTGAGGGTACCAAATCTAGAACTGGTACTGCAGATAGTTGTGAGCTACCATGTATGTGCTGGGAATTAAACCCAGGTCCTTTGGAGGAGCAAGCAGGCAGTGCTCTTAACTGTTGAGCCATTTCATCTCTCCAGTCCGGCAATTTTCTTTTAAGGTTCTTCTTTTTTTAAAGGTCTCATATAGCCCAGATTGGCCTCCAGTTCCATATGTAGCCAAGGATAACACCTGAGCGGCTGACTGCCACTCCCAAGTGCTACTATCCCCACCGTCCATGTAGTGCTGGACATGGACCCCGGAGCTTCAGGGACGTGACGAAATCACTCTACTAACTGATCTATAAGCCACTGCCCTCTAACATTTTCTTTTTATTGAGACTAGGTCTTTTATAACCTAGCCTGGCTTCAAATTTACTACATCTAGACTACTCTCAAACTCCTGATCATCCTGCCTTTTCTTGAGTGCTGGGATTGCAGGTCTGTGCCACCATGTCTATAGACCAAAGCCCACTGGGGGTTGTTGGCACATGCCTTTAATCCCAGCACTAAGCATGCAGAGGCAGGCAAATATTTAAGTTCAATGCAAGCCTGGTCTACAAAGTGTGTTCCAGCACAGTCTGGGCTACACAGAAAAACCCTGTCTTGAAAAAACCAAAAATAATCCCTCCTCCCCCCTCAAAATGGACTAAAGCTAGAAATTTTAATTGCTGAAAATCATTGTCTAGCTCAGATTAAGCAGCCCCCGTTGAAGAACAGAAAGTCAGCCTGACCAGGTCTGCCATGTGATTCTGGGAGAAGCTCCTGAGGTGGCCATCTCTCACAGCCCACAGACACAGCTCCTGAGGTAGCCATGCACTGAGCCCATCAGACACCCACAGTCTAGGCCAGGAGATGTCCCTGAATTATTTCAGAGTAGAAAATGGTGTGGAAGTGATAAGGAAGGCCATTAAACCCTGTAATCTTGGTGCTCAGGAATCTGAGGCAGGAGGATTAAGCTATAGGCCAGCTTGTGGTAGATGGCCAGTTTTCAAAACTCAAACATAATCCCAAATGTGGTGGCAGACATCTTTAATCCCAGCATTCAGAAAGCAGAGGCAGGTAGATCTCTGAGTTCAAAGCCAGTCTGGTCTAAATTGTAAGTTCCAGGACAGCCAGGGCTACATAGTAAGGATCTATCTTTAAAACACAAAACGGGCTGGCAAGATGGCTCAGCGGGTAAGAGCACTGACTGCTCTTCCAAAAGTTTTGAGTTCAAATCCCAGCAACCACATGGTGGCTCACAACCACCCATGAGATCTGATGCCCTCTTCTGGTGCGCCTGAAGACAGCTACAGTGTACTTATATATAATAGTAGAGACTGAGCAAGTGGGATTGACTGGAGTAAGCAGAGATTTTTCAATTGAATTGAAAAATTCAATTCCCAAGAACCACATGAAGGCTCACAAGCATTTGTTCAGCTAGCTACAATGTACCCATATACATAAAATAAATCATAATAGCCGGGCGGTGGTGGCGCACGCCTTTAATCCCAGCACTTGGGAGTCAGAGGCAGGAGGATCTCTGAGTTCGAGGCCAGCCTGGTCTACAGAGTGAGTTCCAGGACAGCCAGGGCTACACAGAGAAACCCTGTCTCGAAAAAAAAAAATAAAATAAATCAACCTTAAAAAAAAAAAAAAACAGGAACGAAGGCAAGACTTATTCATTAAAAGACATACTGCTCTTCCATAGGACTCAAGTTTGGCTCCTAGCACCGCACCCACACCAGACAGCTCACAGCTGCCTGTGACTGCAGCTCCAGGAGGATCTGAAGCCTCTGTAGATATCCACACAGACCTCTGCACACACACATAGAGGTACACATACACACTCATATAAAATGAAAAATATTTTCCAGAAGCCAGAAGTAGTTGGAGATGCTGTGCGTGTCAGTAATCTCTTGGAAGCAGAGTCATTGCTACTGGGCAAGCCTGAAAGTAGCCTGGATTACAAGAGACACTGTCTCCAAAATAAAAGCAAAACTAGAGAAAGCAACTGGGCATGGGCATCATGCTTGTAATCACCCACATGTGGAAGGAGAGGGTAGCCAGGCTCCACCTTAAACAAAAAGAAACTATAAAATAGGTGGTTGCTGCACAGACAAAAGGTTTCTAAAGTATCTAGTATAGTACAGAAAGGGAGACCGGGAGGGCAGGAAGGTGGGCAGGGGTGGTGCAGTGGTGTGCACAACACACCTGGAGCTGCAGTAACTTGAGATGGTTTCCAGACAGGGTTTCTTTGTGTAGCTCTGGCTGTCCTTGAACTCAGAAATCCACCTGCCTCTGCCTCCCAAGTGCTGGGACTAAAGGCATGTGCTACCACTACCCAGCATTTTTTTTTCCAGATGTTTCTAATATATTGACTTACAAATTTCTGAAATGGCCAACAGACCATAGAGAGATATTTCTTTTGTTTTCTTTTCTTTTTTTGAGACAGGGTTTCTCTGTGTATTCCTGGCTGCCCTGGAACTCACTCTGTAGACCAGGCTGGCCTCGAAAATCCACCTGCCTCTGCCTCCTAAGTGCTGGGATTAAAGGCGTGCGCCAACACCACCCGGTGAGACATTTCTTTAGGCTCCTGCTTGAAACCAACAGGTTCAGTAAACTGCTGGCCTTGATTCAGGGCCACCTGCAGGAACTTTTTAACAAGAAGGAAGGCCACCAGGATTAAGCAGGCCAATGATGTACTGATAGCTTGTTCAGCAGCCACCAAGGCTACAGAGGGGATCAGACAGTCACAGGGAATAAGGGAAGGTTGTGGAGGAATGAGAACGGCAAAGACTGACAAGTAATCAGTGGAGGCTCCCTCCCACACAAGCACTCCTGGTCATACCCAGTCCCTAGCCAAGAAGCACACTCACAGCTGTTAGACTCATTTTAATGACACCTTAAAACCCAGATGGAGGACCAGTGTGGCCTCGGCTCAGCAGCTACAAAAGGTGGGCCCTAGATCTGCCCAAGGCAGTTCACTGCAAGAAGGCACTCATGGGGGAAGGGGTTTCCACGTTCAGGCCCTCTTATATTTCTTCATATAAAATCAGGGTGGGACAGCTCCAAGGGTGAGGGACATAGAGAAACCACCCCAGACAGCTGGCTGAGAGAGGTAAAGGGGGTTAGGTGCAGGCAGCAAGCATCTGTTAAGTCAGTGCCCTAACCCTGCGTGCATGCGCACGCACGGGAGCATGCGTACACACACACAGCTCTTTAAAGTGTGCAGCTGGTATCTAGGGAGACGGAAGCAGCACTTCTTCTCCCTTCTAGCTGGTCCGAAGTTGATAATCTGCAGGAAAAATGAGCAGGGACCATCTGAGAGCTGAGAAAGGGGAAAGGAGAGTTTTCCAACACCCACAGAATTTATCCCGGGTCCCAACACACAGAATCACCCCTGGAAATACTTCACAATGCGTATTAGGGCTTATAGGCTCAGGAGATGGCTCAAAAGTAGAACCACTGCCTAGAATTCCAGATGTGGCTGGATGGTAGAGCTCCTCCTTATCACATGTAAAGCCCTGGTTTCTAGCCTTACTATCACCCACACAAAAGAAAGTTTTTCTTAGATCAAGATGGATTCCACACAGACACCTCTACCTGGTAAGCATGCCCAATACCCAGGCAGCACTTGGAGGTGCTAAGTGTCAACATTTTGCTAGATTTCATTGTCACCCTGGAGTGGGACAGCCACACCATTTAAAAGATGTATAAGCCGAAGCCCAAGGAAGCACGGTATCAACAGGTTTAGTGCTAGACATGCTAAAATTTAGAACTGCCTCAAACAGCATCAAAGTCCTCAGTTCCCATGCCCTCCACCTCCTTAACCAAAGTGTCCCAGAGAGCCCCGCCACCTTACCACCACTCTGGGTGATGTAACGGACCCAGGGCAGGGCCTGGTACCCACTTTTCTCGATGATCTTCATGTAACGAACCTGGAAGAATATAAAGAGGATTGGGCAAGGACTAGGGATGTGGTTCAGCAGTAAGCTCCCTTCTAGAGTTCCCTGGAGTGGACTCAGAGGTAGAGTCCCTGCCTAGCATGTGCCAGTCCCTGGGTTCAATCCCCAGTATTTGGGGTGTGTGTGTGTGGGGGGGTATTGGGAGGGTAAGGTAAATAGTCAGAAGGAAAAGCGGTGGCTTATGTCAAGGAATATACAGGGCATGCTTTAGGATGATATTAACTGAGAGTCTGGGATAGATATGGGTGAAAAAGTGATCCAGGCCAGTAGGGGATAGGAGCAGATGGGAGAATACAGTACAGAGCTGGGGAACAGATCAAAAGAATAAGGAATACTCAGTGGGTGGGAGAAGGCAGGGTGAATAGTGACTGACGGTGGGGGCAGGGGGCGCGGGTGTGCACATACAGATGTGAGAGGTAGAGAGGAAAAGCCCCAGCCTGAGGCCAGAAGAGACAGCATTCCCAGGCAGAAGACAGAGAAGAAATGGAGAACCTAGCATGGGGACACATGACTTTGAAACCAGCACTTGGAAATCTAGACAGAAGGATGTCATAAATTCAATTCTAGCCTGGGTTGTATAGTGGGTTGAGACCAGCCTGGACTTCAGAGTTGAGTCCTTGCTAGCTTGAGTTACAAAATAAAAATGCCTGGTGTGATCTCAGCACTTGGAGGCAGAGGCAGGCAGGTCTTTATGGTACAATGCTGCCTGGTCTACATAGCAAATTCCTTGTCAACCTGGCAACAGCAAGATCCTGTCTCAAAAACAAAACAGAAACTAAAAAGGGGGCTTGGACTGGTTGACATTGTGTGTCAACTTGACACAGGTTAGACTCATCAGAGAGGAAGGAGCCTCGGTTAAGGAAATGCCTCCATGAGATCCAGCTGTAAGGTATTTTCTCACTGATCACTGGGGGAGGGCCCAGCCCATGGTAGCTGGTGCCATCCCTGGACTCGTGGTCCTGGGTTCTATAAGGAAATACCTTGAGCAAGCCATGAGAAGCAAGCCAGTAAGCAGCATCCCTCCATGGCCTCTGCATCAGCTCCTGCCTCCAGGTTTCAACCCTGCTTGAGTTCCTGACCTGACTTCCCCCAGTGATGTAAGTGTGAGCCAAATAAATCCTTTCCTCCCCAATTTGCCTTTCGGTCATGGTGTTTTATCACAGCAATCCTTAGAAAGCCTAAGACAGAGCTGGAGAGATGATAGTTCAGTAGTTAAGAGCTCTGGCTGCTTTTCCAGAGGACCTGAGTTAGAGTACAGCATCCATTGGGTGGATGGAAACCTGTAACCTCAGTTCTAGGAGATCTGACACCATCTCCTGGCCTTTATAGGTAATGCACACACATGGTACAAAGACATATGCAAAACACTGATACACAAAATAAATAAAAGCTCAAAGGAACAAATTAGACATGATTTGAAAGGTGACTTAGCCAAGAGGGAGGAAAAGAGGGTACCTCCCCACCCCTGGTCCTCACCCCTGGTTCTCACCTGAATGCCGGAAACAGTAAAGTATGGAATCTCAAACTTGACCCCGATGGGTGGCCGACCCTCTACCTCCTCAGTTTCCACGCTGGGGAGGCCAAAGTGGGCACGCATCAAGTACTCCTTGCCCCCCTGTGGGCACACAGAGGCATCAGACTGAGTTATCCCTGCCTCTCAGACCACCCTCACTGCAGCAGCGTATCCGTCCACTGCACAGACTTCAAATTCAAGAGTGCTGGCTGAGACCCATAGAAAAAGTCTGTGTTGGTACAAGCAAGGGAAAGGTGCTAACTCTTGTTCCTCAGTCTGGAGGAAACAGACAGACACACACACACACACACACACACACACATGCACGCATGCACTAACAATAAAGTGAAGCCACTAGTGCTCTAAGAATGTGAGTCATATTTGGACTATGTGACACACACACATCTTTAATCCTAGTACTTTAGAGGCCAAGGCAAGTAGACTTCTATGAGTTCCAGACCAACCCAGTCTACATAGCAAGTTCCAGTCCAGCCATGACTAAGTAGTGACATCCTGTCTAAAAACCACCAACAAAAAGAATGTGGGTCAACTGTCATCCAATACATTTCACAGATGAGCTGAGTCTTTGAAGGAGAAGTTAGGAACCAAGGCCATATCCCTGAAAGACTTGTGGGGGAGTGGAAGGGCTGTTTCAGGAGGCCTCAGCTTCCCTACCTTTGATTGGTTTGGTCTGGTCTGGTTTGGATTTTTCAAACAGGGTCTTACACAGCCTCGGCTAGATTAGAAGTAGTCATGTAGGCAAGAATAAGTCTGAATTCTTTATCCTCCTGCCTCCACCTCCCAAACAGGAGAAAGATGGGCATAGGCCAGTACATCGAGTGTACCAATCTGGAAGCAGACAGCCCAGGTTTCCCCTTCCCCAGCCCTCAAGAACAGCCTTGTGCATGCATGTCATCCTCAGGCACCTTGTCCATGTGAGGGTCTCTGGGACACTCTCCTCCTTCTGTCATGTGGCCCCATCACCACTGAAGTCTCTCCCACCCGGGCCCCACCTTTCCTAGTACTCACAGGGAAGGACTTGATGCTCCAGATGACAACATTCTTCTCAGGCACATACTTGGCACTGCCCACACTGGTCTTGAAGCGTGGAGAATCTGCATCACTAGGTACGGGCACAGAGATTTCCACGCCATTGGCCACCGACTGCTTCTTAAACTGACCCTTGGCCTGCCAGGAGAGAGCAGGAGGCAAAAAGATTCACTCCTGAGCAAGACTTAGTGGTGGATGCTTGTGATCCCAGCTACTCTGGAGGCTGAAGTAGGAGGATCTCAAGTTCAAGGCCAACCTGAACCATAGAGACTTTGTTCAAGGCCACCTAGACAACTAAGTGAGATCCTTTTTAAAAAAAAAAAAAAGGATGGGAATCTAGCCTGGTGACAGAGTAAATGCTTAGCGCATAAGAGGCCCTGGTGACATGGCTCAGCAGGTTTAAGTGCTCGCTGCCAAGGTTGAGGACCTGAGTTCAGTCCCTGGGACCTACACTGTAGAGAGAAGCAACTCCTATAAGTGTTCTCTTACATCCATGCCATGTACCTTCCCACACACATACACAAAATAAAAATAAAACATGGCTAGTGTGGTAGTGCACACTTTTAATCGCAGCATGTGAGGGGCATAGGCAGGTAGATCTCTGAGTTTGAGGCCAGCTTGGTCTACAGAGCAAGTTTTAGGACTGCCAGGGCTACACAGAGAAACCCTTGAAACACCTCCTACCCCCAATCAAAGTAAATTAAATTAACAATGTAGTAAAAATAAACAGTAGCCAGGTACAGTGGCACATGCCTTTAACCCCAGTACTTGGGAGACAGAGGCAGAGGCAGGCCTATCTACATTACTTTTAAGGCCAATCTTATCTATAATAAGTTCCAGGATAGCCAGATCTACAGAGTAAGACCCTGTCTAAAAATAAATAAATAGCTGGGTGATGGTGGTGCATGTCTTTAATCCCTGCACTTGGGAGGCAGAGGCAGTTGAATCTCTGAGTTTGAGGCCAACCTGGTCTACAGAGACAGTTCCAGGATAGCCAGGGCCACACAGAGAAACCTTGTCTTGGAAAAAACAAAAACAAAAACAAAAGAAAACAAACAATCCCGTCCACCCAAAATTTTACAAATAAACAGACACATAAGGATCTAGGTGTGATACCCAACAACTGTATGCCGGAACTGGGAAAGAAGCAGGACGATCAGGGGTTCCAGGTCATTCTTGACCCCCTCACCCAGGTTTTGTAAGGAACCCCAAAGAAACCAACTGGGTCGAAAAAGAAAAAGACATTAAAGTAAAAGGCTGGGAAGGGAGAGGTCAGCAGATTGGGAAGGAACAAGAGGGTGAGGATATGCTACACTGCCACGCCCACCCATCACTCCAGTGGATTCAGCTTGTCAGGCCTGAAAGCTTGTTCATGAATTTGAGGTGTGCAGCTTCAAAGGGAGATAGCCTCCTGGAGTTCATTTCTTGGCATCTCCTAACTCAGATGTGTTCCAGAGTAGTCTCTGCAAAAGTCTGTGGAGAGTTTTGCATGCTTCCTTTGTTCAGGCATATAGGTGCCCTAAGAAATGATTCGTAAATAGCTAAAACTGAGATTTAACATTGTTTCCTGGCTTCCACAGTGTTTCAGTGATCCTAACTGATTTCCTAGCTGTTATTAGCTTGAAATTTTTACAAGGAAGCTGCCTTATCAGACAGGGTGTCCCCAGAATTAGCAATAGAGGTCAGGCATTATTGCCTACTGATTCTCACAAGGAGGCTGCCTTGTCTCCAGAGTTAGAAGTCAGGCACTACTGCTATCTGTAAACATAGTTAGAACTCTAAGAGCAGTACCACACAAGGCAGAATTGCTTTACAAACTAGAAAGTAGTCGAAAAGCTTTCTGAACTAATGTTTGCGTTACAAGCCAAACCATTCCCAAGAGCTGCTAGAATGGGACCTCCTGGTGCTTACCTGCTTCAGACCAAGAGAATTTGCTTAGGGCTGCCAAGATAGCCCAGTGGGGAAGAGCACTATTGCTCTTCCAAAGGAACCATTTACACCTGGCTGTTTGATCTTACTGATGTTGATGTGACCACTGCCTGCCTATGTGATCCCTGACATTTGCCCTGTTTTCTGTATACTATATAAGCCTGATTTTTTTTTTAAAGATTTATTTTATTTTATTTTATTTTATTTTATTTTATTTTATTTTATGTGTATGAGTACACTGTAGCTGTCCAGATGGCCATGAGCCATCATGTGTGTGGGTGCTGGGAATTGAACTCAGGACCTTCTGCCGGCCCCGCTTGCTCCGGCCCCGCTCAATTCACTGTAGCTGTCTTCAGACGCACCAGAAGAGGGCGTCCGATCTCATTCCAGGTGGTTGTGAGCCACCATGTGGTTGCTGGGATCCGAACTCAGGACCTTTGGAAGAGCAGTCAGTGCTCTTACCCGCTGAGCCATCTCGCCAGCCCCATAAGCCTGATTTTTACTTTGTGCAAATACACTCAGATTCAGCACTTCTCTGTGCCATCTGTTTGCCATTCACCGAATTTTTTGCCCACCTGACCAGAACTCTAATCACCCCAAGGAACAAGAGGTCCCCGCAGCAACCCAGTCTGTTGCACTACACTACATCATGTAAATTAGGAAAATGTCATAATGAAATGCGTTATAATATATGATAATGAAGGGGTAGTGAGATGACTCAGTAGGCAAAGGCACTTGCCACCAAGCCTGAGAACCAGGACCCACATAGAAGGAGAGAACTGACCCCTTGAATTGTACCTGACCCCGCCACACACACACACATGAATAAATAATAAATAAACATGTAAACTAAGAAAATGTCTGCATGCCAATAAAACCTTTTTAAAGCCAGGCATTGTGGTACAAGCCTATTCAGAGGATGTTTATAAGTTCAGAGCCAGTCCAGGGCTATATGAGACCCTGCATGAAGAAAGCAGCTAGTGGTACATGCCTTTAATCCTATCCAGCACCTGGGAGGCAGAGCAGGTAGATCTCTCTGAATTCAAGGCCAGCCTAGTCTACATAGTGAGTTCCAGGACAGGACAGCCAGAGCTACACAGAGAAACCCTTTCATGAAGGGGAAAAAAAGGCAAAAAACCTGGAAAGATAGTTCATTGGTTAAGAGGACTTGTTACTATAGCCGTGTTGGTTCCTAGCACCCATAAGGCAGTTCACAATAGTCTATAACTCAGTTCCATGGGATTTCATACTCTTTTCTGGCCCCCAAGGCACATAGGATGTACATACATAAACACAGATAAAGATCTATTCACATAAAATAAAAACAAATTTTAAGGAGCTAGAGAGATGGTTCAGTGCTTAAGAGCACTGGCTTCTCTTCCAGAAGATCTAGGTTCAATTCCCAGCACGACATGGTGGCTCACAACCATCTGTAATGGGATCAGATGCCCTCTTCTGGTGTGTCTGAAGACAGCTACAGAGTATTCATAGACATAAAATAAATACATTAAAAAAAAAAAATCTGGAGCCAGGCAGTGGTGGCGCATGCCTTTAATCCCAGCACTTGGGAGGCAGAGGCAGGTAGATCTCTGAGTTTGAGGTCAGCCTGGCCTACAGAGTGAGTTCCAGGACAGCTGGGGCTACACAGAGAAACCCTGTCTCAAAAAACAAAAACAAAAACAAACAAACAAACAAATCTGGAGAGATAGCTCAGTGAAGAACATTGGTTGCTCTTCCAGAGGATTCCAGTTTGATTCTCAGCACCCACATGACAACTCATAACCATCCATAACTCCAGTTCCAGGGGATCAAATCCCCTCTTCTGGCCTCCGTGAGTAGTAGACTGGCAAGTCTTGCATATCAACATACACACAGGCAAAACACCCACACACACAAAAATCAAGGAAAAAGGGGCTGGTGAGATAGCTCAGCGGGTAAGAGCACTGTCTGCTCTTCCGAAGGTCATGAGTTCAAATCCCAGCAACCACATGGTGGCTCACAACCATCTGTAATGAGATCTGATGCCCTCTTCTGGTGCGTCTGAAGACAGCTACAGTGTACTCATTATAGAATAATAAATACATCTTTAAAAAAAAATCAATGAAAAAAGGAGTTAAAAACAAACAGAAATCCTGACTATGCAGCTAGTAAGAAGATGCCATAGAACCTGTACTGAGAAAGCTTCTCCCAGCCTCACCTTCACCATGATCTCCACTCGGCTGTGGGAGAATTTCTCAATGACTGACTCGATCCAGATCAGGGGT
>NW_022196906.1:15434864-15437961 GCF_008632895.1 Mastomys coucha
CTTCACCATGATCTCCACTCGGCTGTGGGAGAATTTCTCAATGACTGACTCGATCCAGATCAGGGGTTTGACCTGGGTGCTAAGCCGGTAGGACATGAGTTCAAAGTCCCCATCCGGGGGTATGAAGGAGATGGTGCGGTCATTGTCAAAGCGTGAAAGCCTTACACACTGGTGGAATTTCACATCTTCCAGTTCCACAGACTTGTTCTTGCTGCCTGAAACTCGGAGTGGAGCAAGAAAAGTGATCCTGGAGCTGGGGGGACTCTGCCCCACCACCCCCACTGGCCACTACCTTCTCTGGATTTGCAGAAAAGATAGCCTGGGCTGAGTGGGAAGATGAAACACGAGCCTGGGGGTCTGCATCCCGACCCTAAGCTTCTGCTCTCTATATTCCTTTCATTGGATTTGAAGTTTATTTTCCTAAAACTTTTAGTACAATTTTTGTTTATCTCTTTTCTAAAACAGTCTCTGACATAGTCTTGGCTGTCCAAGAATTCCATGCATAGACATGGCTGGTTTCCCACTCACAGAAATCTACTTGTCACTGGGAGCTACCACACCTAGCATGAATTTTAGTATTTTTAATTAGATGAATATTTGTGTGTTTGGGTGATTTTATATGCACGCGCATGCTGGTGCCCACAGAGATGTTGTCAGATCTCTTGGAGCTAAGGTTGTAAATGGTTGTGAGACACTTGCTATAGGTGCTGGGAACTGAACTTGGCAGACCAAGAAATGCACTGAACCACTGTGCGGCGTTTCTAGGCCCTAATTTCCCCTCTGTGTGCATGTGTACACTGTAAGCATATTTGTGTGTACATATGGAATATACAGGTTCATATGTTCATTCACGTGTAAACTAGAGGTTAACCAGTGCCTAACTTCTCTAGATTATGACATTATTTATTTACTTGGTAGGTGGGGCATGGTTGTACAATGTCTTTGGTCAGCTCTCTCTTTCTGCCATGTGAGTTCTGGGGATTGAACTCGGATGGTTAGGCTTGCTGGCAAGTTTGCAGATGCTAAGACATGCCCTTTTCTTTTGAACACATTGCTGTGATAAGTCTGATGTGCTGTGCCCTCCAATCTAGCTAGCCTGTGAGCTTCTGGGAGTTTCTTCTGTCTCTGCCTCCACTAAGCACAGGAGTGCTGAGACGTCATGAAAAGATAGCTCAGTGGTTTAGCACTGGCTACTCTTCTAGAGGATTTAGGTTCAGTTCCCAGCAACTATATGGGAGTTGACAACTATCTATAACTCCATCCCAAGGTATCTGACACCTTCTTCTGGCTTCTGTGGCACTATGCATACGTGGTGCAAGTGTATACATTCAGGCAAAATGCATACACATAATAAATAAGTAAATAAATAAACAAATGGCAATAAGAAGGAAGTGCTAAAGTCTTAGACACATACCAGCACACATGCTTTCCAATGTGGTCAGGGATCTCACTCAGGCCACTGTGCTTGTGAGCCAAGTGATTTTCCTGTAAGCCTTCTCTCTGGCCTTGTGTCTTATCCTTTGATACAAGGTGTCTCATATAACCAGAGCTCATCAACTGGCTAGCCTGGCTGGACAGAACATTCTGGGGCTCACCTGCCTCACTCCCCTAGTGCCACACTTACAGATAAACACAACCATGCCTAGCTTTTGTATTTGATTTGATTTGTTTGGGGGGATAGGTTTTCACTATGTAATTTTGGCTGTCCTTGAACTTGCTATGCAACCAGGCTAGCCTCAATCTCACAGAGATCCACCTGCTCTGCCTCCTATGTACAGGGATTAAAGGGGCATGAAACCCCAGTGGACCCATGTCTGCTTTTTATGTGTTCTGGACATCTGAACTCAGGGCTTCATGCTGGTGTGCAAGTACTTTACTGTGTGAGTCCTGTCTTCTGTTCCTTTTCACTTCATTTCTGTTTGCATGGGTCCTGCTTCTGTTTCCTGTGATTTGGTGTGATCTTTTCAGACAAGAGAGGATATAGCCCACAATGACCTCAAACTCACTGAGCTAAAGATGACCTTGAACTCCTGATTCTACCTCCCAAGTGATGGGATTACCCACATTAGCACTATGTTTGCCCCCCTCCCCCACCTGGTTTTTGTTTATTTGGTTTTATTCATTCTGTGTGTGTGTGTGTGTGTGTGTGTGTGTA
Source organism: Mastomys coucha (assembly GCF_008632895.1). Taxonomy (NCBI): domain Eukaryota; kingdom Metazoa; phylum Chordata; class Mammalia; order Rodentia; family Muridae; genus Mastomys; species Mastomys coucha. The sequence continues at coordinate 15,437,020 of NW_022196906.1, forward strand.
TACATTTGTATATATGTACACATGTGCTCACAGACATTACAGGACAATCTTAGGTGTCTTTCCTAGCTGTCATACACCCTGTTTTTGTTTGCTTTTGTTTTGCCCCAGATAGCATTTCCCCTTTGGCCTGGAACTTGCTGGTTGGACTGGACCAGCCCCCTAGGAATTCCATTTGCCTCTGCCCCTTCTCATAAAGCTCCCACTAACCTAAGGAGATGACCTTGAACTCCTAACCCTTCTGCCTCAGCCTCCAGAGTGCTGAGACGACAAGCAGGGATCCCTATGCCAGTCTCTGTGAGATGTTTAAATATTATTAACTGTCCCCTCACCCCACTAGAATGTCAAGGCCAGAAATGGGCTTGGTCTGCAGCTAGCTCATTAACAAAGAAAGCAATGGTCAGGTGAACTTTGCCACTGACACACAATCATGGGAGAGCAGGTGAACATTTATCTCAGAACCGGCGGCTGTCTAGGAGGCCCCTGGTTGCTTCCTAGCCTATTCCCAGGAAGAGGTCCCCCTGCCCCCAATCTTACGGCCAGTAAGCTCAAAGAGCACTCGGTCATTGAGGCCCAGCCGCAACTCTGGCATCCCAGACAGAAACACCTTCAGCTTGATGGTGCCCACAATCTCGCTGAGCAAGACACTCCCATTAGCATTCACCAGAAGGTTAACAGACTCTATGACATCAATGAAGACCTCATTCTTTTTGTACTTGATGCCCATCGGAGTGCCACGACACAGCATTGGTGACCGTAGGTGGTACGCGAGACTTCCCTGTCTCCAACTTGTTGCCCTGTTGTGTGATGTACTCCTGCAGGATCTTGCTGTCCGTGGTCTGCGGAAAGCCGAAGTCCATCAGCTCGTCCAGCAACTCGTACACGATGACGAAGTTGTCCCGGATGCTCTCCTCCTCCAGCTCCTTAAAGTACTCGCAGAAGACC
>NW_022196906.1:15437972-15452488 GCF_008632895.1 Mastomys coucha
GTACACGATGACGAAGTTGTCCCGGATGCTCTCCTCCTCCAGCTCCTTAAAGTACTCGCAGAAGACCTGGGCATGGGTCCCGAGGACAGACACCACGTAAGCTGGGGACACACTCAGCCAACCAGTAAGCAATTATACACTGTTTACTGTGTCCCTGGATTACAAAAAAAGAGACTGGGCCTCTCTCACACAAAGCAACTTAATGAGGAAAAGGGACAAGTCGTGGATGAGGAGTGCGGAGGAGGGAAAAGGCAGTGGAAAGCTATACCATGAAGCACCTGGAAGACAGCTAGAGGGAGTGTACAACGGCTTTTCCGGGGGTGGGTACGGTACAGGGGCTGAAGGAAACTGGCACCTCACTTGTAGTAGATGGGGACTCTACCACTGAGCCCCCCCCAACCCCTGATGGGGGGCTTCCAGACAGGGTGTTTCTGAGGAGCCACAATCCAGACTTTGTTTTTTGCGATGGTCTGGCTGAGGAACCTAGGTTGGCCATGAACTTCCATCCTCTTACTGTAGCCTTCAAAGATCTAGAATGAGAAGTCTGGTCTATCTTGCTCCCCCTTAAAAAATAAAACGTGTGGGTTGAGGAGATATCTCAACAGGTAAGAGCACTGACTGCTCTTTCAAAGGTCCTGAGTTCAAGTCAAATAATATGTAAAAATTGCATACTTAAGAAAAGCCATTTCAGGCTGGAGAGATGGCTCAGTGGTTAAGAGCACTGACTTCTCTTCTGAAGGTCTTGAGTTCAAATCCCAGCAACCACATGTTGGCTCACAACCACCCGAAATGAGATCCGACGCCCTCTTCTGGAGTTTCTCAAGACAATCGCAGTGTACTTATGTATAATAATAAATGAATCTTTGGGCCTGAGCAAGCAGAGTTGACTGGAATGAGCAGAGGTCCTAAAAATCAATTCCCAAAAACCACATGAAGGCTCGCAACCATCTGTACAGCTACAGTGTACTCACATACATAAAATAAATAAATAAATCTTTAAAAAAATAATAAAATAAAATGTGTGGAGTCCAAATATGGTGGTTCATGTCTTTAGTCCAAGTACTCAGGAGGCAGATACCAGCAGGTCTTGGTAAGTTCAAGGTTAATCCGGTCTACATATTGAGTTCCAGGACAGTCAGGACTAAATAGAGACACCTTGTCTTAACAAATAAAACAAGCGTGAGGCTCAGCAGTTAAAAGCCACTCCTGTAGAGGGCCTGTGTGTATCCAAAATGGCAGCTCACAACTGTAGCACCAGTCCCAGGAGACCCTCTGTGGACACTCTGTGGGCACTGGACACATGATATGCACAGACATACGTGCAGGCAAAGCAAATCACCCATATACATAAAAAGTGAATAAATATTTAATAAAGTATATGTCTTAAATTTTAAAATCGTGTGTACCACGTGCGTCCATAATGCACAGATGCATCGTGAATCTTTGTGCATCTGTCAGGTGATGTATAGGGCAAGTGATATGGGACAAATGAATAGAGTAAAACATCTGTCAGGTGACATACAGGCCAAGTGACGTGGAGAATGGATAGAGTAAAACAGAGTTCACAGATGCAATTCTTCAGCACAGAAAAACCAAAGTCAAAACTAAATAGACCAGGCAGCTGGCTCAGCATGTAAAGGAACTTTTTGCCAAACCTGATGAGCTAAGTATGATCCCTGGGGCTCATGAGCTGGAAGGCAAGCTGTCCTCTGGTCTTCACACCCATGCCTCATACACAGACCCAGACACATACTCACACAAAGAAGTAACTAAACAAATGCAAAAAATATTTCAGTATAAAACAAACCAGGTACACCTGTGATCCTGGCAGTTCAAGATCAGCTGGGCTACATGATAGCCTGTCTCAAAAATAAACAAACAGAACAGGCCATGGTGACCCACAGCTTTAATCCATGTACCTGGGAGGCAGAGGCAGGCAGATTTCTGAGTTAGAGGCCAGCCTGGTGTACAGAGTGAGTTCCAGGACAGCCAGGGCTACACAGAGAAACCCTGTCTCAAAAAATACCAAAAAAAAAAAAAAAAAAAAAATTGTTTAAATTATCTTCCTGCTGGGCACAATGGTACATGCCTTAAATTTCAGCACCTAGAAGTGAGTTCAGGGCTAGTCTGGTTTATATACCAACTTCTAGGCCAGCAGGACTACAAAGTGAAACACTGTCCCTCCCCCAAAAAGAAAGAAAAGAAAAGAAAAATACCTTCGTAATGCTACAACCCATTTCCTCCTGTTGTGATGACCTCAACCATAAAATTATTTTGTAGCCACTTCATACCTGTAATTTTGCTACTGTTATGAACTGTAACATAAATATCTGCTATGTGACCTCTGTGAGAGGGCCAATCAACCCCCAGAGGGATCATAGCCCTCAGGTTGAGAAACACCGATTAATGTTTCATGGATACCTGAAACACAAATACACTTCTTCAAGTCTTGGTCCTATCCCTAGAATACTTCACAACACGTACGCAAAGATTCTGACACCTGGAGCACTTCCAGTGTCAAGCAAACGATGCTTGACCTGCATCTCCTAGGAAGGGAAGATGTCCTCCCTCACCACTGAGCTTAGCTCTATTCACACCTCAAAGCCTTTCTGTCCACTGTGCCTTCTGTTGGGGACACTTCCTCTGTTATTACTTCACCTCTTTTTCTTCCCTTCTCCTAACAACAGCACCCTGTCACATTCACAGACACAGAAACAAGGAATTTGCTGAAGGACACACAGCAGAGAAGAGGGATTACACACCATACCCTGTAGTCCAGATCTGGGTGAGACATGTGTGAGGAGGCTTTCATGGGGATGGTCAGAAGACAGCACCTGGCAGGTGAGCTTAACAAGTGGAGACAGACCAGCTAGCCAATGAGAGGCCAGTACCTACCTCCACAGTCTTGTATAGAAAGGAATATACCAGAGAGGCGTTGGCGTTCTTCAGCGTCGTGGCCACCACTGTGATACAGTAAGGTTAAGGAAAAAGCCCCATTTTTGAGGGAGTGGTGTTCCATGTCCCCTGCTGTCCCCCCACCCATTTCTACTACCCCGTAACCCAGGCACAACCTGAGTTAAGGCACATGTACTGTGCCAATCCTGCTCTCAGGTCACTGCCCTCAGGATCAGGTTCTTGGCATGCTTGCCCAGCATGGGGTGGATGCAGTAGAGGTTGCTGTGTTTGATCCACAAGAAGTGCACTCGGCCATGGCTCAGCAGCGGGGCCAGCACACCCTCCTCCTCACGCTGCATAAGCAGTGGCATGAAGTGGTCAATCTCGGTCATGGGCACATCACCTTTGTAGTTTCGACTAATCAGAGGCTAAGGGGAGACAGAGAGGACTGAGTCACCACCAGTGCGCAGACCTTAGGATGTCTACTTCTCTTCTAACTTTCCTTTTTTCCCATACACACTGGCCTCTTTTTTATTGTATGGAGGGGATGATACCTCATGTAGCATAGGCTGGCCCTGATGTAACAGAGCATGATCTTGAACTCCTGATCCTCCTGCTTCAGCACTGGCTAGAGATACTATTACAAACTCTGCTGAGTACATTACCTCCCCAGCCTATCTTTCCTTTTCTTACTAATTTAGGCACTTTTTCTATGAAGCCCCAGCTGGTCTCAACTTCTCAATCCTCCTGTCTTAGTGTCTAGAGTGCTGGGGTTACAGATGTTTGCCACCATGTCATGCTCCGTGTGTAATTCCCAGACTTATCTGAGGAGCCCAGCTAAGACTCAAGCTCTGTATGCCTCGGTCGTCATGCGTGTTATGTGGATACTCAATACCCACAGCTAAAAGTATCCTGGGTGCATACCAAACCCCATCAACTTTCTACTAATGAGTGTTATGCTGGGAATGGGCTTGGGAGGTAGAGGCAGAAGGGTCAGAAGTGCAAAGCCATCCCTAGCGACATAGTAAGTTCAAAGCCAACCTAAACTATGAGTTTCTGCAATAGTAATAATAATAATAATAATAATAATAATAATAATAATAATAATAATAATGAAGAAGGAGGGGGAGGAGGAGGAAAGACTGAAGGAAGGGAATGGGCTAGAGTGAAGCTCAGCAGTAGAGGACTACCATCCCACACATGAAGGCAGTCCTTCAGACATCAATTAATAAGCCTGGATGTGGTGGGCCTGCCATCAGAGCTACCAGGGAAGCTGAGTCCAAAGGATAGCAAGTTCAAAGCCTAGCAATGCTCAGAGTGAATCTGAAGCAGGCCTGGGTAATTCAACCAGATACCATTTCAAATAAAAATGCAGAGAGGGGACCGTGAGAGAACTCAGTGGTTCTCAGCAGTTGAAGGATCTCGCCAAGCCTGACTGCCTCAGGTCCACACCAGCACCCACACATAGGGGAACAGGACAGAACAGATTCTCATATACACAGAGCAAGTGAATGAATGTAATTTAAAAAGTATGAAGAGGATTAAGTTGTAATTTAGTGGCAGTGTGCTGGCTTAGTGTGGGGTTCCAACATCCCAACTCCCCACCCCCTTGCCTCACCCCCACACTGAGGAGGAAGAGAGTGAGGAACCTTTGCTGAGGAGTTCCAGTCTGTCACCTGTCTCAGCCTGAGGCAGGTGTCTTTGTCTCCACTTTCCAGACTGAAGAAGTTGAGGTTTTAAACGATGTCCACAAAAAACAGAAAAGTGGAACCTCCCCTCTCCTCCTGAGCTGTTCTTGTTCAAGGTTATTGTATTTCTTGGTTTTGTCTTGATATTGTACCCCAGGCTGGCCTTGCTTGCCCTAGTGAGCTCAGGTCATTCCTCTGACTCAGCTTCCAGAGTAACTATGATGACAGGTGCTTGGTAGAACACCTGGCCCCCCTTTCCGTTATTGTTTGCTTCTTTTCACAGGCACCTATTATTTTCTGTGTGCACGGTGTATGTGAGAGCATGGAGGTCCCTGGCTTGTGTGTGTGTGTGTGTGTGTGTGGTCAGAGGGCAACTTTGTAGGTTGTCTCCATTCCCTTTCACTTGGGTTTGGGGCTTAAACTCAGGTCACCAGGCTTAGGCAGCCGGTGCCTGGGCTTGTTGAGCCTGTTTTATTTTTGAGGCAGTGAGTGTGTCTTGGAGCAGTGAGTGTGTCGCGTAACTCAGGCCTGATTCAAACTCCCTTGATTTCCTGATCCCTCTGCCTCCACCTCCCAAGTGCTGGAATTATGGCTGTTTATGCAGTGCCCTGGGATCATACCTAGGTCTGTGTGCTAGGCCAGCCGGCTGACAACTGAGGCACATGACCAGGCTGTCATTACATTACAGGGCTCTTGTTTTCATCCCTACCGCTCTGATTGCCACTGGAGAAGGAACAGGCGGCTTGCAAGGATAACCAGATAGTTACACTGGGCGCCTTTAATGAGCTCCAGGGTTGCAGAAGGACTGTGTGCTCACTGGTTCAGGGCGCTCAGATGGTGGGTATCTCATTTTACAAACACAGAAAACGACGCTCAGAAAGGTGAAGCCCCTTGCCACAGACGCAGGCGGGAGAGGGCGGGTTCCCAGCTCCGGGCCCTGAGCCCTAGTCCCGCGGGCTCGCCCGGCGTACCTCGATCCCTCGCCCTCTGCCTCACCTTGCCCTTGACGTCCAGAATGAAGACTGCCGAGGCCGACATGGTGGCAGCCCGTGAAGCTAGGAGGCGAGAGCGAGCTGCAGGGGCGGCAACGCGGTTGCTTCCTTCTTCCTGCGGAAGCGCCTTCGCCCAGGTGAGTCGCCAGGTGAGCGCGTCTTAAAGGCGAGGCCGCCAGGTGAGCGCGTCTTAAAGGGGAGGCCGCCAGGTGAGCGGCACGGTCGGCAGCAAATGCCAAGGCTGCTCCAGGAGCTGGGAAAGGGAGGACGAGGACGTGAGGTGCGACTGCTGTCCTGTCTCAAGTTTCTTTGGAGATCAAGAATGCCTGGGTGGTGGATGGCGAGACCCCAGGACATTCATCCATTAATCCTTCTATTCACCCACCGCGCCCTACTCGCCCACCGTGCATACGTCCGTCTATTCCTCTCATCTGCCTACCCGTGTTTCCATCCACACTCCGCTTCCACTCACCTATCCATCCACCCATCCATCACCCTCTCCCACAGACGTATACACATTCACATCAACATCTATTAACCCACCCACACATACACGTATCCACCCACCCAAGCATCCATCCACCCACCAGGGCACCTGTCTCTTCATGTGTCTATGTAGTGTAAGATTAAGTTTTCAAACTGTACTGTGGGAACTTAGCCTTTAGTTAGACTCAGTGGGAGACCAGGTCCCAGAACGTAGAAACAATGGGAGCCCAGCAGCTCCCAGAGCCTAGACACAAGGAGACTAGGACGACCTGGCAGGAAAAAAAAGGTAACAAAAAATTGCCAAGTGACTAACCTGCCCTTGAGCCCTAGCGCAAACCAGCACCAATCAGAGACCACCCTGTACTTTTCTTTGCCTTAGTCTTCCCTCTGCCCCAGCAACTGTGTAGATATAAAAACCTGTTTAAATTTTTGCTTGGGGCCAGACTCCTCTACCCCTGCGAGGGATATGAGTCTTGCCCCAGCTAGCTGGAATAAAAAGCATCTTGCAGATTGCATCAAGCCTGTGTCTTGGTGGTGTGTGGGGTGGTCGCTCCCGGGATTTGAGTGTGGGGGTCCCTCTGGGAATCTCACAGGAGTTTGTTCTCTCATCCACACATATCAGTCTCAACAGGACTTGGCCCTGTTTCTACGTGTGGCCCGGTGCCCACCCCTAGATGTTCATGTTCAGTAATGTTAGTCCTGCTCACACTATACATTTTACTACTTTCTGTTATTATTATTGCTGTTCTTGATAATTGTTTTTTTTTTTTTTTCAAAACAGAGTTCTGAGTAGCTGAATAGCCGTAGCTGGCCTCAAGTCCACCTGTGTCTGCCTCTAGAGTGCTGGGATTAAAGGCGCCACCATGCTTGGCCTGTGTTGTTTGTTTTTGTTTGTTTGTTTTGTGTTATTAATTCTAGAAGAAAGGTTAAGATAACCCAGATGGCCTGGAGCCCATTGTGTGGTCCAGACTGGCCTCACCCAGCCTTACAAGTTCTGTGATTACAGTAACGAGTCACCATGCCTGACTTTGTTTTCCGTTTTCTAATTTCATTCATTTTTATTTACTATTCCAGGCTACCCTTAAATTTAAGATCTTCTGTCTCTGCTTTCCCATTGCTGGGATACCGTTTTTTGCGGAAGGTGATGGAAAAAAAAAAACACTGTAAACCTTACCAGGGGCAGCTGCATGGCACTCCGCTGTGGAAGAAACGTCTCCTGCGCAGCCGCCAGGGGGCGGCAAAGCCCGTTTGGGCATTGGCGCGTCCTCTGACCATTATCAGGCCGGGAGTCCTGGTGCAGCTGTGAGGATGGCCCATGGCAATAGTCCTAAAGCAGAGATGTGGATGGGGGTGGGGGTGGGGTGGGCTGTATGAATAGCTTATCAGCCACCGCTCCGGAGGAAGCGGAGCAGCACAGTCTCAGGGCCACACAGCCAGGTTATCAAGCCACTATTCTCTCGCTCTGGTTGTTTTTATGGTCCTAGGGGGTGGAACGCCAACCTTTGCCTGTGCCTGGCAAGCGCAGTGCTCCTGGTTACACTCCCAGCCCTTAATGTTTTTTGTCTGGGCCTCCATGTATAGCACAGGCTCTCCTTAAATTCCCAACTCTTGCATCTAACCTTCCCTAGTAGTCGCATCATCTTCGGGCTTGCCGTAAATACCTTCCAAGAAGAAATGCTACAGATAACCACACCCACACCGTTTTTAAAAGACCCATCTGGCCCAGGCCTATATAGCGAAGGATCACCTTGAACTTCTGAACACCTCTGTACCTTCTAAGTACCAGGGTGACATGTATACCCTACCACAGTCTATTGATTGTGGTACAGCGATTGGGATGAAACCCAGGGCTTTGTGTGTACTATGCAAGTGCTCTACCAGCTAAGCTAAGCCCTCATTTTTGTCCCTCTCTTTGCGGGGACAAGAGAGCTGCTGTTATCTTCTGTGGCAAGATGAGGAGCCTGAAGTTTGTCTATAAGTGGGTAAAATTGTCCCACAGTTTTGTTTGTCTGGTTTTGTTATTAATGTTATTGTACAGTCCCAGACAACCTGGAAATCATTATCCTTCTGCCTCACTGCTGGGGAAAATCACAGGAATTCACGGTCATGCCCAGTTTATGTGGTGCTGGGGCTAGAACCCAGACACTCTTTCGTGCGAGACCCATGATCTACTACCAACTGAGCTCCAGCTAGCTTTTAGCTTGGCTCCACTCATAGGCTCATAGGAGAGGGATCCTTCCTGATCACCCGCAGACTCAGGGCAGCCTGGGCTCACCTCACCCCTGTTGGAAGTGGGATAGGCAGATCCCTGGGACTCCCCTGCTTGCAAGAACACTATGGCATACATACACATTTACACATACACACACACACACACACACACACACACACTTGAGCTCTCACACACATTTCAAAATTCAAGATGTCGAGCCTGTAAAGCCAGGCTGGTAGCACAACCTTTTAATCCTAGCACTCTCCAGATAGAAGCAGGCAGATCTCCACAGTCAGATCTCTCCAGGTCAGCCAGGGCTACATACTGTCCCCTTGACTAAAGACAAAACAGAACTCGTAATGGTGGGAGGGGCCAGTGAGATTGCTCAAAGGTGCCTGCTTCAGCACCAATCTAATCCCTAGGTCCTTCATGATTGATGGGAGAGAACCGACTCCTGCAGGTGCTCCTCTGCCCTCTGCACAAAGACTCAGAAAATAAATCAAATATAATTTTAAAGAAAGACTAGCTCCTGAGAAGGGAGTGTGTCTGGAGTTGTCCTCAGGCCTCCAGACTTGAATATGCACAGCACAAAACCAGCAACACTCTCCTGGGACCTGAGATGCATCCACATGGTAAATGGAACCCAGAAGCCTGGGCCCAGAGCTCTGGAATCTGAAACTCAAGGCCTATTTAGCTAAAAAATTCATGATACCAAGAGCCTCAGCAGGGTCAGAGAACAGACTAGCATTGTCTTGTCTCAGCCAGTCCAGCCCAGTCTGGTTTAGCCCAGCCCACTCTGGCTCAGTAGCCACCACCATCCCCCAGGGGTGGTGGCTTTGTCCCAGTTTGTTCTAAATATCTTGTCCTTGTCCTCCTCCATGCTCCATCTCAGCTTCTATTCATCATCCTCCTTCCTTCTCCTCCCTCCTACCGATGCAATCAGGGCCCACCCTCCCTTTTTTACCTACTGCTCCCAACCCAGCAATCAGACTCCCCCTGACCTATGGCCCTGACCCCTCATTGCAAAACTCACCAAATTTGCTTTCTTTGTGTCATTCTTTCTCTGAGGAGAGGTCCCTGTGACTTCACTTTGTGTCCAGGACACAGCCCTCCTCTGGGAGGTGGCCTTGACTCCCGGAGCTTGGGGTGAGGGGTGTAGGGGAGAAAACTACTCACAAGAGAGCCAAAGACAGGGTTATGCCTTACCTCAGGAGCCACCCTTCATCCCTTCGCTGGCAGTCAGCTGCTTGTCCTGCCCTCCTGAGAGCTGCATGGTCCCTACCCCAAGCACCCAGGAGAGTGAAAAAGTCACCCACTTAGCAGGAAAGACAAGCAGGGGCATTAACTACTGTATGGAGAGGAGCGGTGTTGGGAAATGGGAACCCTGAGAGTCAGTGATGCTGATAAGAATAATCAAGATGCTTTTTGTAACAACAACAACAAAAATTTCCTGTGGCCTACAGGAACCCTTCACAACTGGCTTGTAACCTTGTCATTTGTTTGTTTGTTTGTTTGTTTTGAAAAAGGGTTTCTCCATGTATCTTTGGCCACTCAGTAAACAGGGCTGGCCTTGAACTCAGAGATCCACTTGCTTCTGTCTCCCAAGTGCTGGGATTAAATGTGTGCTCCACTACCACCCAGCTTGTTAATGTTTTTGTTTGTTTGTTTGTTTGTTTGTTTTAAATTTATTTATTTATTACATGTAAGTACACAGATGCACAAAGATTCACGCAAAGATGCATCTGTTCGTTATGGATGCAAGCGGCACACAAGATTTAAAATTTTTTTTGTTTTTTGTTTTTTGTTTTTGTTTTTTCGAGACAGGGTTTCTCTGTGTAGCCCTGGCTGTCCTGGAACTCACTCTGTAGACCAGGCTGGCCTCGAACTCAGAAATCTGCCTGCCTCTGCCTCCCAAGTGCTGAGGTTAAAGGTGTGTGCCACCACTGCCCTGCAATGATTTTATAATTTAAGACATATACTTTATTAAATATTTATTTACTTTTTATGTATATGGGTGATTTGCTTTGCCTGCACGTATGTCTGTGCATATCATGTGTCCAGTGCCCACAGAGGGTCCACAGAGGGTCTCCTGGGACTGGTGCTACAGTTGTGAGCTGCCATTTTGGATACACACAGGCCCTTGACAGGAGTGGCTCTTAACTGCTGAGCCTCAGCTTGTTTTATTTGTTTGTTCATTTGTTTTGTTTTGTTTTGTTTGTTAAGACAAGGTGTCTCTATTTAGTCCTGACTGTCCTGGAACTCAATATGTAGACCAGATTGACTGTGAACTCACCAAGACCTGCTGGTATCTGCCTCCTGAATGCTTGGACTAAAGACATGTGCCACCATATCTGGCTTCCACACATTTTAATTTTTTTTTTGTTTGTTTGTTTTTTCGAGACAGGGTTTCTCTGTGTAGCTCTGGCTGTCATGGAACTCACTCTGTAGACCAGGCTGGCCTCAAACTCAGATATCCTCCTGCCTCTTCCTCCCAAGTGCTGGGATTAAAGGCGTGTGCCACCACTGCCTGGCCACTATTATTTTTTTTAAGATTTATTTATTTATTTTATGTATATGAGTACACTGTAGCTGTACAGTTGGTTGCTAGCCTTCATTTATTATACATAAGTACAGTGCAGCTAACTCCAGACACTCCGGAAGAGGATGGCAGATCTTGTTACAGATGGTTGTGAGCCACCATGTGGTTGCTAGGATTTGAACTCAGGACCTTCAGAAGAGCAGTAGGATCTCTCTCTCTTTTTTTTTTTAAGATTTCTTTATTTATTTTATGCATGTGAGTACACACTGTAGCTGTACAGATAGTTGTGAGCCTTCATCTGGTTGTTGGGAATTGAATTTAGGACCACTGCTTGCTTCGATCAATCCCACTTGCTCTGGCTCAAAGATATATTTATTATTATAAGTACACTGTAGCTGTCTTCAGACGCACCAGAAGGCGTTGGATCTCATTACGGGTGGTTGTGAGCCACCATGTGGTTGCTGGGATTTGAACTCAGGACCTTCAGAAGAGCAGTCAGTGCTCTTACCCAATGAGCCATCTCACTAGCCCCCAGTAGGATCTCTTAACCGCTGAGCCATCTCACCCAGCACCTTGTTGATGTTTTTGAGATGAGGTGCTGGCCTTGAACTGCTTGCTGATCCCATTTGCTACCTCCTGAGTGTTGGGAAGACAACCTGCTACACTATGCTTGTATAGTATATTTTAATATCTATATTTTAAAGCATTTACCTTTCTTCATTTATTTACTTATTTAGTGTGTGGGGGAGGGGTGGGGAGCTTGGGAGGGTGGGGTGAGACACCTGTGCCAGGGCACACCTGTGAAGGTCAGAGAGCAACTTTAGGGACTTGGTTCTCTCCTTCCAACAGGTGGGTCTCAGGAATCAAACTCTGGCCATCAGGTTTGGTTGCAAGTTCCTTTTGTTACTGATTGAGCCCCACCTCACCCCAATTTTAAAGCTATGGTACATGAATGGGGAGAACACTTGGTGGATGGAGTGCTGGCCGTGTAAGCCTGTGATCCTGAGTTTGGATTCCCAGCACCTACAGAAAAAGACAGACAGTAGAGTATCTGGACAGCCAGGAGAGCTAAACTGGTGAGTTCCAGTTTCAGGTACACACCCTGTCTCAAAAGTCAATGCAAGAAGCTGTTCTAAACGCTGCCCAAAGTACTTGTTCCTGTTTTAAGACAGGGTCTTTCAGGCAGGAGAGGTGGCTCAATGGTTAAGAGCACTGACTGCTCTTCCCGAGGTCCTGAATTCAAATCCCAGCAACCACATGGTGGCTCACAACCACCTGTAATGGAGTCTGGTGCCCTCTTCTGGTGTGCATAAATAAATCTTTTTAAAAAATAGAAAAAATAAAAACACAGAGTCTTTCTTTCTCTGGTTATCTTGAAATTCCTTATACAGACTAGGGTGGTCTTGAACTCACTGAGATCTGCTTATCTCTCACTCCTAAGTCCTGGGATTAAAGTTGTACTCAACAAAAATGAAATAAATATTTTTAAAATATTTCTCTCTGAAAACCATTTTTTTGTTTGTGTCTCTTATGTATAAGTGCATGCATGCTTGTGATGCCTTCCCAAGCTCTGTCAGTCCCTCCTCATCCACCCCACCCTCAATGCCATATGGGACCAAACTACTAAATGTATTTTGCCAAAAAAAATATTTGCCAGGAGTCTGGCAGTACAGCTTTGGAGAGGGTGTGGGCTTCTCAGTCCCACTTCCTGTGGTTCAAGTCTTTGTTCCTCCTCATGCTCACTGTGTGGCAGTGCGGAAGTTGCTTAACCTCTCTGAGCACTTTCCCCACACTGGAAAGTTGTTATAAAGACTTCATATAAAAATTTGTAATTTCTCCTGACTCTGAGTCAGCTCTATAAAAACTCAGCTTTTATGAGTGAACACATAGCTCAGAAGTCAAGACTCTTCCAGAGGACCCAGGCTGAATTTCCAGCACCCACAGCACAACCACCTGTAATTCCAGTTCCAGGGGACCAATGTCCTCTTCTGGCTTCCACGAGCAGGAGGGATACACAAGATACGCACATGTAGACAAATGCTCACACACGTAAGATTAGAAAATAATATTAGTACCACTTCCTGCCTCTTCCACTCCAGAAAGACACGATTTGTTTATTTGTGTGTATGCCAAGTACGTAGGGAGCCTGGGGAGGCCAGGAAAGAACCTTGGATTCAGAGGAGCTAGACATGTAGGCACTTGTGATCCAACCTATGTGGGTGCTGGGAACCGAACTTGGGTCCTCTGCAGGAGTGTGGGAGGCACTGAGGTCTAACCCATACTAATATGAACGATAAGGTTTCACTATAAACGATAGGGTTTCTTCTGATGCCCCAAAATATTTTGTCCTTAAAGAGGCACAGTCTAAAATACATGTTAAATAGAAAGGTCTAGAAAGTAATAAAGGGAAAGGCCCTGATGTTCTTATAGCAGTGTAAGCTATACTTGTATCTTTCCAGAAAATGAACTAAGTCCCAGATAACTCCTGCTCCAATGCATCCAACCAGGACAGCAGCCTGGAGACCATGAGACAGACAAGTGAAGATTCTTTTTGTTTGTTTGTTTGTTTGTTTTTGTTTTTGGAGACAGGGTTTCTCTGTGTAGTCCTGGCTGTCCTGGAACTCACTCTGTAGACCAAGCTGGCCTTGAACTCAGAAACCCGCCTGCCTCTGCCTCCCAAGTGCTGAGATTAAAGGTGTGCGCCACCACCACTGGGCTCAGATGAAGATTCTGAAGATAAAGGACAAACCTACCAAGAGGAAGCATCCCAATAGAAAATTTAAGCTGATGACTTATGGGCTCAGGGCACAGCACTACTGACCCAGAAAGGATGCTGCTGTATTCGCAGACTCTCACATGTTCATTCCAGCTTGCCAATGCAGTCTCAGTAGATGCCTTTCATCAGGGAGGATCAAAAGCATGCACCTAGCGTTTGGGAGACAGAGGCAGTTGGAGCTTTGTGAGTTTGAAGCCAACCTGATCTACAGAGTGAGTTCAGCCAGGGCTACACAGAGAGACCCAGTCTCCAAAAAGATAAAAAGAAAAAAGAGGGCTGGTGTGGAGAGCGGTAGAGCTGGAGAGGCATTCGCCATGACAAGCTGGCGCTTACTTCCGCTGTCGACTCCTGGTAAACAACTGTGCGCATGTGCATAGAGAACTGTTTTCGCATGGGCGTAGAGTGAAAAGACACCAAGTCACGGCCCATCCCGGGGCATCACGTGGGGTGATGAGCAAACAGCCAATCATGGGCGGACACGACACGCCCGCGCTGTGGTGTATATAAGCAGTGCGGATTATTGGCTCGGCCCTTTTTTTCCTCTGGATGAGGCAATAAACGCTTGCTGCAGAAGGATCCTAGTGTCCGCTCTTCTTGCTGGCGAGATGACTGCGCGGGCAACAACTGGTGCCGAAAACCCAGGACGCTCACGGAGAGGATTCAGAACTGCGGGACAAGGTAAGCTCTGAGAGGCATGCTGCTTGATTTTAATTCCTCCAACCCTTCCTCAGGGTTAGAGAGCGCGGCTGAAGCCGCAGTAATCGTGCTAGTGGCGCTTGTTACGATGTCCATTTGGCATTTGATACATTCTTGCCTGGAGGATGAGAAATGCCTCGCCTCTGTAGTGTTGGGACAGAGGACACTTGAGGAGTTACAAGATAGCATGTCAGAAACAGAGCGTAATGGGAGAGTGGGGGCTAGCCAGGAT
>NW_022196906.1:15453845-15454141 GCF_008632895.1 Mastomys coucha
TCAGGTCGCAAAGTGTGCTACAATTGTGGGAAACCTGGTCATTTGAAGAAAGACTGCCGTGTCCCCATTCAACGGATAACCTCATATAATGGTAAGATAGACAATCATTACCCCAGACACCCTATCCTTCAGTTTGCCCTGACTCAAGCTGTGGTTTTCCCCAGAATAGTTTCTTCGGAGCCCCTACCAGAAGGGGAGGTAATTTATACAGATGGGTCTAAAACAGGTATAGGTGCCTATGTAGTCAATGACAAGGTTATAACTAAACAGTATAATGAAACATCCCCTCAAATTAT
>NW_022196906.1:15455443-15458310 GCF_008632895.1 Mastomys coucha
GGAGAGGCATTCGCCATGACAAGATGGCGCCTACTTCCACTGTCGACTCCTGGTAAACAACTGTTTGCACATGTGCATAGAGTGAAAAGACGCCACGTCACGGCCCATCCCGGGGCATCACGTGGGGTGATGAGCAAACAGCCAATCATGGGCGGACACGCCGCGCTGTGGGCGGACACGCCCACGCTGTGGTGTATATAAGCAGTGTGGCTTCTTGGCTCGGCCCTTTTTTTCCACTGGATGAGGCAATAAGCGCTTGCTGCAGAAGGATCCTAGTGTCCGCGTGTCTTCTTGCTGGCGAGACGACTGCGCGGGTAACAGGCTGGTGAGATGGCTCAGTGGTTAAGAGCAATGACTGCTCTTCCAAAGGTCCTGAATTCAATTCCCATCAACCACATGGTGGCTCACAACCACCCATAATGAGAAACAAATTTAAGAAAGAAAAAAAACCCTATTGGGGGCTGGAGAGATGGCTCAGTGGATAACAGCACTAACTGCTCTTCCAAAGATCCTGAATTAAATTCCTAGCAACCACCTGGTGGCTCACAATCATCTGTAAAGGGATCTGATGTGGGGCTAGACAGATGGCTCAATAGTTAAGAGGACTGGCTGCTCTTCCAGAGGACCCAAGTTCAATTCTAGCATCCACATCGCAGCTCACAATTGTAACTCCAGTTCCAGGAGGTCTGATACCTTCATACAGACATAAATATAAGCAAAACCCCAAATTCATATAAAATAAATAACTCATTTTTAAAAAGGGGGCTGGAGAGATGACTGCGGTTAAAAGCACTGACTGCTCTTTCAAAGGTTCTGAGTTCAATTCCCAGCAACCACTTGGTGGCTCACAACCATCTGTAATGGGATCTGATGCCCTCTTCTGGTGTGTCTGAAGACAGCTGCAGTGTGCTCACAGAGGAACCACCTGAGACGTAAAAGACAGGGGTTGCTCCTTCACAGAAGGGGATACAAGGCTGCATGACTTGTCATCATCACAGCAGACCTGGAGAAGACATGAGCTTTGCACTGTTCGTGTGACCTCTCAAAAACCACACTGGATCCTCCCTGTGGCCAATATCAAGAGCTTGTCAGTTTATAAAACCCATCTTTAGGAAAGATGTCATGTGTGGTCAATCTACAGAAAGTATTTATTTATTTATTTATGGTCTTTTTTGTTGTTTTTGTTTTTCGAGACAGGGTTTCTCTGTGTAGCCCTGGCTGTCCTAGAATTTACTTTGTAGATCTGACTGGCCTCAAATTCAGAGATCTGCCTGCCTCTGCCTCCTGAGAGCTGGGATTAAGAGCAAGAGCCACCACACCCAGCTATCAAAACCAACTAATAGAAGATGTCACAGGTATTTTACAAAGAGTTTCAATGCAGTCGTGTCTTAAGCTCCGTTGTGCACACAGGACTGAGTTAATCATCACCAGGAAAGTTTTTACCAACTTGGGGATCTGCTTAAATAAGCCTAAAATAAATTCCTCTGGTCAGACTTTTAACCTACACTGGCTACTGAGTCTTGTTAAACTGACCTGCCTTTCTTGACTCCCGTGGATCCTTACTCTTCTGCATATAGTAGCTCTCCATCCCTCTCCCTACACACACACACACACACACACACACACACACACACACACACACACACACTGCAGAGTAGTAGTATATACTCAGTTTCTGAGTCATCTTTCAAGCTATTTATTTGTTTTCAAAATACTATCTCTTTTATTATAATTTTATGTGAATGTGTTTATCCCTTTGAATTTATCCACCTCAGAGTCCAGAAGAGGAGGACACTGAATCCATGGGAGCTGGAGTCACAGGTGGTTGTGAGTTGCCCAACTTGGGTTCAGGGATGTGAAGTGGGGCCTTTCTCATGTGGAGCCATCTTTCTAGAACCTATTTAAACTTTGGAGATGGCTCTCTGTGGCTCCAGTTCTCCTGAAATTAGCTATATACATAGCCAAGGATGGCCTAGAAGTCCTGTGTACCTTGCCAGGCTCTTCTATGCTTCCTTCCATGGCCCACAGAGCTTCCAGCTAGACTACCTACCAGGCGCCCTTGTGACTCCTCGGCTCTTCTCTCTTCTCTTCCTTTTCTCTCCTTTCTTTTTGGTAGCTGGGGATAGACCTAGCCTTACACATGCTAGGCCAAATGCTCTACCACAGAGCCACACCCTCTTCCCGTCCTCTCTTTTAAGCATTTTCCATTTTAATGTTTTCTTTTACTTTTGGTGGGGAGGGGAGTTTCAAGACAGGGTTTCTCTGTGTAGCCCTGGCTGTCCTGGAACTCACTCTGTAAACCAGGCTGGGCTCTAACTCAGAGATCCACCTGCCTCTACCTCCTGAGTGCTGGGAGGAAAGGCAGGCACCACCCAGCTCTTTTCCATTTTTTAAAATTGGTGTGTGCCGGTGCGTGCGTGTAGTCAGAGGACAGCTGGCAAGAGTTTGTTCCTTCCTTTCCTGCTGCAGGTCCTGGAGATGGAATTCAAGTGGTCATACTTCATGTGGCAAGTGCAGGCTCCCACTCTCCACTCTTAACTGTGATTTGTACTAAGAAGAGGCAGAAGTTCCAGCCCCACACAATGAACCACAGTTCAGTTTCCTGCCACCTGTGTGCCCCACCAAGCGCTGTCATCTGAAAAGGCCTAGCTTCCATTGAATAGTAATCACTCTTTATTTTCTCAAGATTTCTTTCTTTTTTCTTCTTTTAAAGATTTATTTTTTTAAAAGATTTATTTATTAAATAAATATGCCTCATATACACTATGCCAATGTATATGAGTACACAGTAGTTGTACAGATGGTTGTGAGCCTTCATGTGGTTGCTAGGAATTGAATTCAGGACCTCTGCTCGCTCCAGTCAGCCT
>NW_022196906.1:15458321-15459310 GCF_008632895.1 Mastomys coucha
CACCAGAAGAGCATGTCAGATCTCATTACGGATGGTTGTGAGCCACCATGGAGTTTCTGGGATTTGAACTCAGGACCTCTGGACAGTGCTCTTAACCGCTGAGCCATCTCTCCAACCCAATTTATTTCTTTATATATAAAATAGTGTTCTGCTTGCATATGTGCCTGCATGTCAGAAGAGGGCACCAGACATCATTATAGATGGCTGTGAGCCACTATGTAGCTGCTGGGAATTGAACTTAGGACCTCTGCAAGACAGGATCTGGAAGAGAGCAGTCAGTGCTCTTAACCTCTGAGCCATCTATCCAGCCCTAGTCATTGTTATTCTAGAACTTACTTTAGATCATATCTGTGAACATTTCAAACCTTCCACTGACCAAAGAAAACTTGTTTATTGAGACAGGGTTATTTATTGAGACTGGCCTCAAACTCCTGCATAGCTAAGGCTAGCCTTCAACTAGTGTTCTTCCTTCACATGCCAAGTGCTGGGATGAGAGGTGTTTTTCAAAACTCCATTTTAAGGTTGGACATGGTGGCATGCACCTTTAAACCCAGCACTCAGAGATAGATAGGGGCATGAGTACCTCTCTCAGTCTGGTCTACATAGCAACTTTCAGGCCAGCTAGGACCCCAGGGAGGCTCAGTCTCAAGAAAATGCTAGGTAGTGGTGGCACAGTCCTGTAATCCCAGTACTCAGGAGGCAGAGGCAGGGATATCTCTGTGAGCTTCAGAACAGACAAAGCTACATAGAGAAACTCTGTCTCGAAAAACCAAAATAAATAAATAAATAAAACCAATAACAACAACTACAAAGAAAAAAACCTTTAAAAAATGATTTATTTTGTATTGGAGAGTGTACTGGCTAGTTTCATGACTCAACATAAACTAGAGTCATCAGAGAGGAGGGAATCTTGGCTTCGAAAATGCCAGGCGGTGGTGGCACACGTCTTTAATCCCAGCACTTGGGAGGCAGAGGCAGGCGGATTTCTG
>NW_022196906.1:15459320-15459583 GCF_008632895.1 Mastomys coucha
CTCAAAAAACCAAAAAAAAAAAAAAGAAAAAGAAAAGAAAATGTCTCCATAAGATGGGCTGTAGCATGATTGATGTGGAAGGGCTGAGCCAGCCATGAGTCCCAAGCCAGCACCTCTCCATGGCCTCTGCATCAGCTCCTGCCTCCAGGTTCCCGCCATCACTGCTGTTGATGATGAACTGGTACATGGAGCTGTGAGTAAAACAAACTCCTCCTTTCCTCCTCTAGTTGCCTTTGGTGTCTCGTCATAGCAAGGGTGACTCT
>NW_022196906.1:15459593-15460120 GCF_008632895.1 Mastomys coucha
GAGAGGTAGCTCACCAATTAAACACATTTGCTGTTTTTGTAGAGGCTCTGAGTTTAAGTCCCAGCACCCACATGATGACCACTTGTAACTTCACTTGCAGGGGATCCATCACTCTCTTCTGGCCTCTGAGGGCACTGTATGAACATGGAGTACATACATACATGTACCCATACACTTATACCCATAAAATAAAAGCAATAAAATTAATGTATTTACTTTGGTTTGTGTGTCTGTGTATGGTTTGTGTGTCTGTGTATGTGCATGCCTATATGTTTTTTATGATTATCATGCATAGTAATAATCAAGCCTGGCACTAACAGTTCACTTCCCATGGCTTCTCTAGGGTGAAGGCAAGTGAGACCACGTCTCTATGCCACTTGGCTGTTTTCTTTCTTTTGTTTTTCTTTTTTCTTTCTTTTTTTTGTTTTGTTTTGTTTTTGTTTTTGTTTTTGTTTTTTTGTTTTTGAGACAGGGTTTCTCTGTATAGCTCTAGCTGTTCTGGAACTCACTCTGTAGACCAGGCTGGC
>NW_022196906.1:15460130-15460432 GCF_008632895.1 Mastomys coucha
AACTCAGAAATCTGCCTGCCTCTGCCTCCCAAGTGCTGGGATTAAAGGCATGCACCACCATCTTTTGTTTTTCTATATCTATGTGTATGTGTGTGCACCCAGGCACACCAGTGCATGTGGAGGCGAGAAGAGGGCACCAGATCTTCTGAAGGTGGAGTTATAGGTGGTGTGTGTGTCTTCTGATGTGGGCGCTGGGAACTGAACTCAGGTCCTGAGGAAGAGCACCCAATGCTCTTAGCCAAGAAACATCTCTCCAGCCCTGCCTTCGTTTATTTTATGCTGTCTTCAGAAACACCAGAAGA
>NW_022196906.1:15460443-15465105 GCF_008632895.1 Mastomys coucha
TAGCCAAGAAACATCTCTCCAGCCCTGCCTTCGTTTATTTTATGCTGTCTTCAGAAACACCAGAAGAGGGCATCAGTTCCCATTACAGATGGTTGTGAGCCACCATGTGGTTGCTGAGATTTGAACTCAGGTCCTCTGGAAGAGCAGTTTTAACCTCTGAGCCATTTCTCCCGGGTTTTTGTTTGTTTGTTTGTTTGAGACAAGTTCTCACTATACAGCCCTACCTGGTTGGCCGGAAGTAAAGGAGATCCTCCAGCTCTGCCTTTCCAGTCCTGGGATTGGAAGATTAAAGTAAACCTCCGTGCCTGACTGCCAAGGAACATTCCGCTCCTCTGATTTGTGTTCAAACTCTCAAATTCTTGCCAATCGGATGAATGAACACATGACAGTTTTCTCCATTCCTAGCTCACAGTCAATACTCAGTACTCGAGCAGAGAACGATTTAGGAGTGGTGATTGACCAAACCTTTAATCCCAGTACTCCAGGCAGACAGATCTCTTGAGTTCGAGGGTAGCCTTGCTTGCAGAGTGAGTTCCAGTACATCCAGGGCTGCACAGAGAAACCGTCTCAAAACACACACACGCACACGCACACACACACAAACAAAACGACAACAAAAAGAATGACTGACAAGCAGATCCAACACACTAATTGTTCACAGAGAGGAGTCCACTGAGAGAGCCGACTGGAAACCAGAAGGTGGCTGACCCCCCAACGCCCCACCCTGGCCACGCCCCCGAGGCGCGGGGCTGCGATGGGCGAGCGCTGGGGGCGGGGTCAGGAGGGGTAGGGCGGGGCCAGCAGCGTCCGGTGTCTCCCGCCTGCTTGGGTTGGGGTCGCGCCGGCTTCGGACTCAGCTCCCCTCAGTTGAGGCCATGGAGGACGATCGGAAGGACACAGTCTATGGTAGGAGTAGCCTCCGGCCTGTAGGTCGCCTGTGCTGACTTGGGAAGGAGGGGGTTTTGAGGAAGGGTGACATCTGAGAACCTTAAAACAAAAACGCTCGTGGCTGCAGGCAGGATGAAGGCCCTTCTCTCCGCGTTCTCAGGCCTCTGCATCTCGCGCCGGCTCAGCCGGAGCGCTTGGTCCTAGTCGAGGTTGTCCCCCGTGTCTCTTTTCAGGGATCTTCAAGCTTACTCCCTTCCTGAGCGATGGGCCGGGACTTATGGCGCATGCTCCTCCCCTGGAGGTCCCGTTATCTGGGAGGATTAGGTGATGGGCGGGGGAGGGGATGCGCGGGGATCTTAGCTTGGGGTGTGGGCAAGAACGGGGCCCGACCTCGCCACACGTCCCGTCTCCTCAGGACCCCAATGTCCTCCACATCTTCGCCATTTACATCCAGAAGTAGCGACCTCAAGCTTTAGTACTAGATTTGGAAACTGAGGCAAGGTTGGATAGTCCGGAATAACTGGAATTAGGTACCCAACGCGACAGAGAAGGGCAGAAACGAGGGGGCTTTTGACAAGGGGGCAGCTGGGGAGCAGTGCAGAAACTTTCCCTGCTTGTGCTGATTGCTGCAGGTGCCTGTAATCTTAAGGGTTCCAGGAGACCAGGACCTCAGTAAGGCCTGAGGGTGGCCTCAGCCACTTGGAGCTGGGGGTGGGGCCAAGATGCGGCTTTCTCACCCCACCCGACTCCGGGTTCCCACGAACCGGGTGTTGAACTCTGAGCCTCCTTCCTCTTATCTATTTTGGGTTCCCTGAGCTTAAACCTGCCACAAGCCTTAAGAGGCATGGCTTGAGACCATGGCAGAGGGGCTCTATCCCTCCCTCTGATTTACCACTTTGTGTGACTAGAACTTCCTGGAAACTGCTAGACTCTAGAGTCTTGGGGAGGGGGCCGGAAACGGTTCAAAAATAACTAGAAAAGCAAGTAGGCTCTCTGCCTTCCTCCTCTTTCCTGGGACTGTGCCCTCAAGGGGGAGGGAAAAAAAAAGAAAAAGAATAGACAGATCCCAGAGGCTGTGACACACCCTTCCTGGCCTAAAGGAAGATAGCAGGACCTAGACTTCCAGGGATCTCCTAGCTTGAAGTGGCCAGCCCCAGACCACCAGAAGGTCTCCCTGTCTGAAGCCCCAGGCTCTGGGGTTGCTGTGCAACTATTGAGTGCTGCTGGCTGTCTCTGGTGTGGGAGTCTTGGTCTGGGAGCCTGAGTATGCTTGGGTATCACACCTGAGGGAATCTCGAGGTCTGTTTGGAATAAGAGCGGAACAGAATGAGCATGGATATGATTTTCCCAGGCTTCAATTTGGCCAAAGGGTGGAAGTGTTTTTTAGGCGGAGAGGCGGAGGGGAGCTGTACATTGTGCTGGGATGGACTCTGGGGACTCACCTGAGCACGTGGTCAGTAAGCTACGGGGTTGAAGCTAGGACCCTGGCTCATATTTAGCGAGAACTAGGAATCTAAATAGTGTCATTCATGCTCAGAAAGCACTGGTGTTTATGTGTGGGTGGGGCTGGAACCTAGGGCTTCTGCAAGCCTGAGACTGAAACGCAAGGCAACACGCATGCTCAGTGGGTGTCCCAGTCTGGAAGCCAAGGTCTCAGTCAAGTTCAGCAAGTAGCTGGGCCTAGATCCCACTCTGCTCCTTGCCCTCCTCCCCCCACCCCGCCACCCCCGCCATTTCAGGTCCCCAGGCATTTAACAAAACTTCCACAGGCAAAGGTCTGACTGGGAAGGCAGCAGTCCACCAAGCAGAGGAAGGCTTAGACCGCGAGAGGAGGGCCAGAGTGAACATGTAATTGTAGGTTGTTAAGGTTGTAGAGCAACAGACGAGATGCTATGTGTGAAAGAGCCACTAGGGTCTATTTTAAGAAATGAAGGTTGGCAGGGCAGTGGTGGCACACGCCTTTAATCCCAGCACTTGGGAAGCAGAAGCAGGCGGATTTCTGAGTTCGAGGCCAGCCTGGTCTACAGAGTGAGTTCCAGGACAGCCAGGGCTACACAGAGAAACCCTGTCTGGAAAAAAAAAAAAAAAAAGGTTGGAGTGTGCTGGCTGGGTGAGATGATTTGAGACAAGTATGTTCCAGTCAGAAGGAAAGCTTAATATTTTACTCTGTGAAACTCAGGAGCCTGTACTCTCACTTTTTTTTTCTCTTCTCTTTACTCCCTTCCTTCCATCCTTCCTTTCTCCTTCTCTCCTTCCCTCACTCCTTCCCTTTCTTCCTTATGGATACTGAGGTTTGAACCTAGGCCTCAAGCATACAGACTTGTGAGGTAGGTTCTTGTGGTGTAACTCAGCCTTAACCTTGGTCATCCCATCTTTGTACCTCAGCCCTCACAAGTAGCTAGGATTGTAGTCTGCCAGGCAAAACAGTTTCAGCCTCCTCTCGTGATTCACCGTGTAGCTGAATGACTCATCCTTTTTGCCTCCCCTCAATTCTGAGGTGATGGTTGTGCACCACCATGTCCAGTTTATGTAGTTCTGGGGGAAAATACCCAAGGTTTCCTAGATGTGAGTAAGCACTCCATAGCTCAATGCCAGTTTTCTCCTGGGCATAGTGGCTGATCCTGTAGTAAGTGGCTTCCCATTCTCCACTGTGACCCATGGGAATGGCTTTAGGGGACTGTTAAGGGACAGCTTTAGACAGGTCCAGCTTCAAATCAAGGTTTTGACCTTTTTGGTTTTTGAGACATGGTTTCAGGGTTTTATTGTCTGGCTGTCCTAGAACTCTATTTGTAGACCAGACTGGCCTTGAATTTAGAGATCTGCCTGCCTCTGCCCCTGCCTCTCTGCCTCTCTGCCTCTCTGCCTCTCTGCCTCTCTGCTTTTCTACCCCTCTCTGCCCCTCTCTGCCCCTTTCTGCCTCTCTGCCCCTCTCTGCCTCTCTGCCTCTATGCTTCTCTGCCCCTCTCTGCCCCTCTCTGCCCCTGCCCCTGCTGGGATGAAGGGCATAAGCACATCTGGTTAAGGTTCTGATCTTTACAGCCTGGGATACTAAGGTGAGTGGGTGACCTCTCTGATACTGTACTGGTATGCATAAGGCTATCAGTTTTTTGACACAGGATCACATGTAGTGCAGGCTGGACTGGAACTCACTATCTAGCCCAGGATGACCTTCAATTTATTATCTTGCTCCACTTCCTAAGAGCAGAGGTGACAGGCATGTGCCAGCATGCCTGGCTGGACTTATATTGTCATTGATGTATGGGAAGGCCTTGTGTATTCAGATAACCCAGGGGCCGTTGGCATCAACGTAGCTTTTCCATGAACAAATGGACAAGCAAACTTATATCAGGAACAGACTGAGGCACTACCCAGCAGGGCAGGAAGCGCCTTTCCCAGTAGATAACATGAATCTGGAAGATGGCAGCTTCACAGGAAAGGGAAATGGCTCAGCGCCTGGCAGCATCCTTAATGGCACAACCTTCCTCCCAGCCCAGCCTTGGTACGAGCAGGCAAAGATTCTAGAACCCAAAGCATAGCGACATGATACATAGTGAAGCTTGGCTAAGAAGCAGACATCTTTGCGGGGGATTGTTGTTGTTGGCATTGTGCTTGCCCGGTACACATGGTTCCCCAGACTCCATCCCCAGCACCTCAGGAACCAGGTGTGGTGGTGCATACCAGTTCTCAGGAAGCAGGGGTAGGAAGATTAGAATTTATTGTTGAAATTCATCATTGGCTACGTATGAGTTTGAGGCCAGCCTAGGCTACATGGGA
>NW_022196906.1:15465115-15482543 GCF_008632895.1 Mastomys coucha
GTTCCCAGCACCCAAACTGCGAACACAGCCAGGGATAACTCCAACTGTATAGGAGTTCACATCCTCCTCCAAGTACATGGTTCTAACCAGTGGTCACAGCACTGAGGAAATGTCTCTCCCTCCCCAGCCACCATATCCTCCCCTATGGATCAATGGATCTATGGAGATATGGATGTGTGTGTGTGTGTATGTGTGTGTGTGTGTGTGTGTGTGTGTGTGTGTGTGTGTATGTGTATAATTTTGGGAGTTTCTGAGTTCTGCCTGGCTGTTGAGATGTTTGAATCCCGCTCAGGCAGACGAAACGGGGAGGTGCCAGGCTCCATCCTTGGGGTGCCAGGCTGTGGAACGCAGGCCAAGATAGGGGCCCTAGTCCAGGTGAGAAACAGTGAAGGCAGAGGCCAAGGCTGGGGTTCCCAAACTCCTGGGCATCCAGATGCCACTGTGAACCAAGAGGAGCTGAGACTGAGAGGGCCCTGAGGGGTGAATGTTCGGTGTTTGGAAGGGCCTTCTGCAGAGACTTAGGTGGCTTGGCTAGGTAATGAAGGTTTCCTCCCATGGAGGTTCTTGATGAGAAAGACAATCTGTGCTTGTCTAAACTGTTTATCATGGAAACTCAGGGTTTACTCAGGGTGGACCAGAGATTAAATACCTTTTGCAGGAAGGAATGTCCAAGAAGGGAAGCTTATTGCCTAACCCTTCAGGCCCATCTAGATACCTGATTAACACGGAGAACTGTGGGTTTCTATGCTACATGACCAGTTGCCATGGTCCTCTTGTGGAGTGTCGTGGTCATATGCTCAAGGACAGGAACTGGGCTGGGGGCAGATTCAAATGCCTACCATTCTCAATTATGAGAACTGCTGGAGTTTCTTAATCTGCTTGACCTTTCCAGTTTTTGTCTGGTGACACAGTTCCACATTCCCCACATGTGTGGTCATGAGTACATATGTGGAGACCACAAGTTGACACCTGGTGACCTGGTGTATAGTTTCCACTTTTATAAGATTGGGGTTTTGTTGTTTGTTGTTGTTTGTTTGTGTGTTTGTTTCCGAGACAGGGTTTCTCTTTTTTTGTGTATCCCTGGCATCTTGGCACTTGCTCTGTAGACCAGGCTGGGCTTGAACTCACAGAGATCTGCCTGCCTCTGCCTTCCTAGTGCTAGGATTAAAGGCGTGCACCCCTCACTGCCCAGCCACTTTTGTAAGTTTTTAAGGATATATTTACTCATTTATTGTGTTTGTGTGAGACGGCATGTGTGTGAGGACAGGCCTGGAGTGAGAGAGTTCTCTCCTTCAGCAATGTGAATCTTTAGGATGGTGCTGAGGGCATCTGGCTTGGCAGCAAGTTTTCCTGTTGTGTCCTCTGGCTCTCTAACTTATGTTCTGAAACAGTGTCTGTGCCTAAGCCTGTTACAGTTCTTATTCCTCCTGCTTTTATGTGGGTGCTGGGGACTGGACCTCAGCTCCTCATGCTTCAGACAAAGGTTTTTGTCCATTAAGCCAATTTCTCCAGGATTCCTCCACATATGTATCTTTTTGGACTTGTGATTTTAGTTTTATATGTATGGGTGTTTTGCCTGCATGTATGTCTGCATTGTGTGGGTGCCGAGGTCAGAAGAAGGGGTCGGGTCCCCTGGAACTAGAGTTACAGATGGTTGTGAGCCAGGGTGTGGTGCTGGGAAAGGGTCCTCTCTAACAGCTATGCGCAGTGAAATACATTGTAGCAGGATTGGAGGGAGCCAGGGCTCGGTGGTTAAGAGCACTGGCTGCTCTTGCAGAGGACTCTTCCTTCCCAGAACCCAGGTGGTAGCTCACAAGCATCATTAACTTCAGTCCCAGGGGACCTGGTTCTGTCTTCTGACCTCTGCAGGCACCATGCATCCCCATTGTGACTAGAGATACGTGCATGCCAGACACTCAGGTAAAATAAGATGAATAGGTCTGACTTAAACAAGCTTTAGATAGGTTACTTTGTAGCCTTATCCAAGGAGGAATAATAAGCAGCTCTGTTACCCTGTGAATTAGCCGGGAGGGAAAAGTGTGGGCCATGAGGCTAGAGGTGTGGGTGAGACTCAAAGACAGTGAACGCCCCTTGGGTTCATCCTAGCACCAAACACATGGAGCTTAGGAGACAGTGGGTTACAGATGTGCTGGGTCTGTGGCCTGCATACAGCATCTGGAGAGAAAGGGGAAATACTTAGAACTTGCTTGAGAGAGGAAGTGAGGGTAAAAGTGGTTCCTTCCTCTCTCTTTTGACTGTTGTTGGTTTTTTGTTTTGTTGTTGTTGTTTTTTTTTTGTTTTTTTTTTTGTTTTTTCGAGACAGGGTTTCTCTGTATAGCTCTGGCTGTCCTGGAACTCACTCTGTAGACCAAAAATCTGCCTGCCTCTTCCTCCCAAGTGCTGGGATTAAAGGCGTGGACCACCATGGCCCGGCTTTTTTAGTCTGTATTGAAGTGTCTGCATGTGCTTATGACAGGGTCTCTAGTAGCCCAGGCTGTCCTCATACTCAGGTTCTAACTCAGTTGAAAGCCCAGGACTTGCTTTGAACTCCTTCCTGCCTCCTTTCACCATCTGAAGGCTGGGGTGACAGGCATGTACCACCTCACTCAATTGATGGGATGCTGGGGAAGAGCCCAGGTTTCCCAGGTTTCACACAAAGCCAGTGGTCTAATTTGTGAACACAAAGCCAGGGCTCCACAGGTGATACCTGTGAGCTTTTATTATATTTATTTATTCATTCATTCACTTTCTGAAACAGGGTCTTCTACTCAATTCTGTATGTCCTGGTACTTAATATGTAACTAGGCTAGCCTCAGACTCAGAAATCTGCCTGCCTCTGCCTCCCAAGTGCTGGGATTAAAGGTGTGTGCTCCTATGCCCAGCTTTTAACTAATTTATAAATTATTTAATTTAATTCATTAATTTATTTAGAGGTAAACTCAGGCTGGTCTAAAATTCACTCTACAGCCTCAACTGGTCTCAATTTTACCATCCTCCTGACTCCATTACTGGAGTGCTGGAATTGCAGGCATCAGCTACCAGGCCCAACTCTTTCCATCCCTTCACTGCATGGGCACTGCCCCCAAGTTCTTGTCAGAAGAACTTGTCTGAGCAGCCAAAATCTCTCTGGGCCAGGCCCAGACTGCTGGGAAGGCGAGGACTGTGTGGGCGAGGCCTTGGACACTGGAGCCCTTGACTTAGCCAGTGTTTGGAAGTTGTGGGGGCAGGGTGCCACTTCATGTCCCAGCAAAAGCATCACGGCACACTGCCCGTGTTGGTTCCCTTATCTCCCACCCCCACTGTGCCCAGCCTGGCTAGACCTCCCTTCACAGTCCAGCTCCCCTGCTGTTCCTCCCTGTTCCCCCCCTCCCCCCACTGCCTCCTGGGTCTTGGTCCTGTTGGTTTCTTTTGCTCTTAACTCCATGCCGCCCACTATAGACTATGTAAGTTATTCAAAATGAGAGTTAGCTTCTAGTTTGAGCCAAAAGTCACAGGGTTTTATCTCGTGATAATTTTTGTTTGTTTTTGGTTTTGTATTTGTTTTTGGTTTTCCAGACAGGGTTTCTCTGTGTAGCCCCAGCTGTCTTGGAACTTACTCTGTAGATCAGGCTGGCCTCGAACTCAAAAATCCACCTGTCTCTGCCTCCCAAGTGCTGGGATTAAAGGCATGTGCCACTACTGCCTGGCAATGATTTTCTTGCTAGAGAAAAATCTGAGGCAGGGGCTGAGAGTCAGTGAGCCTCCCTCCCCCCCCCTCTCTTTGTGTGTGTGTGTGTGTGTACACGCACGCACATTTCCCCATGCTAGGGATAGAACTCAGGGCCACTGACCTAGAAGGCATATGCTCTTCCTTAGAGCCATGCCTTTGGCTCCTCACTGGGGGATTCTAGGCAGTAGTTCTACCACTGAGCCACACTCCTATACCTCACTGGGGGACTGTCTTAGTTAGGGTTACCATTGCCTTAATGAAACACCATGACCAAAAGTAACTTGGGGAGGAAAGAGTTTGATTTGGCTTATCTATCCTGAATCATAGTCCACTGAAGGAAGCTAAGTTAGGAACTCAAACTAGGCAGTAACTTGGACAGGAACTGAAGCAGAGACCATGGAAGGGTGCTGCTTACTGGTTTGCTCCTCATGGCTTGCTCAGCCTGATTTCTTATAGAACCTAGGTCCACTAGCCCAGAGGTGGCACCACCCACAATGGGCTGGGCCCTCCCCTATTAATCACTAATTAAGAAAATAGCCTCCTAACACTCAAAGGCAGTGAATCTCTGTGAGTTCAAGACAAGCCAGGGCTACCTGTCTTGGGGCAGGATGCGGGCTACAGCCAGATCTTATGGAGGAGGCTTTATTAAGCAGGGTTTTCTAGAATCTAGAGTAACAGACCTTATACAATGAGTCTGTCTGTCTATCTGTGTGTCTGTCTATGAGTCTATTTATCTATCAAAGGTATTGCCTTAGTTAGGGTTTTATTGTTGTGAACAGACACCATGACCAAGGCATCACTTATAAGGACAATATTTAACTGGGGCTGGCTTACAGGTTCAGAGATTCAGTCCATTATCATCAAGGAGGAAGCATGGCAGCATCCAGGCAGGCATGGTGCAGGTAGAGCTGAAAAGTTCAACATCTTGATTCCAAAGCAGGGAGGAAGAGAAGGGTCTCAAAGCCCACTCCCACAGTGACACACTTCCGCCTAGAAGGCCATACCTCCTAGTAGTACCACTGCCCAGGCCAAGCGTATTCAAACCACCACAGGTGTTTATTAGAATGGTTTACAGGCTGCAGTCCAGCTAATCCAACAATGGCAGAGTCCACAAGGCTGGATGTCTCAGCTGGCCTGCAGTATATGCTACAATCCTGAAGTAGGCTTTAATGCCAGTGAAGGAATGGACTTGTTAGCAAGGCCAGGGCGAGCAGGCCAAGTACAAAAGCTTCCTTCTTCCACATCCTTTTATAGGTTTCCAGCAGAAGGTGTGGCCCCGGTTAGATCTGAATAACAAATCTGGATTAAAAGCGTGTCTTCCCACATCAAAGATCTGGATTAGTAGTGGATCTTCCTACTTCAGATTACACAGAGATTCTTCACAGGTGTGACCTCCAGTTTTGGGTTTTAGTTCCAGGTACGGTCAAGTTGACAACCAAGAACAGCCATCACAAAGGCAGTTTCTCAGTTGGGGTTTCCTCTTAGATGACCCTAGTTGTGTCAAGTTGACATAAAGTTAGCTATCACAGGGATACTGGGCTCTACCACCGAGCCACGCCCCCAGCCCCTCAATTGTGGATTCTCAGCAAGGAATCTACAGCTACTCAGGCTCAAAAGCTGACCTTTTGGGGGGCAGGGAGTATAAAGAGAAATGGTTTGTTCTTTCTTACACTTCAAGGTACAGGCTCATAGGGAGGGTAAGGCACCAGAAGCTTGAGGCAGGGGGGTCACATGGCATCCACTGTATGGAAAGAGGGTGGCTTTGCACCTTTTCTGTATTTGAATTTGTCACACTCTGTCCCCAGCCTCCTCAGTAGCAAGGATGGAAGGCTCGCGCCACAGACCCAGCTCTATTATAAAGCCACCAGGGCCCAACCACAAGGCCAGAGTCCCTTTTCCTAATCGTCTCCCAAAGGCCTCACTGTGTACAGCTAGTCCTTGTCTTAATTTCTCCCAGTGAGGATTGTAGCTGGGGATGGCACAGACAGCATTCCAACTTCCACATGCAGGAGCTACCAGAGAAATGGCCAGATTAGATGCTGGAGGGCTTGGTAGTTAATCTGTCAATCTACACTATTGCTATGTTGGTCACTAGCTGTGGGGATTAATCAAGTGGCCTCAGTTTAACTTTCTGTCAAGTAAGATCCCACTTAAGTTAGCTTTTTCTTTTCTATTTTCATTTTTCCTCCCCACCTCCCCAGTGTGTATGTGTGTCCGGGTATGTGTGTGTGTGTGTGTGTCCGTGTGTGTGTGTGTGTGTGTGTGTGTGTGTGTGTGTGTGTGTGAGAGAGAGAGAGAGAGAGAGAGAGAGAGAGAGAGAGCACATGCACCTTCACCTGTGCACTGAGCATGGTCTCAGAGGAGGCTGGAGGTGTTTGACCCCTGGAGCTGGAGTTCCAGGTTTTCTTTTTTCTTTTTGGTTTTTTGAGACAGGGTTTCTCTGTGTAGCTGTGGCTGTCCCTGTAGCTCGATTTGCAGGCCAGGCTGGTCTCAAATTCAAGAGATCTGTCTGCCTCTGCCTCCCAAGTGCTGGGATTAAAGGCATGTGTCACCACTACCCAGCACAGGTTTCTATAATTGCTGTTTGAGCTCTTAATGGTTGAACCATGTCTCTGGTCCCCCAGTCCCTAGTCCCCATCTTGTTGTCTTATTGTGACAAGGTCTCATGTGGCTCAGGCAGATTTTGAAAAAAAAAAATTATGTGCCGGGCATGGTGGGCTATAATCCCAGCAATCAGGAGGCACAGACAGGCAGATCTGTGAGTTCAAGGTCAACCTGATCTATATAGTGAGTTTCAGGACAGCCAAGTCTATGTGGAAAGATTGCTTAAAAACAAAAAACAAACAAAAATTCCAGCAATAAAAAAGATGTATTTATTGTGTGTGCATGTTTGTGCCTTGAGTTTCAAGAGTAAGGCAAAGTGCAATCTGCTAGACTCTGCTCCTCTGGCCACCTCACTAGGTCAAGGATGACACTGACACTCGCTGTCTTCTTTTGTGTGTGGTGTGAGCACTTAAGAGTTGAGTACTGAGCTAGCCTTGTCTACCTCTGCTACTCACTGCCTTTGTTCATTTGTATGTTTTGGTTTTTGGCTTTTTTTTTGTTTTGTTTTGTTTTGTTTTTTGAGATAGGATTCCTCTGTGTAGCCCTGGCTGTCCTGGCTGGCCTCAGACTCAAAGAGATGTGCCTGCCTCTGTCTCTCAAGTGCTGTGATTAGGTTGTGAGCTACTGCCCAGCTTTATTTTATTTTTTTTTGAGGGGGGGGGTCTTACTGTGCAGTCCTGGGTGACCTGGGACTCGCTGAGATTAAATGTGTGTGCCAACATGTCAGGTTTATGCCCATTGTTTGACGTTTCCTCAGGAAACAAAATACACTTGTTCACTCACCCCAGATAGGGAACCCAACAGACCAAAGTGTGGCGGATACCACAAAAGTCCAACTTGGTGAACCATGAATTTTACTGGGGTTACTTACAGGAATAATGGGTGTGGAGTTACAGGAGAAGTGACTCAAAAACCGCTATATCACCAAAGGTCACCCCAGCATGGGCAACATCTCCCAAAGCTAGGAACCTGCAGGCAGCTCAGTCGGTTGGAGGCTGACCTTTCTGGCTGCCTCAGTTGGTCTAAACCTCTTCCAGGCAGTTCTTTTTTTCTGAGAGTCTGTAGTTTTTCCCCTCTGGGAGTCTTCTTGCCGCTCAGCCTCAACTCCTCTGAGAGGGACCCTCAGCTTTTATTCTTTACTCAGGCAGGGAGGATCTACTGAGTCCAGTCAGCTTCAGGGATCTACTGAGTCCAGTCAGCTTCAGGGATCTACTGAGTCCAGTCAGCTTCAGGGATCTACTGAGTCCAGTCAGCTTCAGGGATCTACTGAGTCCAGTCAGCTTCAGGGATCTACTGAGTCCAGTCAGCTTCAGGGAGTTCTTGAAGCTGTTTTGTTGTTCTTTGCCTCCCTGCCAGGTAGAACGTTTGAAGTTTTGGAGGCTGCTACACACACAGTAAGACCTCAGTTTGTTGATGTTGTTCTCCTCCTCCTCCCTCCCCATTCCGACCCCCACCCCAGGGTGTCTCTGTGTAGCCCTGGCTGTCCTGGAACTCTGTAAGACCAGGCTGGCTTTGAACTTATACAAACTTGCCTGCCCCTATCTCCCAAATGCTGGGACTAAAGGCGTGTACCTCCATTGAGTGACTCACTTCTTAAATGGATTCTTGGAATTCACATCTGGGTCCTCATGCTCTTACCCATTTAGCTGTAGCTTAAACTTCTCATTCTCCTACCTCTGTTCCCCAAGGGTTGAAAGGGCGTGCGGAGCATGTGGGTATTCAGCCCCAGGAGTGGAGAAGGACTTCATGCTTCTGAGACAGGGGCTTTAGTAACTTCCCCTCCCCACTCTCAAATTCAGCTTTCTGTTCACATTTGTCTGGTTTTGTAGTTGCAAAGACCCAACCTCCCATCCTGCAGGGGGTGATTCAGCCTCCATGATCAGAAACTTTCGCAAGCTTCCCCCTCCTCTCTCATCCCCAAGCAGCTTAGCTTAATGAGAGCTACTGGAACCCATCAGACTGTGCCAGGAATGTTCTTGTTTTTTTCCCAAGAGGCCTCAGTGCCAGGCTGGAGCCAAGCCCATCCCGGTGCCTTCTCTACATTTAAGTAAAATTACATTTATCTATTATGTGGGGGGGGGGGCTGTAGGCAGGCATGCTCACTTCCTGGCATGCGCAGAGGTCAGAGGTCAGAGGCTAACTTGCAAGAGTCAGTCCTTTGCCTTCAATATGTGGGGCCTAGGGCTGGAACTCAGGCAGCAGCCTGGGCAGCAGGTGCCTGTATCTTCTGGGCCTTCCCACCCCTCCTCTGCAACCTAAATTCTGTCTGAAGGTTAAACTAAGTTTTATCTTTCTGTGACTTAGAGAACTGTCAGCTGCTAGATGACACCTTCTTTCAGCAGGTCTGTGCTCTTGCTCAGTCACTCTCAGTGGCTCCTCCTTGCCCATCAAACCTAAACTGGGGGTGGACAGTTTAGGAGACCTGGCAGGGATGGGTTTCCCCATGTAAAGAGGGTTGAAAGGTGTCAACAGTACCTGTCTTCACGTGGCTGTGCCTTGGCCAGGGATCCCAGTTGACTAGAAGCATCTAATACTCCCTTATCTTGTTCCCCACTCCCCCTCCCAGCCTTCCTATCACAGACACGGTCTCCCGCAGTTTCTTCATGCTTTTAATAGTTAGAGGTTTTATCTATTAGCATGATTAATTCTTGTGGAATTTGTTTGCCTCTGAGTCAGTGCAAGGTTAAATTTATTGTCTTCCACTTACATAGCAGGTAAGCTGACTTAAAGACTTGCTTTATCTGTGGACTGAAAATGTGTAGCTGAGGCTCACTTTCTGTTACCATGTAGTGGACCCTCAGTTTACTGTGTAGCTGAGGCCAGCTATATATTCTGAATCTTCCTGAGGGCACCTTCTTAATGCTGGGTCAACAGGTGTGGGGCATGGCCACAGTTTTTTGTTTTTTGTTTTTTTTTTTTTAACATTGTCTCACTGTGTAGCACTGACTGAGTTGGAACTCCTTATATAGACCAGGTTGGCCTGGAACTCAGGAGATCTACTTGCTTCTACCTCCAGAGTGTTGGGATTCCACTGTGTGCCACAGTGGCCTGCTCAGGGTTTTAAAATGTTTAAAACACAGCCAGACAGTGGTGATGCATGCCTTTAATGTACTCAGGAGGCAGAGCACTCTCTGAGATCCAGGGTAACCAGGGCTACACAGAGAAACTGTGCCTTGAACACCTCTCCCCCCAATACATAAAATTAAAAAATTATATAGTATTTATTTACTTTTATGTGCATGTATGAGTGCCTGCATATATGTTCATCATGGTTCTGCATGGCCCCCTTAGAGGTAGGAAGAAGGTGTCTCATCTCCTGGAACTGGAGTTACAGCTGCCACATGGGTTCTGGGAACTAAATTCCCACCCTCTGCAAGAACAGTAATTGCTCTTAACCACTGAGCCATCTCTCCAGCCCCAAGTGTTTACATTTTTTTTTCAGTGGGGGTTTAAGCTATGTAACTCAGGGTGGCCTCAACTCAAGGCAGTCCTCCTGCCTCAGCTTCTCAGGCCATGCATGGGTGGCAGTTGTAGGCCACTAAGCCTAGCATTTAGGGGAAATAATTTGCTGGGGATTGGATTGAACCTAAGGCTTTACAGAAATCAAGCTACTTAACACTCAATCTCAAAGGAACTGGATATGAAGCAAGACACCTCAGGCTCTGACTTGAGCCCTGCATGGAAGCAGCAGTCATCACCCTGCTGGTTCTAGCTGCTCATATCCAGAGGTTTAGATATGAGCTTGACAAGGATGAGGTGAACTCGAGGCATCTGAAGAATGGTAGGGTCAGGGCGAGCCCATGTGCAGGAGCCACTAGAGAGCTGTCATTGAGGATGTGGTGGTAGGGGGTGAGCTCTTGGTTTGACTGTCCTGAAGGAACTGTCTAGCTGAGAACAGAAGCGGCTTGTTGCCTGGGATCAGATTGACTCTGTCCACTGCTAAATCTAGGTGAGGTGTGGCCAGTGTTGTTAGGGCTGCTAGGGGCTTTGGGAAACAGACAGAGTTTCTTTGGGAGTTCTGGTCAGCCTCAGTCATGACTTGAAGCTTTGGCCCTGCCTGTTTGTTGAAGCCTGTGGTTTAGGGGTCACCCAGGGTTTCCTTTCAGTGAGCCAGAGGAGGGGAGGTAGCCTTTCTCTAAGGACAACTGATTAGAGAGCAGAGCCTGGCTGGGTGGGCTGGACTGGGAGGCGGCTGCTGGAGGTATTAGTGTTTTTTTTTGTTTTTTTTTTTTTGTTTGTTTGTTTTTTGTGAGAGTGCTCAGTGCTTTTGCATGTTAGGCAGTAAGCTGGACCACTGAGCCATGCTCCCAGCCCCTCACCAGAGGATTCTACCACTGATTCACCCCACCCCTCTCCTTCACTAGGGAATTCTAAGGTAGGGTTGTACCTCTGAGCCATGCCCCAGTGTGACTTGGTGGTTGGTTTGAGTGTGTGTGGTAGTGATGAAGGTACAGATAGTGGCTCTCACTATGCATACATTATATATCTTCATGTGTACACCTGTGATGGTGAACACATCACACCAATTGCATACCTGTTTCTTCAGTATGCCTCCTGGTAGATTAAATACTCTTATGCAAATGTGCAATATATTTAAATGGGTGTGTATACCTCTATGCCAATTGTTTAACGTTGTATGCCCCACACAGACACCTGCTGCTAGCCCCTATGTTGAGTGAACACTGACTGTAAGCAAAACATTTTGGCAACTTACTTTTAATAAGGGTTTAACTTTTCCTCTAGCCCACCACCCAGCAGAGGTAGTGGAAGAGAAAAGTTCTTAGGATATGGAGGGAGTGGACCTGTTCAGCAGTAGTTCTTTTGGGCAGGCTTGATCTTCTTTTTTTTTTTTTAAGATTTATTTATTATTATAATTAAGTACACTATAGCTGTCTTCAGACCCACCAGAAGAGAACGTCAGATCTCATTGTGAGTGGTTGCAAGCCACCATGTGGTTTGAACTCATGACCTTCGGAAGAGCAGTTGGTGTTCTTACCCGCTGAGCCATCTCTCCAGCCCAGGCTTGATCTTCTTTGTCAACAGTTCAGTCCTGTAACAAATATTAATACGATTCAGCATCTGTAGGCAGACACCAGTTGCAAACCAGCAGCCAAGGGCTGGCCCTTTCAGCAAGCAGACACCACGCAAGTGGCAAGCTTTTGCAGGATCCACCATATTTTAGTGAGTTTCTTTCACTGGTGGCATTACCACAAGTTGAGCTCAACAACACTATGTAAGGAAACAATACATGTGTGTCGTTAGCAAGGAACATCAAGGCAGAGTAACCAAACCCGTGCTCATCACCCACTGTCTGTGGGGTCATGTTTATACTCCTTCATCAAGTGTCTTCTCACCTGTTTGCTATATCCAAACATCCTTTCACCTGTGTCTGCTTCAGGAAAACATTCTTTCACATGTCTGCTTTAGCAAGAAGTCCTCTCACCTGTGTGCCCCAGCAAAACATCATTTGACATAACTGACTTTCCACTTTTGCAACCGTAAGTCCTAGTGCCAGCTGCTTCCCTCTGGCCTCCTGTGCCTGATCTCTGAGGCCAGGATTGGTATTTCCTGTGGCTGTTGTTGTGAGACCCTGAGATTTAGGGGACTAGTCAAGGCTATGTAGTAAGACCCCGTATCAAAATAAACCAGTTAATAAATAAGGGGGCTGCAGAGGTGGTTCAGTGGTTAAGAGCACTTGCTGCTCTTGTAAAGGACCTGGTTTGGATTTCCAGTACCCCATGGTGGTGTGGCTCACATACACCTCTGAGTCCAGTTGGAGAGAATTTGATGCCCTCTTCTGACTTCAGTGGGCACCAGGAATACACATAGAGCACATATGTGCATACAGGCAAACACTCATATGTATAAAATAAACTAAATAAATCTAAAAATAAATTAGTAAATCCAAACTTTTAAAGGGGTTGGACCTGAGCGCTTAAGTGCTACGCTGTCAGGAGGATAGTGAGTTCCAGGCCAGCCTGGACTACAGAGTGAGCTTGTTACAAATAAACATCCAGGTCAGAATAATGGTTGGAGTTGTAGCTTGGTTCTTTAAGTTTGCCTGGTAGGTGAGAGAGAGGCTCTATGTTCCACTCCATCTCCAAATAAACTGCCCAATTTAGGGGAGGTGGATACACAAGGATGATGCTTGGCTGAACAGTGAGTTGTACGGCAGCCTAAGCTATATGAGACTCAATAAACAAACAAACAAACAAACAAATACATAAATGCCAATCGATCCCCCATTTCATCCATTTATTTGAGTTTTAGCCCAAATGTTTTTCCTCTGGTGTCTGCTGTTTTCCTTCTTCCTTGTGCCTCGGTTTCCTGCAGGGTGGAATAGTCTGGGGTGACATTTTAGGGTTGAGAGGTGTCCCTGGATGCAATGCCTAATGGGTAGGTGGAAGGTGGGTGGATGGAGGACAAGACCAGAGCCACCTCAGGTTCCTAGGTGGGGGCTGGGTGAAGGTGGGGGGCAGGGAGGGCTAAATCTGGCCTGCCAATGAGTGGCAGTAGCAGCTGCGGGCCCCACCCGGCCCTGCCCCCTGGATCGGTCCCTCCCCTTGGTTCTTTGGCTGGGGCCTGTCTGACCGGTTTGGGCCGTCCAGGAGCAGCTGCAGCGGGTGGCGGCTGTGTCCAGGAGGGCTCCGACCGTCTAGGCGCCTTCCAGGCTGCACCGCAGGAATGGGGAAGGATTCACAGAATTACTATGGAAAACACGGTACGCGAGCTCTCCTTAGGCACCTCAGGGGCAGCTGCGGGGACCGTGGACTGGCAAGGAAGGTTGCAAAAGGGAGGTGAAAGGAATTTGCATTCGCGTCGCGGTGGTCCCCCTTTGGCCCATGCTAGCTCCCATCACCCCAGTGGTTTTCACAGCTGCCTCAGATACAGTTTTACTCTCCTCTAACTGAGGACCTGGCGGCCCTCACGCATCCCTAGAACACCTGAACCTCTCCACAGTGGATTTTGTGTTCTTTGCTCTGGTCGTTGTAAGCCCTTCCAGGCATTTTCCTTAGGTGATAGCAGGCTGATGAATCAGCTGGTCACCCCCGGGGACAATGGTCTCTGATGACCTACATCTTGGGTAGGATGCAGATAAAACTCAGAGCTCCTTGTGGTTTAGGGGGACCCAATGTCTCCAGCTTCTTCGGCTGGCTGTGTCATTTTCTCATCCTACTTAATCCTGTTGACTTTCAGGAACACCTCAGAAATACGACCCCACCTTCAAAGGACCCATTTACAACAGGTAAGACATTTCCTTCCTGGGGAAGAGGGGAAAGATGGGGAGATGTGTCCCAGTGTGTGTTCTCCAGCAAAGCAGGATAAACCAATGCAATGTTCAGTGACTCAAAAACTGGTTTCCGAAAGGCCCTAGACACATCCTAGTGGAGCCTGGAATGGAAATGAGCCTCTTGCACACACTAGGCATGCATTGTGCACACATACGTGGATCCCTTTCTTTTTTACCTTTTTTTATGCATGCACATGTCTGCGTGTATGGGTGTGGTGGTCAGAGGACATCTTGCATGAGTTGATTTTCTTCATCATGTGTCCCAAAGATACAAAACACTCTGCTCCCATCTGCCGAGCGGTCACCATGGCTGCCCTGCCCCTGCCTCAGTACCAAGCTGGGGATCCACCTCTGGGTGCCATTCCCACCCTGAGTGCCATGTTTGTTTGTTTGTTTTTGAAACAGGGTCTCTGTCTGCAGCCTGGGCTGCCCTGGACTTTCCATGTAGTCCAGGTTGGCCTTGAATTCACAGATGCACCTGCCTCTGCATAAGCCTTGTACACATAGACAAAATTTTTTTTTTGATCTGGATAAGTGGCTTCCTAGTCCTATGATCCCAGTTACTTGAGAGGCAAGAGGATCAAAAGTTCAAGGCCTGGGGGTGGGGGTGGGGGTGGGGGAGAATTGATACAATTATAATAATCTATTGCATGGAGTTCTCAAATTATTAATAAAAGTATTATTTTTAGAAGGAGAGTACTGGGTTAAAGGTGTGCACTGCTACACCAGCTTCTGCTTAATTTTCTTCTTTAGATTTAATTTTTTGTGTATGAATATTTTGTCTGCATGTGTGTATTGTACCACATGGAGGATGAGAGAGGGTATCAGAGCCCCTGGAACTGTGGAGATGTTTCCCCATATTTATGTCTGTGGTCTATGTTGTGCCTGGCTGGCATCCAAGGAAACCAGAATGGGGGGTCAGATCCATTTGGACTGGAGTTACCGAAGGTTATGGGGCTCCAGGTGGATGATTGGAGTCAAACTTTGTGCTTTTAAACTAAGAGCTATCTCTTCAGCCACTCTTTCTCTCTCTCTCTCTCTCTCTTTCTCTCTCTCTCTGTGTTATAAATATATGTATGTATGTATGTATATATATGTGTATATATGTATATATATACACAAATATGTATATACACATATATATATATTTGTTTTTTGAGACAGGGTTTCTCTGTGTATGTAGCCCTGGCCATTCTGGAACTTGTTCTATAGACCAGGCTGGCCACCACTCCCTGGCTATTTAAAAATAATTTAAAAAGTTCCAGGCCTTCCTGGGTGACTTTCAGAGATTCTGTCTCAAAATTTTAAATAGATTTGTTTTATTTATTTTATGTCTGTATTTGTCTGCATGTATGTATGTGTAACATATGCATGCCTGCTGCCCACTGAGGTCAGAAGAGGGCATCAGATCCTTTACTGGAGTTACTACAGGATGGTTAAGAGCCACCATGCAGGTACTGAGAACTCAGCCTGTTCCCTCAAGAGCAGAGCAACAAGTGCTGGTTTGTTTTGGTTTTTTGAGACAGCGTTTGAGTTTTTCTGTGTAACAAAGCCATGGCTATCCTAGACTTGATTTGCTGAACAGGCTGGCCTCAAACTCACAGAGATCCGCCTGCCTCTGCCTGCACAGTTCTGGGATCAAAGGTCAAAGGTGTGCGCCATCACCGAGATGAGGTTTGTTGTTGTGAGGTGGTTTTCTGCTTGTTTGTTTTATTTCATTGTTTTATTTTTGTTTTGTTTTGTTTGAGACAAAGTTACAAGGTTTCTCTATTTGGCCCTGGCTGTCCTGGAACTTATTATGTAGACCATGCTGGCTTTGAATTCAGAGATCTACCTGTCTTTGCCTCTTGAATGCTGAGATTAAAGGGGTATACCACCATACCGACCTACAACAAGTAGTTTTTTGCACTACTGAGACAACTTTCCAGCACCTCGGATTTTTTTTAAAAATATTTATTTACATATATACATATATATGTTTGTTTGTTTTGTTTTTTGTTTTTCTTTTCTTTCTTTCTTTTTTTTTTTTTTTTTTTTTTTTTTTTTTTTTTTTTTTTTTTTTTGGTTTTTTGAGACAGGGTTTCTCTTTATAGCCCTGGCTGTCCTGGAACTCACTCTGTAGACCAGGCTGGCTTTGAACTAAGAAATCCGCCTGCCTCTGCCTCCCAAGTGCTGGGATTAAAGGCGTATGCCACCACCGCCCGGCTTACATATATATTTTTATAATGTATGAGTGCTCTGTCTGCAAGTGTAACTGCATTCCAGATGAGAGCATCAGATGAGTCACCACGTGGGTGCTGGGAATTGAATTTAAGACCTCTGGAGAGCTGGGGTAGGGGTTGGGAGGGTGCGCTTCACCACTGAGTCATCTCTCCAGCCCCAGGTTTTTGTTTTCTTAAAGCCAGGACTGGAGATATGGTTTAGCTGATAAAGTGCTTACCCAGTATGCAGGAAGGCTTGTGTTCCATTCCAGCACTGGGTAAACTCACCAGGGATGAGGAGGCAACCCAAGCACACAGAGGCAGGAGCATCAGGACTTCAGAGTGAACTTTGAGGGGGGCCTTGAGTATTTGGGATCCTGTGTCAAATAAGTAAATAAAAAGCAAAGGGTAATAAGGTGGCTCAGCATTCCATTGCCAGAAAGCCTGACAGCTGGCGTTCAGTCAGTCCCTGGGACCCGCATGGTGGGAAGAGAAAATGGACCCCTCAGAGTTATGTGCATACATACACACACGCGCACACTCACATACACAACTCACACACATACAGAGACACACACAGACAGACACACACACATACACACACAACTCACACATAGACACACAGACACACACACACACACACACACACACACACACACACACGAGTGTGATGGATTGAGAATTGTAGCAGTGGTGACTAGAGAGATGGCTTGGCGGTTAAGAGCACTGACTACTCTTCCAAAGGTCCTGAATTCAATTCCTAGCAATCACATGATGGCTCACAACCATCTCTAATGAGATCCGATGCCTTCCTCTGGTGTGTCTGAAGACAGCTACAGTGTACTTATATAAATAAAAAATAAATAAATCTTAAAAAAAAAAGAGCACTTGTCCAGTCATAAAGCCTGGAGTTTGGATCTCAGCTCCCACATAGCAAGCCGGGTATCTTCCAAATGCCTGTGGCTCCAGGGTACTCTTCTGGCTTCTTACTTTACACAGGCACATAGACATACAGAAAAAAATGTAGGGCCAGAGAGAAGGCTCAGCAGTTAAGAATATTTGCTGCAATTCTAGAGGACCAGGATTTGTTCCCAGCACCCATACAGTGCCTCACCGCTGCCTGTAACTTCAGTTTGTGGCTCTTATGTGGAGCACACATGTGATGCACATATATACCTATAACTGAACACTCATAAAAAGTCTTAAGATTTGAAACACACACACACACACTAAAACTTAAGTTTGGAGGAATGGTTTAGTGGGTAAAAAAAGGAGCCTACCACCAAGCTTTTCTACCAGGCACCTACGTGGTAGAAAGAACCAACTCGCTAAGTTGTCTTTAGCTTATACATAAACATGTACACACATACACACACACACAATTAGGAAATGTAGTAGCAGTAAAATTCATATGACCTTGGGCTGGTGATATGGCTCAGGGTTCAGTTCCCAGCACTCTAGTTCAGGGGACTTGATGCCTTCCTCTGGAGTCCATGGACACTAGACACACACATGGCTCACAGACACACTGTGCAGGTAAGAAACCCACATATGAGCCTGGCGGTGGTGGTGCATGCCTTTA
This sequence comes from Mastomys coucha, assembly GCF_008632895.1. Classification (NCBI taxonomy): domain Eukaryota; kingdom Metazoa; phylum Chordata; class Mammalia; order Rodentia; family Muridae; genus Mastomys; species Mastomys coucha. The sequence goes on from NW_022196906.1 coordinate 15,482,503, forward strand.
ATCCCAGCACTTGGGAGGCAGAGGCAGGCAGATTTCTGAGT
>NW_022196906.1:15482612-15491038 GCF_008632895.1 Mastomys coucha
AAAAAAAAAAAAAAAAAAAAGAAAGAAAGAAACCCATATATGTACGTAAAAATTGAAAGTTTTAAAAATGAACAGATACCAGACATGGTAGCATATGCCTTTAATCCCAATATTCAGTAAATTTGAGGCCAGCCTGGTCTACATAGACCAGTTAAGACTACATTTTCAAAAAATGGAAAAAAAAAAAGGCCAGGCATGGTTGTACACACCTTTAATCCTTGCATTTGGGAGGCAAAGACAGACAAAATCACTTTGAGTTCAAGGCCAGCCTGGTCTACAGAGTGAATTTAAGGCTAGCCAAGGCTATACACAGAGAAACCCTGTCTCAAACAACCAGAGGGAAAAGCACATGATTCTTGGCCCATATTTCAGAATATTCGTAAAAGGGGGTTGTATAATGTCACTTGTATTGATGCTGCTCTGCTCCCAGGGGATGCACGGATGTCATTTGCTGTGTGTTGCTCTTCCTGGCCATCGTAGGCTACGTGGCTGTGGGCATCATAGGTAAGTGCTGGAAGGGCCGGCTTGGCCTCTGCGATCCAGGATGGTGCTGTGGCTGACAAGTGACAGAACCTGTCTCTGCATCTCTCCACAGCCTGGACCCATGGAGACCCTCGGAAGGTGATCTACCCCACTGATAGCCGGGGCGAGTTCTGTGGGCAAAAGGGGACAAGAAATGCGTGAGTTTATTTATTTGCGTATTGCACTTAAGCAACAACACCCATGTGGGGGTCTTGGCAGGCAGACCATGGCAGGCTTGGTGTTGAGTGCCTTAAGCCCCTGAGCCATCTCTGGGTTAGAACTCTTGACCAACTCTATTCACCCTCCTCCAACCCCAGGGACAAACCGTTCTTGTTTTACTTCAACATCGTGAAGTGTGCCAGCCCCCTGGTCCTGCTGGAATTTCACTGTCCCACCCCTCAGGTAACGCATTTCACCTCTCCCCCTTGAGGTTTCCCGTAGCTCTCCTCATGAGCATCACGTGGGCTCCGTCCTGATTCCATATCCTCTTCCTTGCACTCCCCCAGATCTGTGTGAAGCAGTGCCCAGACCGCTATCTCACCCTTCTGAGTGCGCATGGCTCTCACCACTTTGACTATTACAAGCAGTTCTGTGTGCCTGACTTCAAGAACAATAAAGTGAGCAGAAAGATCCCTTTGATGCTTGGTGGTGGACACAGGAAGGGGCCCTCCTTAGGGATTCACTTCTTCCCATTCTCTGTGCAGGGGGTGACTGAGGTGCTCCGAGATGGGGAGTGTCCAGCAGTTATCATCCCCAGCAAACCTTGTGAGTACTGGGGATCCTACATGGATGAGGTGCAGGCTGGGAAGTCTGCAAGGCCTCCCTCTGACAGCGCCTTCTGGTCCTACAGTGGCCCAGCGGTGCTTCCCGGCCATCCATGCCAGCAAAGGGGTCCTCATGGTGGGCAATGAGACGACCTATGAGGACGGACATGGCACCAGGAAGAACATTACAGATCTAGTGGAGGGTGCCAAGTGAGAAGACGGCCCTCTAGTGTGTGGCATCTGACATCCTGGGGTGGGACTGGTACTGACCTTCTCTGGGTATGACTTGAGTCTCTTCCAACCCTAGAAAGGCCAACAGGGTTCTGGAGGCCCGGCAGCTTGCCATGCAGATATTTGAAGATTACACTGTATCCTGGTACTGGATTGTCATGTGAGTTGGAAGGAAGGTGGCTGTCCCCTGGCTGCCACATCTGTGAGCTAAAGACAGTGTCACTCATGCCCCTGTCTTTCTTATTCCCCAGAGGTCTGGTCATTGCCATGGTGCTGAGTCTCCTGTTCATCGTCCTGCTGCGGTTCCTGGCGGGCATTATGGTCTGGGTGATGATTGTCATGGTGATCCTGGTACTTGGCTATGGTGTGTCTCCCCCTCCCTCCTATTTTTCCCTGCAAACCTTAGGGTCTGCAAAGTGCCAAATGTCTGGTGTCCTGGTGACAGCTTTCAAAAAAAGTCATCCTAAGCCTTCAGACGTTCCTCACTGTTTAACTGACACACTCATGTAGAAGTACATGCTGCTGTTGTAGGTACATTGAGGCAGCCAGAACTCAAGAGGGGATGGATGAAATCCAGCTTGCTGGGGCTAAGTGTGTAACTTAGGCACTTACCTGTAGCCCTCCAGTGAGGTGCTATGGTTGTGGCTCATTGGTAGAGCCCCTTCCTAGAATCCCCCAGTGAGGGGCTGGGCTTGTGGCTCAGTGGTATAATGCAAGCATGTGCAAGGCCCTAGATTCTTTTGCCTCCACCACAGAAAAAAAGAAAAGAAAAAAATAATTTACCACTCAACTTTGACACCCAAGACCTAGTTTGGTATTTTAATCAACAACAAAAGACTTGAAGACATCTCTTTAGCCCAGTTACTAGGCTTCTCACTATGCTGCCAGTTCAAATCCCAGCTTTGCTGCTTCCTAGCTCTGCCCTGGGGCACATGGGTAAGCCTCCTGTGCATAATTACTTCCACCATCTAATGGGAATAATTGCTTTTCTGGGTGGGAAACTTAATGAGAAAGTAGTAATGTAGTATTGCAATGATCATAACAAGAGGAGAGCCTTCTCGGGCCAGAGGCCTGGCTTGCCAACCAGGGTCTCTCGTGTTCTGATTAAGTTTTCTTCTGTGGACTTTTTTGGGGGGTGAGTGGGTATTTGAGAGAGTTTCTCTGTATAGCCCTGCCTGTCCTGGAACTCACTCTGTAGACCAGGCTGACCTTGAACTCAGAGTTCCACCTGCTTCTGCCTTCCAAGTGCTGGGATTGAATGCATGTGGTACTATCACCTGGCTCTTCTGTATTTTTATATTATGTTCATTTATTGTATGTGTTTTTGAGCACACACATATATAGAGGTCAGAGGACACATTTCAAAAGCAGTTTCGCTCCTTTTACTCTGTGGGTACCAGAGAGTGAATTCAGGCCCGGCAGTGGGAGCCTTTATCCACTGAGCCATTACTAGCCCTTATCTGATTTTCTTCCTTTTAAACTTCCTGAAAGGAACCTTCATCTTAGGATCCAGATACCAAAACATACATGTTAGCATGGTGGTACATGCTTATCATTTTCTGCCAAGGGAGGTGGATTAGGAGGATCATAATTTGAGTTTGGATCCTGCTACATAGTAAGACCTTGTCTCAAAAAAACAAATAAAAAGTTGTTCATGCTAATCATAGTTTGAGCTGTTGTTGGCAATTTAGGTGACTTGATATTTGTTTTTGTTTTTTGAAACAGGGTCTCAGGGTATAGCCCTGGCTGGCCTAGAAATGGCTACATAGATATCTGCCTTTTTCTGCCTCCCAAGTACTGGCATTAATGGGGTGTGCCTCCATACCTGGCTGGCTCAGGTTAGACAGGAAGCATCCTAATACCCATTCCTTCTTTCATTCACTTTTCAGGCACAAGCCTGGACTATATATTAGCTTCCAGGCCAGTCAGGGCTCCATAGTACCTGTCCCTACATACTTCCCTGTCTCAAAATATGATCAAGAGCCAGGCGGTGGTGGCACACACCATTAGTCCCAGCACTTGGGAGGCAGAGGCAGGCAGACTTCTGAGTTCGAGGCCAGCCTGGTCAACAGAGTGAGTTCCAGGACAGCCAGGGCTACACAGACAAACCCTGTCAAGAAAACAAAACAAAACAAAAACAAACAAAAAAACAAAAAAACAACAATCAAGAAAGTTACTGTCTGTGCCTGTGGCTCTGTGTAGGCATATTCCACTGCTACATGGAGTACTCAAAACTACGTGGAGAGGCAGGCTCTGATATCTCCCTGGCGGACCTTGGCTTCCAGACAGACCTCCGAGTGTACCTGCACTTGAGGCAGACCTGGATGGCTTTCAGTGAGTTGGGGCGCCCCTCCCCCCATGCTTGTATTATGGGAAACCTTGAAGGGATTAAAGTAGGACTCCAAAACAGGTTACTTTCAGCTTTTAGAGAAATCATTTAATTGAATGTTATTTTATTTATTTTTAAATCAATTTCATTTCTGATTACTTTTAACTTTTAAAAATTGTATACTTCTGCCGGGCGATGGTGGCACATGCCTTTAATCCCAGCACTTGGGAGGCAGAGGCAGGTAGATTTCTGAGTTCAAGGCCAGTCTGGGATACAGAGTGAGTTCCAGGACAACCAGGGCTACACAGAGAAAAAAAAAATTGTATCCTTCCTTGTTGAGAGGGGTGGTCTATAACAAAGCCCTCCTGCGTGGAGCTCTCACTAATTCTTTGCTTCCACCGTGGGCTCTGGGGACTTTAAGTGTCTTTACAGTCCTGATGGCTGCCCACCCTTCTCCACAGTGATCATTTTAAGCATCCTGGAAGTGGTCATCATTCTGTTACTCATCTTTCTTCGAAAAAGGATACTGATCGCCATAGCCCTCATCAAAGAAGCCAGCAGGTGGGGCCTGGGTAGCCAGGGGTGTGCCTGGAGGCTCAGCCTGGGCCATTTTTTTGAGCTTGATATCTGTCTCTTGTTTCTCCCCAGGGCTGTGGGACATGTCATGTGTTCCATGCTTTATCCACTGGTGACCTTCTTCCTCTTGTGTCTCTGCATTGCCTATTGGGCCAGCACTTCTGTGTATCTACCACTCTTCAGTCTGGGGTCCCCAGGGACAGGTGTCCCTAAAATGCCCTGCAGTTAGGGTGGGGTTGCCCCCTTCTTTGTTTTACAAACTTCTATGACCTTTTATTGGTAAAGGCGTGGCAGTATTTAGAGGTCTAAAGACAATTTGCAGAAGTTGTATACTCCCTCTGTGAGTGGGGTCCTGGGTGACCAACTCAGGTCGTTGGGCTTGGTGGCAAGCCCCTTTATCAGATGAGCTGGCCTCAGGATTCCAAGAGTGAGCCAGCACTCCTGAATTTCCCCCCACACCTTGGGTTCTCAGTTCCCTCATTCACTTTCCTTAATGAGCCTTCAGCTTCCTGTCTACCTCTAATGTAGCCGTGTACAAGATTGTTGATGACACAGCCTGCCCACTTTTGGGGAAAACCTGCAACCCAGCGGTAGGTGTCCCTGTGGGGGAGACAGGATTGCCCTGGCAGCCTCCTCTTGAAGATGTTTGTCTGATGTCACTTTTTGCCCCTCTAACTTTTTCTTGATTCTGGGGTGTGTGTGTGATGTATGTACATATGTGTTTGTGGAAATCCCTGCTTTATATTTCTCAGCCTTATTCCTTTCAGACAGCATCTCTCACTAAATACAGAGCTGGTATGTAGCTCCCTATGGCACTGGAGCTACAGGCTAGCACACAGTCACACCCATGTATTTATGAGCAGGATGGAGACTTGAACTCAAGTCCTCATTTTTAAGTCCCCTTACCTTTTGATCCATCTCTCCAGGCCTGCCAACACTTTTTTCTGGACTTCTGTAATGGGTAGTTTGGCTTCTAGGAGCTGTCCTTGGTCTAGCCTCAGCGTACTCTTAACTGACACTGTGGCTGCTTATCTCTCCCCCAGACCTTCCCCTCAAAGAATGAGAGCCGCCAGTGTCCCAGTGCCCACTGCCAGTTTGCCTTCTATGGTGGCGAGTCGACCTACCACCGTGCCCTGCTGGGCCTGCAGATCTTCAATGCATTCATGTTCTTCTGGCTAGCCAATTTCGTGCTGGCCCTAGGCCAGGTGACTCTGGCCGGAGCCTTTGCCTCCTATTACTGGGCTATGCGAAAGCCTGATGATATGCCTGCCTTCCCCCTCTTCTCTGCTTTTGGCCGAGCACTCAGGTAAATAGGAGTGTTGGGGTAGGAAGGGAAGGGATCCAGGGACCTCTTCTGACTGGGCACTGATCTGAGATTTTGATTCCAGGTACCACACGGGCTCCTTGGCTTTTGGCTCTCTTATCTTAGCCATCGTGCAGATCATCCGAGTGATGCTGGAGTACCTGGACCAGCGCCTAAAAGGTGCCACCCTTCCTATAGCTTCAGCCAGGGCCTGAACTTAGCCCAATTGGGTCTTGCTTGAGGGGTGGGGCTGGAGCTATGCCTCTGCTGGGTTTCTGTTTGTGAAGGAGTGGAGCTAAGTGGCAGAAGAGCAGGTAGAAGAGCCAACTGAAGGCAGGCATAGTGTCACAGGCCTTTTTTTTTTTTTTAAAGCAAATCTTTTTTTTTTTTAAAGATTTATTTATTAGCCGTGCGGTGGTGGCGCACGCCTTTAATCCCAGCAGTTGGGAGGCAGAGGCAGGCGGGTTTCTGAGTTCAAGGCCAGCCTGGTCTACACAGTGAGTTCCAGGACAGCCAGGGCTACACAGAGAAACCCTGTCTCGAAAAAACCAAAAAAAAAAAAAGATTTATTTATTATTATATGTGAGTACACTGTAGCTGTAGCTGTACTTACAGCTGTACACCTGACGAGGGAGTCATCTCATTATGGATGACTGTGAGTCACCATGTGGTTACTGGGATTTGAACTCAGGACCTTCAGAAGAGCAGTCCATGCTCTTACCCGCTGAGCCATCTCTCCAGCCTGGCACAGGCCTTTAATCCCAGTACTCCAGAGTCAGGCAGATCTTTTGTGAGAGTTCAAGGCTAGCTTGGTCTACAGAGAGAGTTCTAGGACAGGCAGAGCAATGAAGTAAACCCCTGAAAAGAGTCAACTGAGTTGCTTGGAGTTCTGGGTATCTAGGGGCAGGTTGGATCCAGGAAGAGCAGCTCTGGCTAGCAAGGCTGTTTTGTTTTGAGGCTGCTTTTTCCTGGGTAGTCCTGACTGGCCTCAAACTCTGATATGAGATCCAACTGCCTCTGTTTCTGAGTGCTTGGATTGAAGGTATACATACTGTCCCTGCTTTGTTTTAAAAGGCTGGCATCTAGCTCACTAAATAGCCAAAGATGATCTTAATTCCTGACCCTTGGCGATTATCTTTGTGGGTCTTGTGGAATGATTAATTTACTTAGGCCGAGGCAGTTTCACTAGGTTGTTGAGGCTGGCCTAGTAGTTCAGGCAAGCCTCAGACTTGGCAATCCTTAGCTGTCTTACTGGAGTTTGGGGGTCTCATTCAAACCAGACCCATCTCTTACCATCCCTTCATCCCTTCCCTCCTCTTTCAGCTGCACAGAACAAGTTTGCCAAGTTCCTCATGGTCTGTCTCAAGTGCTGCTTCTGGTGCCTAGAGAAGTTTATCAAATTCCTGAATAGGAATGCCTACATCATGGTGAACAGCAGGACTGTGCTGCTGCCCTGGGTGGGAGGACTCCCCATCTCCATCCCTTGGGCCTCAAACCTCCTTCTGTTCACTCCAGATTGCTATCTATGGCACTAACTTCTGCACCTCAGCCAAGAACGCCTTCTTCCTGCTTATGAGAAATATCATCAGGTTAGAGGGACACACCTCCACCCCCTCAGCCGACCTGTCCCATCTCACCTTTCCCAGCCCCACCTCTTGCCCTAGCCCCCTTTCTGAACCAGCCTTTTACTTACCATGCCTCCCCTCCCACCTCTACCCTCTCCCAGGCTCTGAGCCCACGGTTACATCACTCCCTTCACTCTCCCATACAGGGTGGCTGTCCTGGACAAAGTTACAGACTTCCTCTTCCTGTTGGGCAAACTTCTGATTGTGGGTAGTGTGGGTGAGTGGTACCACTGGGCCTGTCCATACTGGTGTGCGGAAGCCTGTTGGGAGTGACCTGTAAGCTGGTGTTGGGCTTGGGTAATCTGCGGAGCCCTTCCTTGGGGACACAGCCATCTCCCTTCATCCCACCACAGGCATCCTGGCCTTCTTCTTTTTCACCCATCGCATCAGAATCGTACAGGACACGGCCCCGCCTCTCAATTATTACTGGGTCCCAATACTGGTGAGCACCTCTGGGGACAGGTCAGGGTCTGGGTAGAAGCAGGGGTGGGAGGAAGGGGTTGGGATTTGCTTAGAGTCCTTTGGTGAATGTTGGGGGTGGGACAGTCATTGGCTATTTGGTCCCTAAATATTTATTGAATACCTGCCGCATATGAGGCGCCCGCATGGAGAGACTTTTCCTTAGGCACTAGACTTACTGTCATTAACATTTGTTTATGTTGTTTGTGTGGGATGGATGCACTTGTGGAAAGTCAAAGACACTTAGACACTTGTGGGAATTGAGTTCTCTTCTCCAACCATGTTTTAGGGATTGGACTCAGGTCATCTGGCTTGGTGGTAAGTGCCTTCATCTACCAAGCCATCTTGTCAGCCCTAATAATTAATTAATAATAACAGGTCTTATTATTACTTTTACTATTATTATAGAAAAATGTTATTTTGTTACATATTTAGGTTTTTTTCCCCATTTTGTTTTGTTTGTTTTTTGAGACAAGGTTTCTCTGTATAGCCCTGCCTGACCTGGAACTTGCTCTGTAGACCAGGCTGGCCTCCAGTTCACAGAGATCCATTTCTCTTTGCCTCCCAAGTGCTGGGATTACAGGTGTGGACCACCATAGCCCTGCTCTTTTTTTTTT
>NW_022196906.1:15491254-15500427 GCF_008632895.1 Mastomys coucha
TTTTTGAGACAAAGTTTGTCTACGTAATTCTGGCTGACCTGGAGCTCACTGTGTAGACCAGGCTGGCCTCAAACTCAGTGTTTTTGTTTTTTATTTTGAGACAAAACTCTCTCTATGTAGCCTTGGCTGACTTGAAACTTGTTATGTAGACCAGGCTAGTCTCAGACTTAGACATCTGCCTACTCTAGTCTCTTAAGCTAAAATTAAAGATGTGTGCCTTTAAAATTATTTTTACTATTTATTAGCTTTTATTTTATGTGTATTGGTGCTTTGCCTGCATGTATGTCTGTGTACCACATGCATGCATGATGCTCATGGTGGCCAAAAGAGGGCATCACATTCTCTGGACCTGGGACATGCGATTACATATGGTTGTGAGCTGCCATGAGGGTGCTCAAAATTGACCCCATGTCCTCTGGAAGCACAGACAGTTCTCCTATCTGCTGAGCCATCTTTCCAGAACTCCCCTCTTTGCCTTTTTTTCCTTGACCGATACCCAGGTGGACATAGAACTCTTGATCTTTGTGCCTCCCAAGCCCTAGGATTGTAGGTAGCCACTGTGTCACCATAGAAAAGGTCGTGCAGTTTAGATGAGTCAGGACATTAGCTAACAATAATACTGACGGCACACTTCTGCCATCCCAACACTAGGAAGAACAGGCAGAAGAATCAGAAATGCAAGGTCATCCTTAGCTACATAGTAAATTCAAGGCCAGTTCTGGCTACAGAATTCCCTATCTCAAAAAAAAAAAAAAAAAAAAAAAAAGGCAGGCAGTGGTGGTGGCTGGTGCCTTTAATCCTAGCATTTGGGAAACAGGTGGGCAGATCACTGAGTCTGACAAAGCATTAGTTCCAGGACAGCCAGGGTTACATAGAGAAACCCTGTCTCAAAAAGTCTTAAAACAAAGAAAGTATGGGCTGTCTAGGCAGAGGGGAATAGTAGAGAGCTGAGGTCTGGGTCTTTTTATTTCCTGGTTGTGTCTTCTGTTGGGCCCAGGGCTCCCTGATTTTGGCTAGTCCAGGTGGCCAGCTTGCCCTGGAGCTGCTATCATCAGTTTCAAGTGCTAGGATTACAGGGGGCCATCTTACTCATCTTGTGCTTGCAGGGGTGCAGGGATCTGATCTCTGGTCTCCAGGTTTGCACAGCGAGTGCTATCTACTGACCATCTCTCATGTACCCCAGGCAGTACTGGAACTTGCTGGCCTCAGATTCAGGCTGGCCTTGTACATGAGCTGCCAAAGTACTGAGATTATAGGCATGTACCATGTGGCCTTGTGGAATGTGGGATCCAAGTCCATAATGCCCCATAATGCCTCATAAAACTGAAGCTGGATAAAGCCTCAAGGGGACATAGATAGTGCTAGGACCATGGGAAGCACAGTTGGTCTAGAATCAGACGGTTGGTCTAGAATCAGACGTCGCTGCCAGGGGGCGTGTACCTGAGGACATGCTGTTAGAGTTGAAAGCAAAAGGTAGGTGAGCTAGAAACTCAGCAGCATGTGCAAAGGCACTGGGGTTGGGAAAGCAAGGGTGGCTGTGGAGCTGATTGGGTTCTCCTAGTTGAGGCGTGGAAGGCCAGACCTGGTGACTTAGGCCTGCCATTCCAGCACTTGGAGGAAGAGACAGGAGGATAAGAAAGTGAGTTTCATTCTTGGCTACTTAGTGTTTGAGGCCAGACTGAGAGACGTGTGAGACTATCTCAAAAAAACAAACAAAACAAAACAAAACAAAAAAACACCTAATTGGACTGGGTGTGGTGACTCATGCTGAGGCAAGGGAGGTCATAAGTTCATGCCACAACACACACATACCATGGTGGTGTACATGTATACCTCCAGTACTATGTAGATCCCCAGAGCATACTGGCCAAACCTCTTAGCCAATCACTGAGCAGCAGTTTATCTCATAAAACTAAGGCAAAGGTCCAGCAAGGTGGCTCAGAAACTCATCAAGCCTGAAGACATGAATGCCCCTTTGGACCCACACGGTGGGTGGAGAGAATCAACTACCACTCTTCTTTTCCGTCCTCCACTAGCGTACTGTGGTGTGTGTATGCTACCATGAAAACAAGCAAACATTTAAATTAAGGTGAAGAAGGATGACGTCAGATACTGACGTCCTTCACACACACACCAACAGCCAAGAGTACTGAGCTGTGTACTAAACCCATAACCGAGGCCACTGAAGGCCGAGGCACAGAACTACAGGAGGGCGACTGGTGCTCTTACAAAGGACTCATGCCAATTCCCAGCAACTGCACTAGACTCTGAAATTCTAGTGCCAGGTGTTCTGGGTGCCTGTGCATGTACATATAATCAAAAGTCAACATGAGGGAAACCAGGAAAGGATTTACTCATAGCCATATTGACATGATAAATAAATAAAATAAATGGATTTTTTTTTCAAGACAGGGTTTCTCTTTATAGCCCTGGCTATCCTGGAACTCACTCTGTAGACCAGGCTGGCCTTAAACTCAGAAATCCTCCTGCCTCTGCCTCCCAAGCGCTGGGATTAAAGGCGTGCGCCACCATCACCCGGCTTTTTTTTTTTTTTTTTTTGAGACTGTGTCTCACTATGTAGCCCTGGCTGCCTTGGAACTCTGTATAGACCAGGCTGGTCTTGAGTTCATAGAGATTCCCCCTGCCTCTGTCTTCTAAGTGCTGGGATTAAAGGCATGAACCACAAAGCTGAAAGCTGAAAGGTAAATGTTTTTAGGGCTGGAGAAACGTCTCAGCAGTTAAGAGCACTGTTGCTCTTGCAGAGGACCTGGATTCAGTTCCCAACACCCAGATGGTGGCCCACAGCCCTTCTCAACTCCAGCCCCAGGGGTTTTGGCAGCTTCTGATGTTCATGGTTATCAGGCACACACATGCTACACATGTAAACATGCTAGCAACGCATACAAGTCTTTTGTAAAAGGTAAAAAGATGTTTTAAAGATGAGGCAGGAGGATTGCCACGAGTTCTATAACTACAGACAGCCTCTTGGTTCAAGAGAGAAGGACAGTGATGGGGTGGGGTTGCTCTTCACCTGAGCCAGGCTGGAACAAGATGTTTTCTCCTGAATAGACAGTGATCATTGGCTCCTACTTGATCGCGCACGGCTTCTTCAGCGTCTATGGCATGTGTGTGGACACACTGTTCCTCTGTTTCTGTGAGTGACCCTTTTATTTTAGCCCACCAGGGGCCCTGACTTCCTTCTCCCCATAGGACAGGAAATGCCTCCCTCCAATGAAAGCACAAAGCTACCCTCACCCCAGAGTTCCAAGGGGCCACAGGTGTCCCTTCTAGGCCCATGCATGCCTTCCTGGCTTCCTCACCACACTTTAAGCTAACTGTTCCTCACCCTCCAGCCACAGAGATGTAGCCGGAACACTCTATCCCTGGGTCTGTGGCTTTGAAATTTCTGGCTTTGTTGGGGACTAGCACAGGGTCCATGGCTGCCACTAACTCTAGTCTCCACGTGTCTTTTTCTCCCCCTCCCCTTCTCCCCCCATGCCTGCTGGCTTCTTTTCTGTTTTTTCCTCTGCCTCCCTTTTCCAACCCCCTCCTTTCCTGACCACCCCATTTTCCACCCCCTGCTGGTTCCTGGGGGGCCCAGGTGAGGACCTTGAGAGGAATGACGGCTCTCAGGAGCGACCCTACTTCATGTCGCCCGAGCTGAGAGACATCCTATTGAAGGGGAGTCCGCAGGCGGGCAAGCAGGAGGAAGTTGAGGAGGAGTAGAGAGTGAGGGAGACTGGCAAGCTGGCCAGGGGGCCTCTGGAGACCGGGTTTGTGCATGTGATGGTGCTTCTTTGACTGGGAAAACGTGGGGCTCCTGGAGTCCTTCCTTACCCCTTTCTTTTCCAAAAACTAGACAGTCATCCTCTCATTGAGCCATAAGCCCACCCTCTTACTGGAGCTTTTAGGCAAGGGCTCAGCCACCGAGCCAAGCCTTTAGCCCCTCCCTGGGGGATTCTGGGCAAGTGCCCTACCACTGAACTATGCCCCTAGCCTTGTTAACTTTGTATTTGGAGACAATGTCTCTCTCTCTCTCAGTTGCCCAGGCTGGCCTTGGACTTTTAAGGTAGTGAAAGCAGACCTTGGCATTGTTCTGGTTTCAGCTTCTTAAATACCTTGGGTAACAGGCCTTTGCCACCATGCCCTGTTCTCCTGTGTGTTGCTTTCTAACCCTGAGGCTTTTCTACGTCCTTCTGTCCCCTTCCCTGCTCCCCAGTCCCAACCCCCATGCCTGCCTCCCTCTCATGTCACCTGCTTTGGGGCTCTGTCCACAGTGGAGGATCTGGAGAGAAACGACGGCTCAGCCGAGAGGCCTTACTTCATGTCTTCCACTCTCAAGAAACTCTTGAATAAAACCAACAAGAAAGTAGCAGAATCCTAAAGACACTTGCCCTCTCAGGATGCTGTGACCCGGTGCTTGCTGTGCAGCTGGGTCATTCAGAGTCCCCAGCTCATCAGACTTGCCTACTGTCACATCACTGCCTCTCTGCCAGCCTCTCCAAGTTCCCATTTCCAGAGACCTAGAGGATTGGGGCATCTCTTTCCTATGCCAAAGGGCACTTGGGAGTTTTCAGTACAACCCCGGAAGATGGGATAGAATGGATCTCTCCAGTCCTTACTGACTCAGACGGTGCCAATATGGTGAAGTAACTTGAAGTTGAGGGTGGGAGATGGCCCATGGATATTTGCAGCAAGCTTCTTTGTGTTTCAGTAACCCTTCCGGCCAAAAGGGAAAGACTGGATGAGAGCGGGTAAGCCAGCTCAGTGAACACTAGCTCCGAGCTCCGCAGGCGAGACAGAATCGGATCTCCATGGCTGATGTATCTAAGGGCCAACAAATACACATTTCACTCTTAGTCCTTTGTAGCCTAGACAGACAGTAGGGGTCTACCTGCTTCTCTTCCATCAGGCTCCAGAGCTGGATGGAGCCACCAAGAGTGCCTTCATATGTAACCCCACCTTCAGCCTGGGGCAGCTGGGGTCACAGGAGGAAGGAGTGTGTACCCAGAACTGGAGGAGTCTTCTGGATAAACAGCCAGCATCCAGGAGGAGGACCTGCGCGAGGAACGCCTGAGTGGTGGTGGTGGTGGATGGGAGTGCTTGTGGAAAACAGGCCTCTGTACTTAGATCCTACAGAGTTGCTTTGACGGATGGCTTCCAAGTGGAAAAGTTGAGGTTGGAAAATGAATGAAAATAGGACCTGCCTCCCCGGCCCTTTCTCAGCCAGTGATGCACACTGCTCCCTTTGTAAGAGGGAAGAAACTTAAGTGCACTCAAGGGATGGTTTCAGGGGATGAGGTGTGGATGTGTTCTGTATTCCAAGCTAACTAGGCCTATCTGGTTTCTTTCACATGAAACTAGAGAATCTGTTTGCCAAACTTCTTGATCTTGGGAATCAGTAGAATGGCTCTTTACTTTGTCTATCATATGCTAAGACCCTCCCCCCACCCCTACTTTGGCTATCCATAAGATACCAGGATCTTGGAAACAAGGCTCCCAGCCTGGGGTTCCAGGGTCTCCTGTGCCTGCCTTGTGTGCCATCCCACCCCACCCTTGTATGCCCGGCCCTGTGCTTACATAATTGCATTCCAGCCAGTTAATAAAGTGCCTCTTGTACAGACACTGACCCGGTGTGTTTAATAGGAGTGTGGGAAGTTGCTGGAAAGGAAGGAGTCATGGAAGCAGCCTGGAGCTCACTTCCAAAGTGTGCCCTGCAGCTTGTGTGGGGCTGTCCCGTAGGACCCTGGTGAACAAAAGCTTCAGAGTGGGAACTGATTCCTGGAGTCCAGAAACAGGCACTTGCTTCTCCTCCCCCTCAGTAACTGCTCTAGACACCCTGCACCAGCACCAGAGCCCAAGGTCTCACAGTCCAGGATTGATAGTATAAGTCTATTTTGTAATTTCTGTGTGTGTCTGGGTGAGTGTGTCCCATGTGGACGCAGCTTTCCATGGAGACCAGCAATGAGCATTGGGGCCCCTGGAGCTGCACTTACAGTGTCATGAGCCTCCCCGCTTCCCCCCAAATCAGGGCTGAAATCAATTGGTTCCTCTGAAAGATCAGAATACATTTATTACTTAGATTTTTTTTTATGCTTTTGGGCATGTTGTCTGCATGTGCATCTGTGCACTATGCCTGTGCCTCCTTGGTCTCAGAGACCAGAAGAGGGCTTAGGGACCTCTGGAATTACAGACAGTTGTGAGCCCCTTCCCCAAATTTGTTTTTCTGTTGTTTTTCTTCTTTTTAAAGCTGCAAGCTGAGCAGGAGAGAAGGCTCAGCTATTAAGAGAACTGGCTGCTCTTCAGAGGTCCTGGATTCAGTGCCCAACACCTGAATGGTGCTTACTCTGGTTTTTTTTGTTTGTTTTTTTGTTTATTTTGTTTTTTCGAGACAGGGTTTCTCTGAGTAGTCCTGGCTGTCCTGGAACTCACTCTGTAGACCAGGCTGTCCTCGAACTCAGAAATCCGCCTGCCTCTGCCTCCCAAGTGCTGGGATTAAAGGCGTGCGCCACCACCGCCCGGCTGAATGGTGCTTACATATTCAAAATAGCAAATGATGATGCCCGTAATACAAAATAAATAAATAATAATACAGAGGCTGGAGAGGAGGCTCAGGGCTTCTGTGTGTACTCTGCTCCACAGAGTTCCCGGGTTCTTATTGGCCAAAGCACAGCCTCCTGTGACATAGGATCCAGGGGCCGACACACTGGTTCATCTTGGACACCCACATGCAAATTCAGACACAAACACAAGTACTTCTATTTTAGGATTTGTTTGTTTTTTGGCGGGGGGTGGTTCGAGTATTTTAGGGTTTTTTTTAAAAGATGGTTTCTCTGTGAAACAGCCTTGGTTGTCCTGGAACTCACTCTGTAGATCAGGCTGACCTCGAACTCAGAAATCTACCTGCCTTTGCCTCCCAAGTGCTAGGATTAAAACTAAGCTGGATGTGATAGCAAAGGCCCTTAATAACAGCACTCCTAAGGCAGAGGCAGGCAGATCTTTGTGAGTTCAAGGCCAGCCGGTCTATAGAGTGATTTCCAGGACAGCCAGGATTGGTTATGCTGAGAAACCCTGTCTCAAAAAACAAGCAACAAATAAAAAAATCTAGGGCTGGCTGAGCCCAAACTTGTCTCAGCTCTACCCCTTTCCTAACTGCTCAAAAGTGGATCATGCTGCCCCTTAGAGTTGTGGGGACCTCTTAGTGTTCACCTGCCCCCAAGGGAGACAGAGAAGGAAAATTATGTTTGTGTCACTGATTTAGCCACATGAAAGTTATTTCATTGCCCTTTCCTGAAGCTGCTGTCTCTAAAGAGCCATCTCATTGTGCTTTGTATCAGTCAGTGCTGAAGAAATCTTTTTTTTAAAGATTTATTTATTATATGTATTTATTATATTTATTTATTTATTATATTTATTTATTATGGATTATTATATTTATTTATTATAGATTTGTTTATTTGTTATAGATTTATTTATTATAGATTTGTTTATTATATTTATTATATTACACTGTAGCTGTCTTCAGACACTCCAGAAGAGGGCATCAGGTCTCATTATGGATGGTTGTGAGCTATCATGTGGTTGCTGGGATTTGAACTCATGACCTTCAGAAGAGCAGTCAGTGCTCTTAACAGCTGAGCCATTTCGTCAGCCCCCAGAGAAATCTTGAATAGCTTATGTAAAAAAAAAAAAAAGGAAGAACTTTTTAAATTTTATATTATTTTGAAATTTTGTTTTTGGGGAGTTGGGTTACCTTGGCCAACCTATTGGCTGTGAGAATTCTTTACAACCTGTGGGCTAGTGTTGTGCTGATCTTTCAAGTGTCCCCACCCAATTGCCATGTTCAGGTGGTTTCTTCTCGGCCTGTTAGGTGGGCACCTTGCAGATTCCTGGCTTGTTTGTACTCTTCTCCGACCAGAGAAAGAGAACCCTGTAGTGCAACTGTTTTGTTTTGTTTTGTTTGTTTGTTTTTTGAGACAGGGTTTCTCTGTATAGCTCTGGCTATCCTGGAATTCAGAGTCTGTAGACCAGGCTGGCCTCGAACTCAGAAATCCGCCTGCCTCTGCCTCCCAAGTGCTGGGATTAAAGGTGTGCACCATCACTGCCCGTGACTTTTTTTTTTAAAGATATTATTATATGTAAGTACACTGTAGCTGTCTTTAGACACACCAGAAGAGGGCATCAGACCTCATTTTGGATGGTTGTGAGCCACTATGTGGTTGCTGGGATTTGAACTCAGGACCTTCAGAAGAACAGTCAGTTCTCTTACTACTGAGCCATTTCTCCAGCCCTGACAAGTGACATTCTTAAATAAAGAACCAGTCCCTCAAAAAAAAAAAAAAAAAAAAAAAAAAAAATCTAGGGCTGGAGAGACAGCTCAAAGGTTAAGAGCACTGGCTGCTCTTACAGAGCATCTTACACATAGCAGCCTACAACTATTTATAACTCCAGTTCCAGGAAATCTGACACCTTCATACACATATACATACATATGAACAAAACACCAATTTTTTTTTTCAAAACACCAATTTACATATAAAAGTTATTAAAAAAAAGTATTTGTGTGGATGTTCTGTCTACATATGAGGTTTGTGTACCAAGTGCATATTTATTACCTGCAGAGGCCAGAAGAGAGCACTTTATCCCCTGGAACTGGATTTACAGATGGCTGTGAGTGACCTTTCGAGTGAGTGAATCAAGGTCCTCAGGACGAACAGCCAGTGCCCTTAACCAATAAACCATCTCTTGAGCAACTTACACTTATTCTTTGTGTGTGTGTGTGTGTGTGTGTGTGTGTGTGTGTGTGTGTATTCAGACAAGAACGTACCAGTTTGTGTGTGGGAGTCCCAGAGATGAAACTCAGGTCCCCAAGTTTGGTGGCAGGTGCCTTCAGTTGGTAGGCCAGCTTTGCTTCTGGGTGGCTCTTTGGGTCAGTCTGGCTGTCATACTGAAGGCGGACTGCTGCCACCTGTTGCCTTCTTTTGTTACTGCATCTAGCCAACTATCACCCCTGGAAAATCTCGGATCTATCAAACTTGCTATAACCCCATGTGTCTCTGTGGCTCTCCTTTTTAGTAGAAAGTATTGTATTGAACAGGATTTGTACACACCGGCAAGCATCTTCCTACTCAGTCAGATCCCCATTTTTTTGATGGGGATGTCTTCTAACTCCA
>NW_022196906.1:15500437-15517196 GCF_008632895.1 Mastomys coucha
GAGACAGGATTTCTCTGTATAGCCCTGGCTGTCCTGGAACTCACTCTGAAGACCAGTTAGGCCTCAAACTCAGAATTCTGCCTGCCTCTGCCTCCCAAGTGCTGGGATTAAAGGCGTGCACCACTACCGCCCAGCCTAACTCCATCTTTAGCTGAAGATAATCTTGAACTCTCCTGTCTCCATCTCTCCAGCAGTGGATTAACAAGCCTGTGACACCACATTGGGTTTACAAGATGATGTTGGGGATAAAACCAGGACCTTGGGGGCTAAAGAGATGGCTCAGCGGTTAAGAGCACTGACTTAACCTCTTCCAAAGGTCCTGAGTTCAATTCCCAGCAACCACATGGTGGCTCACAACCATCTATAATGGGATCTGATTCCCTCTTCTGGCATGCATAAAGACAGAGCACTCATATATGTAAAATGAATAAATCTTTAAAACAGAAATTTAAAAACACCAGGGGCTGGGCGGTGGTGGCGCATGCCTTTAATCCCAGCACTTGGGAGGCAGAGGCAGGTGGATTTTTGAGTTCGAGGCCAGCCTGGTCTACAGAGTGAGTTCCAGGACAGCCAGGACTACACAGAGAAACCCTGTCTCGAAAAAACAAAAACAAAAACAAAAAAAACAAAAAAAACCACCAGGCCTTTGTTTATGCTGGGCAAGCACTCTACCAACTAAGCCAACCCACCTTTTTGAATATTTCTTTAATTTTAACTTTATTGTATTATTTTTAAAGGTTTTATATTTAAGATTATGTATGTGAGCCAGGCAGTGGCACATACCTTTAATCCCAGCACTTAGGAGACAGAGGCAGATAGATTTCTGGCAGGCAGCCAGCCTGGTCTACAGAGTGAGGTCCAGGACAGCCTCAACAAAGACTAATTAGTTTAAGGCAAAAATGAATTGGAAAATTTTATCAAAATGTTTTAATATTTATTTGTTTATTTATTTCTAGGCAGTCTTTCCCTGTGTAGCCCTGGCTGTCCTGGAACTCACTGTATAGGTCTCTTGAACTCAGAGACCTGCCTACCTCTCCCTCCTGTGCGTAAGATCAAAACAAAAACATATACCCTTCAGGTTAAGAGTTCAGTTTGTAAAACAGAATTAAAGAATAAATTCCTGGTTTTCCTGTGTTAAGTCCTTGCAAGTTAAGGATTCTATTTGTAACTAAGAAAACATCGTTCCTACTTCTTAGATCTGATGTAAACCATAAAAGACGTTTTTCAATCTGCACTAAACCCGTAACCCCATTAAGATGGTCTATATTCTTACCCTTATTCATTCTCTTTCATTTATCTTTTGTTTGTTTGTTTGTTTGAGACAGGGTTTCTGTGTATAGCTCTAGCTCTAGTTGTCCTGGAACTTGCTCTCTAGACCAGGCTGGCCTTGAACTCAGAGATCTATCTGCCTGCCTCTGCTTCCTGAGTTCTGGGATTAAAGGCATGTACTACGATTGCCTGGTGTGTGTATATTTTTCTAACACTGTATAACAGCCAATGTTCTCTCCCGTGAACACCTTATCTCTCCTATAAAAAGGACCTCAAGCCGGGCAGTGGTGATGCACACCTTTAGTCCCAGCACTTGGGAGGCAGAGGCAGGTGGATCTCTCTGAGTTCGAGACCAGCCTGGTCTACAGAGGGAGTTCCAGGACACCAGGGCTACACAGAGAAACCCTGTCTTGAATTCCCCTGCCTGCCCCACAATAGGACCTCAAGTGACACAAGGGCTGCTATCTCAAATCCCAACTTAGGATGAGCCAGCCAGCTTGCCCGTCCTGGGTACACCCCCAAATACAGTTGCTTTAGCTAGACAATTATAGATTTGGTCTTTTCTCCTCATGATTCTCAGGTTTAACTTAAGTACTGAGATTAAAGTGTGCACCATCACAGCTGGCTAATTCTTTTTTTTTTTATTTTTCCCAAGACAGGGTTTCTCTGTGTGTAGACCTGGCTGTCCTGGAACTCAGTCTGTAGACCAGGCTGGCCTCGAACTCAGAAATCCACCTGCCTCTGCCTCCCAAGTGCTGGGGTTAAAGGCATGGGCCACCACTGCCCAGCTTGTTTTATTTATTTTATGTGTATAAGTTTTCGCCTGTGTCGTGGGACTCTTTATCAGTGTGCGCTCCCACACCAGTGAGAAGACTGGATTGAAGCCAGGATGCTCCCGAAAGGCCTCAGTTCTAGATCTTATCTGTCTCATTTTATACTCTAAAGCTACAAAATGGGGCAGGCACAAAAGCCTACAGCCCAGTGGTCATCATCAGATTGTTAAAGGTAAATACCTGTTTCAGTTATTTCCAGGTTAATCTGTTCCGGGTGGCAAGCAATGTCATGCAGTACTTTATGTAAATCACTAAATAATCCAATAAATCGGTATCTAATGTCTTTTTCTACCTTATTCTACTTTATTCCCTCCACCTTACCTTGATAACACCTCATGAATCTATCCTGAAGGAATGGGTTAGTGCTCTGCGGGTATTATCTGCAAGGCATTCCATCAGCTCTCCTTTGCACCTCTAGCTTTAATCCATTTTAATGACTTTTGGGCATATTTTATATTATCCTTGATTGATTAGCATAAATCAGCATCTCATTAAAAACCATATGTTTCCCTTTCCTGTGGTAATCAAATCGAATGCTCTGTGGTTGCAGAGGACAATGCTGCTGACAATGTTTTCTGATTCTGAAGAGTGCTTTTCTGAACAACAGTTAAATTTGTCTTGACCTGAGTAGAGCTGGCAATGTCGAGCTTGTTGTCTGCTTAAAACTCCAGCATCGGTGGCTATGGACTCTGTCAGGGCCATTCCTAAGCATGACTGGTAAAGGTATGCTTTGAACCTGAGGGATATAAGAACTGCTGGATATTACTTCCTGGAAGCACATCCAAGTCTGGGGCCTGTCTGCAACTGTCTTCCAGGGAGTGTAAGATTAAGTTTTCAAACTGTACTGTGGGAATTTAGCCATTAGTTAAACTCAGTGGGAGACCTGCTCCCAGAACCTAAAAACAATGGGAGGCCAGCAGCTCCCAGAACCCAGAAACAAGGGAACCAAGACGACCTGGCCCGAGAACCCAGAAACAACCTGGCCCAAAACAATTGCCAGGTGACTAGCCCGCCCCTGGACCCTAGCGTGAGCCAGCACTAATCAGAAACCATCCTGTAACTTCCCCTTACCCCAGTCTTCCCTTTTGCCCCAGCAACTGCACAGGAATAAAAAGCTGCCTAAGACCTTGTTGAGGCCACACTCCTCTACCCCTGTGAGGGATATGAGTCTCACCCCAGCTAGCTGGAATAAAAAGCCTCTTGCAGATTGCATCAAGTCCGTGTCTTGGTGGTGTGTGGGGTCGTCGCTCCCGGGATTTGAGTGTGGGGTCCCTCCAGGAATCTCATAGGAGCATTGTTTTTTTCCTGTAAGACAGGCTCTTTTTGTTTGTTTGTTTGTTTTTTGTTTTGTTTTTGGTCTTTTCGAGACAGGATTTCTCTGTGTAGCCCTGGCTGTCCTGGAACTCACTCTGTAGACCAGGCTGGCCTCAAACTCAGAAGTCCGCCTGCCTCTGCCTCCCAAGTGCTGGGATTAAAGGCATGCGCCACCACCGCCCCAGCGGATATTTTCTTTACTTACATTTCAAATGTTTTCCCCTTTCCAGGTCTCCTCTTCAGAAACCCCCTCTCATTCTCCCT
The DNA here is from genome assembly GCF_008632895.1 of Mastomys coucha. Taxonomy (NCBI): domain Eukaryota; kingdom Metazoa; phylum Chordata; class Mammalia; order Rodentia; family Muridae; genus Mastomys; species Mastomys coucha. Next base: position 15,504,118 of record NW_022196906.1, read on the forward strand.
CCCCCTGCCTCTATGAGGGTGCTCCCCCACCCACCCACTCCCTTCCTCCTGACTTGGTATTCCCCTACACTGGGGCATCGAACACCCTCAGGCCTAGTGGGACTTCTCCTCCCACTGATGTCCAACAAGGCCATCCTCTGCCACATATGTGGCCAGCACCATGTGTTGCTTCATGTGTATTCTTTGGTTGGTGGTCTAATCCCTGGGAGCTCCAGGGGATCTGGCCTGCTGACACTGTTGCTCTCTCCATGGGGCTGCAAACCCCCTGGGCTCCTTCAGTTCCCTTCTCCAACTCCTCCATCAGGACCTCCCCGGCATCCCCACCCCCCAGCTCAGTCCAATGGTTGGCTGCAAGCTTCCACCTCTGTAGCCATATCAGGCTTCCATCAGCAAGCACTTTCCAGCATCCACCTTAATATCTGGGTTTGGTGGTTGTAGATGGGATGGAACCCCAGGTGGGGCGGTCTCTGGATTGCTTTGAGTCTTTTTCTTTTTCTTTTCTTTTTTTTAAAGATTTATTTAAATAAATGGTGGCTGTCTTCGGAAGCACCAGAACAGGGCATCGGATCTCATTACGGGTGGTTGTGAGCCACCATGTGGTTGCTGGGATTTGAACTCAGGATGTTTGGAAGAGCAGTCGGTGCTCTTATCCACTGAGCCATCTCACCAGCCCCTGCTTTGAACCTCTTGATGTTAGGGGCTCTTCTCCCTGTTGGTTGATTCAGCTCCCATCCATAAAGTTTCATATCCAAATTGGGGAGAGTTCATCCTTTAAGACTTGCATTGAGAAGAAAATCTCTTCTAAAATCCCTGTAATCATGGAGGGGCTCTCCTTTCTCTTCAGGCAATCTTGTTCCTGGACTTAGGTCCTGGTGACATTGCTGTGGCTTTTTGGATAAGTGGAGAGCCTGGCATTTTCCTCAGTGGCAGTGTGGATGCTGTTGGATGAGCAGGATGAGGAGGTCTTGTGAATGCCTTGGTACCTACCTTGTGGCGCTGACAATAGAACCGCTGAGTGAGGTGGCATGGCGAGCCAAGTTTCATCCTTTGGAGAGGCTAGTGGGGACTTCCTTAGCGTCTTCAGGCATAACATGCATACAGGAATGTGTGGGCTGTGCAGACCGAGTTTATGTGTGCCTCACTAAATCCCCGTGCGTGTCAGCTTCTATTACTGAAGGTGATTGCTGGTCTAGATGAGTCCAGTGGGTCTGCAGGTTGAGGTTCACATAGATCCCACTGCTACAGCACCGTGGGCTCATTACAGTCATTCACATTTATTCAGAAGTTATACATTACAATTTTAAGTTTCTTTTCTTTTGTTTTTTTGTTTTTGTTTTTGTTTTTTGAGACAAGGTTTCTCTGTGTAGCCCTGACTGTCCTGGAACTCACTCTGTAGACCAGGCTGGCCTCGAACTCAGAAATCCACCTGCCTCTGCCTCCCAAGTGCTGGGATTAAAGGCATGTGCCACCACTGCCTGGCCAATTTTAAATTTCTAACCTATTTCTCCAGATATCAATAACCGTTAACATGATTGTTAATATTCTGTATATACTATTATTACAGTGGCAGTTATTCCTTAAAGACACCATTCAGATTTACAAAGAAGCCTTCCAATACTAGAGCTGGGCAGATATCAACTCTCTAAGCTTACCTTCTGCTTCCCTGCCAAAATCCCCATTAATACTTTCATTTGCTCAATCTGGGCTGTTTCTGTTCCATCAGGTCCGACCACAGAAGAAATTGCTCTTCACCATATTATATTGCTCATGGTCCATACTACTTCAAGGTGACTCGCTTCCTTCTCTTCCTCCTCTTCCTCCTCCTCTCTCTACCCTTGTGGTTACAACCTGAGACCCCAAACCTGGCAACTGAAGCTTTGCCTACCTGTCTTCTGTCCAGCTATAGGCTGTCAACAACTTTATTAACTAATCAGGGATAACTTGGGGGGCAAGGTTTATACAACAAAAGCTGGTGTATGTGGGAATTCACTGGTCCTGGGGCAGCCAGATCTTGGGATATGGTGTTTAGCATTTGAATACATAGCAATATCAGACCAACCTCAATGCTTACCCCCTTTTGGCTATCTAAATAAAAAAGGTCTTTCTCTCTCAATAAAAAACATAGGTAGGAATAATGTGAAACAATTATGAAAATTATTAGGTAAGAGTAACATTCATAAATTCCAGGCCATTTGTTTTTGGCAACTTTGAATAATGTATTTTTTTTTCTTCGAGACAGGGTTTCTCTGTGTAGCCCTGGCTGTCCTGGAGCTCACTCTGTAGACCAGGCTGGCCTCAAACTCAGAAATCAGTCTGCCTCTGCCTCCCAAGTGCTGGGATTAAAGGCATGTGCCACCACTGCCCAGCTTAAATAATGAATTTTATTATCTATTCTATCTTGGAAAGTTCAGAGTTTATATTTAAATCACTTTTATTACTATTTTAAGTATTTAAATCCTTTAACTTTCATAACTTATAATTACCAACCTTAAAACACCACAATATCAGTGTCTTGGAATCCCTTTGAGGCTTGTCTTTGGAGACCAGTGCCACCTCCCACCAAGGCTTCAGATGCAATATTCTGCAGGATGTTCAAGCCCCCTTGGCTCTTCCTAGTTCTCTGGGTGGTGGTTGGTCTACCCTTACATGGTCTGGTGGTCCAGCCTAGTCTCCTCTTCTAGTCATAGACTCTGGTTCTGAGTCTCACAGTCCCCTTGGCCCCTGGCAGGGGACCCTGGAATCTTTCCAGTGGTACACTATTGCAGTTCCAAAGACTTTCAATGTGCCGAGAGATTCAGGAGCATAAGTCTCTCTTGATTAATTTTGTCTGTTGAAGAAGATCTCACTGCAGTATCCAGTGATGTTGTGAGACTCCTTCTGGAGTAAGTGTTCTGAAACCAAGGAGGATTGGGGAGAGGAGATGTAATTGGTGGACCAAAGCTAAGATGCTCCTGAAGTCTTCAATACTGGGGCCAGTTTGCATTCATTCTCTCTCTCTCTCTCTCTCTCTCTCTCTCTCTCTCTCTCTCTGTCTCTGTCTCTCTCTCTGTCTCTTTCTGTCTCTCTCTCTCCCTCTGTCTGTCTGTCTCTGTCTGTCTGTCTGTCTCTCTGTGTCTGTCTGTCTCTCTGTCTCTGTCTGTCTGTCTGTCTGTCTCTCTCCCCCCCCTCTGTCTCTCTCTGTCTCTCTGTCTGTCTGTCTGTCTGTCTGTCTTTCTCTCTCTCTCTGCTTCCTAAGTGCTGGGATTAAAGGCGTGGGCCACCACAGCTTGGTTGCATTCTCATTTTATACTTTAAAACCACAGGCAAGCAAGGGAGACTTTACAGAAGCCTGTGTGACAGCAGGTTGCTAAGGGCAACTGCCCATTGTTTTAGCTATTTCTCCAGGCCATTATGTTCCATGTAGCAAGTGATATCATGTTTTACAAATAAGCAGTACCAGCAGTACTTTAATAACTGAATATGTCAAAAATCAGTGTCTACCTTTTCTATCTTATTCTAGGTCACCTACAAGTATATATGTGTTCTAAGTGCATACATGGTACCTAAGGAGGTCAAAAGAGGGTGTTGGATCCCCTGGAACTGGCAACATTGTAAGAACATTGTAAGCTGCCATGTAGCTGCTATAATTGAAACCCAAGTCCTCTTCAAGAGCAACAAGTGCTCTAAACTGAGGAAACATTACTTCAGCCCCAAAGTGCTGTTGCTCTTGCTTTTAGACTGGGTGTCACTCTATAGTCCTGATTGGCCTTGAATTTAGAGATTTGCCTGCCTCTGCCTTCTCAGTGCTGGGATTAAAGGCTTGAAGGTCCACAACCAGATAAAGATGTATTTAAATTTTACTTTATTTTTATTAATTTATCTATGTTTGTGGGTATCCGTAGAAGCCAGAAGAGAATATCAGAAGAAGGCTGAGATTACAGGAAATTGTGAGCATACTGATATAGTTGCTAGGAACCAAATTTAGGTCCAGTCCCTATTAAAGGTATATTTTTTAAAGATTTATTTTATTTATTTCCTGTGTATAAGTACACTGTAGCTGTACAGATGGCCGTGAGCTATCATGTGTGTGGCGGCTGGGAATTGAATTCAGGACCTCTGCCGTCTCTGCTTCCTCCAGAGTAATTCACTGTAGCTGCCTTCAGATGCACCAGAAGAGGGCGTCGGATCTCATTACGGGTGGTTGTGAGTCACCATGTGGTTGCTGGGATCTGAACTCAGGACCTTTGGAAGAGCAGTCAGTGCTCTTACCCACTGAACCATATCTCCAGCCCTATTAAAGATATTTTAATATAGGTTTAAGCAAAATAACTGACAGGTAAAGCTCCCCAGTGAGACTTTACTACAAACGCTCAGGGGCTACTTAGAAACTGACCCAGGTTCTCTGCCAGAATAACATACACTCTTAACCACTGATCTTTCTCCAGGCCCCATTTTCAGTTTTAAAGTTGTGATACAAGCTGGATGTGGCAAATGTTCTTCTTTTTTCTTTTTTCTTTTTTTTAAAGATTTATTTATTTATTATATGTAAGTGTACTGTAGCTGTCTTCAGACACACCAGAAAAGGGCATCAGATCTCATTACGGGTGGTTGTGAGCCACCATGTGGTTGCTGGGATTTGAACTCATGACCTTCTGAAGAGCAGTCGGTGCTCTTCCCCACTGAGCCATCTCACCAGCCCGGCAAATGTTTTTCATTTCAGTATTCCAGATGCAGAGGGAGATGGCTCTCTGCTCTTTGCTGAGATCAAGGCCAGCTTGGGCGAGACCCTATCTTAAAAAAGAAAAAGTTGTGGTACAGGGGCTTGTGAGATAGCTCACTGGGCAAAGGTGCTTGCTACCAGGCCTGAGGACTCCAGTTTGGTCCCCAGGATCCACCAAGAAGCTGATGTGGACAAGGAAGTTGGAGGATACAGCTTGACACAGTGCTTGTCACACCTGTGTCCAGCAGCTCACAAGGTAGTGTGGCTGTGCCCTGACAGTGGTGCACTTTTAAAAGACTTGCTTTTTTTGTATGGTATCCATGGATTTACATGGTCACTTGTGCAGGTGGAGGGCAGAGGTGCATGTCAGTCTGGTTGTCTTTCTGTCTCACTAATCCCAGAGCTAGCTAATTCTGCTAGGTTGGCTGGCCAATGAGATCCAAGAGATTCTTTGTTTCTACTTCCCCAGCCCTGGGGTTACAGTTGTATACTGCCATGCTCTGCTTTTTACATGGGTGCAGATAATCAGCTTGAGTTCAATCCTGGGATCTCACAGAAAGACAAAATAGAAACGTCTCTGACCTTCATACAGTGTGTGGCTACACAAACACACATACACATGAAGAAAGAGAGAGACAGAGACAGACAGACAGAGACAGACACTGAGAAAGGCTGAAAGAAAAAATAATTTACTAACATCTGCCTGTAGGGGCTGGGGAGGTGCCTCAGAAGTAACTCCAGTTCCAGAAGATTTAACACAATCTTCTGACTTCCCGGGGACCCTGGCACATATGTGATGCGCAGACCCAATGTGTTGAAGACATACATGCAGTCAAAAAATGTAACACATAAAAAAAAAGAAATTAAAATCCATCCGAAAACCAACCTCAGGAAAACCTTGTTAACCATGTCTACCACAGGGTGGCGCTGTTAGAACAGGCGCGACATTTAGAGTGTCTTCCTGTATCAGAAGCATCCTCTGGTCTCCTACAAATTGATTCATTTATAAATTTTTCCTCATTTTTCAGACTTTGGGTGAGGCAGATCTCTAAAACCTATTTAGCTGAGTTAAGAAGAAAAAAAATCCAGATACCAACTCTATTATTTGTTGATAGCAGCAATAAATCCCTATAGACAAACAACAGATATGAAGTCGGAGGGGACCTGGGTGTCTGAGAGCTCATTCTTGCCTGGAATTTGCCTTTTTGTGTGTGTGTGGTACGCGGGTCTGACCCAGAGCCTCCTAATGCTACTATCTTAACACAGAGGCAATCTATTAAACCCCCAGTTGTCTAGTGACATGGACTTATTTGTAATCTAGCGACATCAAAGTGGAGGCAGAACCTTGGAGTTTAATGTCAGTGTGGGCAAAATAGCAAAACTGTATCTCAAAAATACAAAAACGAGGAACGGTGAGATGGCTCAGAAGCCTGACAACGTGAGTCTAAGCCCCGTGACCTATTATTGCTGCTGATGAGCCCAGGACCAGTGTTGACAACTGCATGAGCACGTCTTTCAACAGGGTGTCTGTCAACACACGGAGGCTGACTCCGAAACATGGCGCATGCGCAGGCATACGAACTGGAGTCATCCCAAGCGCCCACCTCCGCTCCTTTGCATCACGTGATAACGGTCGCTCGGAAAAAACCGCCATTGGGAAAAAAACAAACGAAATAGATGGGCTCTTATCAGGTGATACAGGTCTACCAATAGTGAAAACGAGTCAAGAAACAACAACGAGAGTCCTATCACATGATGAAAGCGAAGCCGGCCACTGTCACGTGAGCGACCAAACCCGTGAGAGAACCGGCCCGACGTTGACGTCACGCAATCAGACCCAGTCGCTAAGTCGACGTCACGTGACACGCTCGCACCCGCGCCCCTCCCAGCACATCTCGTTTCACCTGCCCTCTGGGGGTTGGGCCTAAATTGCTCGCTCACGTGATGCGGGGGCGGGGCGCTGCCAGTCACGTGGTTCTGCATCTCCCGGCGCGCGCCCGCCCGCCCGCCCGCTCGCTCCCGGTCCCCGGCTCCTCCTCCTCTTCTCGCCATTGCAGTTGGGACTGAAGCAGCCCTGGCGAGAACCGCGTGGCTTTTTTTTTTTTTTTTTTTTGAAGGGGGGTTGTGAAGACTCCGGAAGGCTGGTGGCAGGAGGGCGGCGGCGCCTGAAGCCGAAGGACGGGAACGCCGACAAGGTAAGCAGCAATGTGGCGTCTCCCGCCTCTGCCCCTCCCCCCGCCCGTTCTCCCACTTGTCAGCGAAGGCTGGGTCAAGAGGACGCTAGTGACAGGGCTGTTGCTATCCCGCTAACCCTCCCCTTCGCTTGGATCTTCCATCCCTCGGCGTCGTCTCGCTCTTTCCTCCTCTGGCCTCGCTCCCGCGCTTGGCCGTTACTCTCCCCCATTGTGCCGAGGAAACAAAATGGCGGCGGCAGTGTCCCCGTGCGCGCGCATCCATCCTCCCCCCTTCGTGGCCCCCTGGTCCCAGGCTTCGGCCCTGCTCCCGGGGGGTGCGCACGCACTGTGGTACCCTCCCCTGTCCCTGGGCCGCTTACTTTCCCCCAGCCCGAGCTTTTGTCTGTTGCTTTGGTCCCGCGCACGCGCGCACGTGTTTGAGCACACACCCCCTCATTTAGAGCATCCCTGCGGGCGCAGAAGAAATCTTCCTTTACTCGCTTTACCTCTTTGTTCAGGTACATCCCTGGCTTCTAGGAGGATGCCAGGTTCATCCCAGTTCCCATGGCGGGAAACATGTCTTCTTTGTCCTGAACACGGTCCTGAACAGGGTCCCTGGGAACCCTTTCCCTAGACGATCGTTGAGAGAAGGGTTTATGGATTCCCCGAGTTCTCAAAGCCTAGATCTGTGGTTTCCTCCAAATCAAGGCCCAAACTTAAGATCGTTTGAGTTTCCCGACCTTTTAGACCAGGTGGTTTTCATTCATGGTGATTTCCAGCTTGTTGAAGCTATGCCTCTAACCCCCAAAACGGTGATGTGTGATGGTTGGAGGCCCTGTGATCTGTAGATTGCCATGATTGAAGTCTTTTGAACGTGAGTGCTTTAATTTTTATTTTTTTAAATAGTTGAGTGGTGGGAATTCAACTTAGGTTATTCCACAATTGGGGAAAGCTACTTGGGGTGTATAACGGTGTGTTTGATTTTCCCCCTGTTAAGGGTCCAAACTGGGAAAGAGTAGGCCATATTTTAGTGAAATTGCTGGTAAGTTGTTGTTTAGGACACGTGCTGGATCACTAAAGAGGCCTCAGTTTCTGTGATATCCCTTGCTCTTGGAATTCAGGTATTCTCAATGTACCTTTCTGGTTTAAAATTCTGTTCTATTTAAAATGTCCAGTATGGCGGTGATGTCGTGTCCACAGGAAAAGGAGAAGCTTAGGACTTCTCTAGTGTTTTTCCTTCAGGTTTTTGTGGGTGGGATCCTCTGTTGATAGATTATAGAGTTGTACCACTGTTCTCTGAGTGGGGCCCCTTGGGTAGCTACTGCAGTCATTCAGCCCGTGAATGAAGCGTGAGGAGCAGCAGCAAAGAAGAAAGGCCACTGCAGGTACTACTGCTCTTGTCCAGTAGAGCTGAGAGGGCTTTGTCCCTTAGCTGGCTTGTTGTGGGTAGCTCTTGGCTACTGAGGTTTGTGAATGGACTCTGCAGGCCCTGGATATTTTGGCTGGAAGTCTGCAGTCCAGATTGGATGCTGGTGATTAGTGCCAGGCTGGCCTTGGCAAAGCTGGGCGCTGTATCAGTCTCTATCTGCTGATTTGGAGCAGCCTGGGATTCCCCTCCTACTGGAGCGGAAAGGGTGTGATTGTTTTCAATGTAACTTAATGGACACCTGTAGGCAGACATTCTGATATCATTTTTTCTAGGCTCCTGTGAGTAATCTGTGTGTGCTATTTATTCTTTATTTCTCTCAACTTCTGGTCTTTGACTAACTTGCTAAAATATGCTTTCCCCCGCCCCCTTTTTTGAAGTAGTATCTCATTATGTAGGCCTGGAACTTGGAATCCTTCTGCCTCAGCCTTCTCAGGGCTGGAATTATGTTTCTATGACACTGCATCTAGTCTTTCTCTCCGAACCCACAGCCTTTTTGCTCCATGGGCAAGGCATCCTAGTATGGTCAGAACCTGGCACAGGAGGAAGGTAGAGATGAGTTAGAAGAATCTTTTTTTGCACAGGATCTCATTGTGTAGCCTGGGTGGCCTCTTAACTCTTGGAAATTCTCCTGTCTCTGTTTCCTGAGTGCTGGATTCAAAGGTATGTGTTACCACGTCTTGCTGGAAGTTTTGTGGCCTGGGACAGCGATAGAGTCTCATTCTGAAGTCTTTACTGGCTGGCCCCAAAGTGCCGTAACTGAGACTGGGATTGCAGGCTATGCTGGTGAGAGTCTTATGCTCAAGAAGTTTAGATATTTCTCTTAGCTGTGCAGATACATACATTATTGTAAGTGATACATTTAAGTCAGGATCAACTACCTGTTGTCAGTTCTTTGATTATTTGATCCATTCTGAAAAATGGGTAACCTCACCATCAAGTATATCAATGTGTGTGGCCCATGAACTTGCAACTTTTTTTTTCTTGAGACTCTGTATAGACCAGGCTGGCCTCAAACTCAGAGATCCACCTCCATCTGCTTCCAGACTGCTGGGATTAAAGGCGTGCCACTACTGGCTACTGTTTTTGTTTTGTTTTGTTTTGTTTTGTTTTTTCCCCTTTGAAAGAAGGGACAAGTGTTGTAGTCCAGGTTAGCCTAGCTTCAGGATCCTGGCTTAGACTTTCCAACGGTGGGGCTGCCACCCTGTGAGTGACTGTGCCTTTTAGGGCCTTAGGATTTAGTTTTCCTATGTTCTATATATTTGGTGCTTTTTCTTTGATTATGGTAAAGTCCTGGGAGAGAAAGATTTGTTTACTGTTTTCAGTGGTTTAGAATTAGAGCAAAAGAGGCTTGACTTGAATTCTCCACAGTGAATGAAGAGGGTTGTGGTTTTGGAGAGATGAACTGGATTTAAGAGTATTGATGCAGTCTTCTGCAGCTATGTCTGAAGCTGCAGTGGTTGCCTCCTCCTCCCTGCTTCATTAACAAGTGCTAAAACAGTAGGGAAGGCAAGGGTGTGAGAGCCTCTTCTGTCCTGAACTTTGTAAGCATTTACTAGTGTGGGTATGTTAGGTCCTTGAGATTTTTACAGACAACATGTCTTAGGTGATCCTCTTTATAACAATGGACAGTTGGACACTCAGAAGCCACTTCTTTTGTGGGTGTTTTCACTGCATGTATATCTGCACACCACATGGCTGTACCTGAGGAGATCAAAAGAGGGCATGGGATCCTGTGAAGAAGTTGGGAGTTATCAGTGGCTGTGAACCAGTATGTGGATGCTGGGAATTGAATTCTTCTCCAGTGCTCAAGTGCTCTAAAGCCAGCGGGACAGTGGTGGCACACGCCTTTAGTCCCAGCACTTGGGAGGCAGAGGCAGGCCGATTTCTACGTTCAAGGACAGCCAGGGCTACACAGAGAAACCCTGTCCCCAAAAACCAAGGGAAAAAAACAAAACCATGAGCCATCTCTTCAGCCTCTAGCTTCTCTTTCTCTTAGATTTAAATTAATTTTTAAATGTCTTGTAGAGGGATGTCCAGCTGAAACTTTGTTTCTAACAAAGATACTGGAAAATATAAGTGAGGGCAGGCAAGATGGCTCAATGAGTAAAGGTACTTGGGGCTCAACTTGATAATTTAGTTCTATTTCTAGAATCCACATGAAATGAGAGGACTTCCAGAACTTGTTCTCTGACCTGCACATGTTTGCCATAATGGTATGGATATACACACACCACATACACAATAAACAAATGGAATAAAAAATTAAAAGAAAAAAACACAAGTAATTTAATTGTCTGATTTCTGTCTTGCCACTTGTTTATGTTACAGTTTTGGGGAGATAATACCCAAGGCCTTTTGCATATGATTCTGAACAATTAGCTATGATTGCAACCCTTCAAAGTATAACTAATTTGAAGAGAAATAATTGTTTTGGTTTTTTGAGATATGGTTTCTCTGTAACACTGGTTGCCCCAAACTCCCTTTATAGACCAGGCTGGCCTCAAACTCAGAGATCTGCCTGTCTCTCCCTCCTGAGTGCTGGCATTAAAAGTGCGAGCCACCATCTGTTGAAAATGTATTTATTATTCAAGGGCTTTTCTTTCTTTACATTAAAAAATGTTTTAATTAGTGTCTGTGTGTGGGTATGTGCAAGTGAGTACAAGAGGTCAAGAAGGACTGGTATTTGTTGGATTTCCCTGCAGGTGAAGTCACAGGCAATTTTGAGCCACCACTCATTGTGGGTGCTGGGAATCAAATGGGTCCTCTGCAAGAACAGTATGAGTTCTTAACCACTGAACCATCTTTGTCCAATACCCCCCCCCCCCACACACACACGAAGGTATGAGCCCTCTTTTTTGAGTCAGGGTCTCACTTTGTAGTCCTGGCTGGCCTGTGGTTTCCGTGCCTCAACCTCAGATGAGATATGCTCCTGCTCTATTTGCTGAACTTTGGGTTTGTGCCACCTTTTCTTCCTTTCTGTTGATGTAGCTGTTGGAACTTGCTGTGAGAGAGATCAGGCTGACCTGGAACTCACATAGATCCATATCCGCCTGGAATTATATGTATGTGTCATCGCACCCAAGTTTTCTTTCTTAGATTTATTGCATTTTTAATTGTGTGTGTGTTGATGCACACATGTGAGTGCAGATACTGTCAAGGGCCAGGAGAGGATGTTGGATTCCCAGAAGTTGGAATTACATGGGTGCTGGAAACAGACCTTAGGTCCTCTGCAAGACCATCACGTGCTCTTAACCATCCTGCCCCCTTCTCTTTCTTGAGATTTCACTGTGTGGTATGAACTTGTAGCCAGTGTCTCTGTGAGTGTGTGTGTGTGTGTGTGTGTGTGTGTGTGTGTGTGTATGTGTGTGTGTTTGTGTGTTTTCCCCTTCAAGACAGGATTTCTCTGTGTAACAGCTAAGGCTGTCCTGGGACTCACTCTGTAGATCAGGCTGGGATTAAAGGCATGTCTACTGCCTGGTCCTGGTGTATGGTTTTAAAGAACAAAGTGTGGCCTTTGATTTGGGGAGTTTTTGCAGGTTAATTGTTGGTCTTCATTCATAATTTATATAAAAAGCCCAGGTCAGAGGACTAGGGCTGTAGTCTCAGGAGGCTGTAGCAAAGTTTGGTGTAAGCCTGGGAGTAGAGGGGAGCAGTGTTAGACAGTACCAGAGGGTAAGTTCCAGCATTGCAGAGAAAAACTGCTCAATCTCAGTGCACAGGGACTTGTGCAGCCATGTAGGAAGGGGTCTCTAGTCAGTGTTTTCAGAGGTACTGCAGGATGTCTGACCACAGTTGTACCACTTAGGTGTATATCTGCCTTCAGGAGGGGAGCTCAAATTATTTTTGGTGTGTTTGCTTGGGTCTATTATTTATTCATTTAAAATTTTAAAAAAGATTTATTTACTTATTTTGTGTATATGAGTACACTGTAGCTGTCTTCAGACACACCAAAAGAGGGCACCTGATCCCATTCCAGATGGTTGTGAGCCACCATGTGGTTGCTGGGAATTGAACTCAGCACCTCTGGAAGACAGGATCTGGAAGAGAACAGTCAGTGCTCTTAACCTCTGAGCCATCTCTCCAGCCCATTCATTTAATTTTCTTCTGACATTAAAAATCCAGGGCCTTGGTAAGAGCACCGACTGTTCTTCCAAAGGTCCTGAGTTCAAATCTCAGCAACCACATGGTGGCTCACAACCACCCATAATGAGATCTGATGCCCTCTTCTGATGCATCTGAAGATAGCTACAGTATACTTATTTGTAATAATAAATAAATCTTTGGGTCAGAGCAAGCAGGGACTGAGCAAGTGAGGTCGACTGGAGCAAGCGGGGTTGACTGGAGCGAGCAGAGGACCTAAAAGTCAATTCCCAACTACTAGATGAAGGCTCACAATTATCTGTACATGTGTACTCATATGCATAAAATAGATAAGTCTTTAAAAAAAATATTCAGGGCCTCACACAAACAAAGCAAAGATGTCATGTAGCTCAGGCTGCTTGATCTTCTGACTACCTCTCAAGTGTTGGTGACAAAAGTTAGCAGGCTGGAGTCTGTGGCAGGAGGGTGTCAAGTTTGAGGTTAACCTGAGCTACCAAGAGAAAACACTGTCTCAAAACAAAAGTGACTAGAAAGGTGATACCTTTAATCTTAGCATGGAGGAAGCAGAGGCAAGTGGATCGTGGTGAGTTTAAGGTCAACCTGGTTCATAGTGAGTTCCAGGCCAGGTAGGGATACATAAGTGAGACTTTATCCATGTGTTCCACCCCCCCCCCCC
>NW_022196906.1:15517206-15600252 GCF_008632895.1 Mastomys coucha
ACACAAAGGAAAATAAAACGGGGGCTTAGTAGTGGTTAAGAACCTTTTGTTTTTCCAGAAGACTCAATTTTGGTTCCCAGCACCCAGGTCTGGAGACTCAGAGTTAACCTGAGAGTCAAACACTAACACCCTCTCCTGACTTCTACTGGTACCTGCATATAGTTGGTATCTACAAACACATAAATAAAAATAAGTCTTGAGAGCTGGGTGTGGTGGCACACACCTTTAATCCCAGCACCTGGGAGGAAGAGGCAGGTGGATTTCTGAGTTCGAGGCCAGCCTGGTCTACAGAGTGAGTTCCAGGTCAGGGCTACACAGAGAAACCCTGTCTCAAAAAACAAAAAAACAGTCTTAAAGCTAAAGGGAGAAAAAAGAAAGAATGAAGATGGGGGCTGGCGAGATGGCTCAGCGGTTAAGAGACTTCTTCCAGAAGTCCTGAGTTCAATTTCCAGCAACTACATGATGGCTCATAAACATCTGTAATGAGATCTGATGCCCTCTTCTGGTATGTCTGAAGACAGCTACAGTGTACTCACATATATAAAATAAATAATTTTTTTTTGTTGTTGTTGTTTTTTGAGACAGGGTTTCTCTGTGTAGCCCTGGCTGTTCTAGAAATAAATAAATCTTAAAAAAAAAAAAGATGGACGTTGGATCTGTGAGGTAGCTCAGGGCTAAAGGCTCTGTTACCCAAGCCCAAGCAAAAGGGAAGGAGAAAACTAGCCTTGCATCACTTCTCTGAACTGCACAAACAATGTAGAACATGTACATGCATACAAAAGAAATACATAAGTTCAAAAATATTGAAAACTTTGGATTTTTCTGGAACAAGGTTTCTTTTTGTGGCCCTGGCCATCCTCACACTTTATTTGTAGACCAGGCTGGCCTTGAACTCTGAGATCTGCCTGCCTTTGCCTCCTGCTGGATTAAGTGCTAGAATAACCTGGTAAGGTTCTGGGGGATAAAAACATATCTTAAGAAAAAACAGCCTAACTGGCAGATCTCTGTGAATTTGAGGCCAGCCTGGCAGGTATGTCAAGTTCAGGACAACTAGGCCTATATACAGAGACCCTATCTCATCAGCCTTCTCCTCCAAACCACTACTGCCAACCTTTCATAGTGTTATTGGGGTCTGGCCCATGTGTGTTCTGGTTAAACAGTATACTATCATCTCAGGAATGCTGTGTAGCAACTGGTTAAACAGTACACTACCATCCCAGGAATGCTGTGTAGCAACAGCGGCGCACGGAGTGTATTTGAGCCTTGTTAGTTTTTGCTTTTTAAGACAGCATCATTGTGAGGTCTTGGGTTGGTCTTCACTTGTCAGTTGTCATGCTCAGTCTGCTGTTGTGAAGGCAGATGCACAGCACCATGCCCAGCATGAATGGAGTGTGAGGCTGCAGCACTGCCAGGGAAGAGAAGAATGGCAAGTCGCACATTCTACAGTAGTTTTACTTTGTGTGAGGTGTATGCTCATGTGCACCTGTGTGTTCACATCTGTGTATGTGCCCATAGAGGTGAGAGGAGGACGTTGCATCCTGCTGTATCACTTTTTTTTCCTTATTCCCTTGAGCCAGGGTCTGACTAAAAACCCAGAGCGGACTGTTTCAGTTAGACTGATTGGCCATTGAGCACATGAGCTCTGTTTCCCCATGCCTGGACATTGTTAGGGATTCAAACTCTGGGCCTTGTATTTGTATAAAAAAAGTGCTATTTATTACCTACTGAGCCATCACTCTAGCCCTGCAATTCCGAGTCTGTGATATTCTTTCTCCTTTTTGTGGTGGTTGGGTTTGAACCAAGACCTCTTACTTCCTTTACCACTGAGCTATGCCCCTCATCCTCTGACATTCTTAACATGATGATTGGGCGAGTGGGTGTCATTGGTTATGGTGGGATCCTTAAGCCCTGGGTAGTATTGGTCAGACTGTTGCACTCTGACTTTTCAAGTTGTTTCAGAGGAAGGACCTAGGGTATAGCATGTTTATCTGGCTTCTTAGAGCTGTGTGTGTGCAGCTGCAGTTATTTCAGAGTGAAATTTCATTTACCACACTGGACAGGGCATCTGTCCTCCCAGCTACAGGCATAGGTAACACAGCAAGACCCCATCTTATTCCCCTTTTTCTCTTGTGCGTGTATGTGTGGTTCTTCCCCTTGTGTATGTTGTGGTGTGTACGTACTAGTGCACCTGTGTGTACAAGTGGAGGACCAAAGTTGAAACCAAATGTCTTTTTTGCTTGCTCTCTATTGGATTGAGGCAGGGTTTCTCAGGTGGACACAGAACAGATTTGCTAATCTAGCTGGCCAGCTTGCTCAAGGAACTCTTCGCTACTCCCCCCACCCCCCAATGCTAGGATTACAGGGCTGTTGTGTGGAATCTGAGACTCCAAATTGGTTCTCAGGCTTGCACAACAAGCACTTTGTCACTGAGCCCTCTCCCCTGCTCAGAACTCCAGTTCTTTAACAAAGAACTGGCAGTGTGTTTCACTTGTAGAATTCTTACCAGTTTGCTTAAGACCACTTCCAGCACCTCCAGAAAAGTGAAAAAGGTAACCTTTGTTTTGTTTTTTTTTTTTTTGATACAGGGTTTCTCTGTATAGCTCTGGCTGTCCTGGAACTCACTCTGTAGACCAGGCTGGCCTCAAACTCAGAAATCCGCCTGCCTCTGTCCCCCAAGTGCTGGGATTAAAGGCGTAGGCCATCACCTCCAGGCTGGTAACCTTTGTTATAAGAAATCACACCTATGTGCTCTCTGCCAACATGGTCCTTTTTCCCTCCTAACTAGAGAAAGCACATTGAGAAGAAGTTAACTTAGTAAATAGAACACTAAGTGGTTTTTTTTTGTTTTTTTTTTTTTTCTTTTGGGTTTTTCCAGACAGCGTTTCTCTGTATAGCTCTGGCTGGCCTCGAACTCAGAAATCCATCCGCCTCTGCCTCCCAGGTGCTGGGATTAAAGGCGTGTGCCACCACCTCCCAGCTCAGTAAATTTTTTTTTTTTTTAATAAGGCCTTATCTGGATATGGTGGCACACACCTTTAATCATAGCATTTTTGAGACAGAGGCAAGCAGTTACAGACTAACCAGGGCTATGCAATGAGACCTTGTTTAACAAACAAGTTCTCTAAGCTTGAGAATTCCTTGTCTTGCTGCAGGCTGTCTGACTTGAGCTTGGGGAGGGAAAGTTGCCTGATACCTTCCTGCCTGCCAGCACACTGGGAATAAGGTCCTCACATTCCCTTGGAGTTTTGTTAAATATCTTCCACAGTATTGTAGCCTCCGGTCAGGAACAGTTGATAATTTCTCTACATCATATTTTTAGTATTGTAGTTCTGACATCCGTGTTGTAGGTACGCTGGTTTCTTTTGCAGTTAGGGGAGCAAACCAACCTACCCACTCTGCACATAAAAGGCTTGTGTACTGTTGCACCACAGCTCTGCCCATGCTATTCTGTTGATCCTTACAGTCTACTACTCTGACCTAGAGCTGTTTCAGAAAGAAAAATTTCTATGTGTGTGTTTTGCCTGCATGGTATGTGTGCAGGGCCCAAGGAGGATGGAAGAGGTGTCTGATTCCCTGGAACAAACGGTTGAAAGCTGCATGTGGGTGCCAGGAACTGAACTCTGGTCCTCTGCAAGAGCAGTTAGTGTTCTTAGCCACTGAACCATCTCTCCAGCCTCTCTTGAACTTTTGTTTAGGTTTTTTGTTTGCTTGTTTATTTTGGTAGTATTAGGGATTGAGTGCAAGGTCTCTACTGTTAAGCATGTTCCCAGCCCATACTCTGCCTTTTTTTTTCTTGGTCTCACTGTTATTCTAGTTAGCCTGGAACTCCTTATGTAGACCTGGCTAATCTCAGAAATTCACCTGCCTTTGCATCCTGAATGTTAGGATTAAAGGCCTATGCCACCACACCCCATAGAGCCTCCTGTAGCTAGAGTTACAGGGGTTTGTGAGCCCATCAATGTGGCTGCTGGGAGCTGAACTCAATTGTATATCTTTTTGAGACAAGGTCTCTGCACTTTGGGTTTGCCTTAAACGCTGTTCCTCATGCCTTCACCCAAGTGCTGGAATTACAGGACTGCATCACACCTGCTCATTAAGGATGTCTTAATAACAAAAATCGAGGGGAGAACTTGAAAGGGGCAGTCCTTCAATTAATAATGTTTGAATTGAAGGTTATTCTTGTTAATTTTGCATGGCTGTAGAAACTGGTACAGGTGGAACAAGGGCCCCTTGAGAGAATTAGGATTGAGACTTTTTAACTTCACAGTAAACACTATTTTTTTCTTCTTTTTTAATGTATGAGGGTTTGCCTACATGTATGTATATGCACCCAATGCATGCAGTGTCCTCAGAGGCAAGATCTCCTGGAACTGGAGTTAAAGATGGCAATGGTTGTGAGCTGCTGTGTGGATGCTGGGAGCTGAGCTAGCCTTGAGAATGAGATTTGTATGAGGGCTTTGATGTCAAAGTTTAGATTGTAGGGATCTGTGGTGGAATCAAAGATGAAGGAAGGAGCTGCTGAGTGCTGCATAGTGCTGTTTGTCCACTTAAAGCCACACTTACTGTAAGATGAGCACGCCACTACTTCAGGACCATTTCCACACTATTAGGAAGGCTTGATGATTTGTTCTTCAGCAGGACAGTGTTACAAACATTACCTTGTAATTAGAGGTGGAAAGATGTCCAGCACACCATAGGCTTAAGACTGTGTAGATTTGCAATCCCGCTTCAATAATAAAGAGAGAGAACATGTTCCTTGTCTCTGACCACTTGGTTTTTTTTTTTTTTTTAATTTATTTATTTACTAAGTACACTGTAGCTGTCTTCAGACACCCCAGAAGAGGGCACCAGGTCTCATTACGGACGGTTGTGAGCCACCATGTGGTTGCTGGGATTTGAACTCAGGACCTTCGGAAGAGCAGCCAGTTCTCTTAACCGCTGAGCCATCTCTCCAGCCCGCACTTGGAAGTTCTTACTCTCCATGCCTCCCTCAGCCCTCAGTTTCTCAGAGAGACTGGTTGGTGTCTGTTGTGGGTTGTCCTGATGCTGTTTGTATCCTGATGTTGATTCTGCTTCCTCAGGAGGGGTTGCTCTGACGAGCAGCCCTCACCTACTCAGGTGATCTCACAGGAACCTTCTCCTCATTTTACTGGTCAATAAAGACTAGAGCCTATCATTGGGCAGTGGAGTTTTAAGTGGGACTGGAGATTTAAGAGTGGGTGCAGGGACAGAGGCAGAAGAGTATGAGAAGGGAAGGAGAGGAGGAGGAAGCCATAATGGACCAAAGCCATGTGGCCAGGAGAATAAGGGGTCTTATAGCTAGGGAACAAATTAGTATAGTGTTAGATCTGCCTAACCTAGGTTTATAATAACATAAATAAAATTATAATAGCTGGGTTATGCGTTTTTTTTCTATAGGCTTATTGGGGTTGGAAATTCCAGCAATGGGTGTCCTGGTGTCTGAGCTTGAGTTTCAGCTCTGGAGACAGGTATAGATTCTGTGTGGAGTGATGTGGCAGGGGCTGGGGGCTTCTTGCTAATTTTGTTTCTACCTAAGAATCTTTTATTTAGGAAGTCTATGCTCCTGGAAGGGCTGCTGTCAGTTCATGACATGCAGATCTGGGCTCACAGAGAGACAGGGAGGCTTGCTTGGTAGATCTTTAGTGGCAGCTCAGCTCTGTCAATTATCTGTTGGAACAGATAATTAGTTCTTTTGTTTTGTCCAACTGAATCGAGAGCCGTATAGTTAAGTATGGAGAGGGAGGCTCAGGGAGGGTTCACTGCAGGTAGGCCAGGTGTGGTCATTAGCAGCCTGATGGAGCCTCCTAAGTCAACTTGGTAGGCCTATCGGTGGCATCAGAGGATGAAATTTAGGCAGCCTCTGTTGGCTAAGACAAGCCCTCGTGTTTTTTGCTCAACGCTGATTGTGGTAATCAGAAGGTTGACTGGATGTTGGTATGAATACAGAATACTGGACTTCTGCTCTCTGTGATGCTGTAGCCCGGTGAATACCTCAATTCCTGTGGTTAGAGGAGGTTGCCCCCCCTTCCTCTTTCTTCCTCTTTTCTTCTCACAGTGTCTCAACTATGTAGCCAAGGCTGGCCTTTGAACCCTGTATCCTTAGGGTCTCCTAAACTCTGGGATTACCATTCTATTTTTGCAGTGCTGAGGTGGGAACCTAGGGGCCCTGCATTGTTATTTCTGACCTCCAGCTGAGCTCCAGCCACTGCCTCCCAAGTGTTTTTGTTAAGAGTCCCTCAATCATCTGGGCCTTCTACCTAAAAAGCATTCATAATAGAGTGTAATGAGTAGTTTTCCTCTTGTTATCTTTGTGGGCTTCTAGATTTGTATTTGACTGTGTTGGATCCCTTTTATGAATGTTTTGTAACTTGTATATAAGACAAAACAGGTTCAGATTTGCAACAGGACTTCACAACTGAAGTTGCTCATTGACATCACTCTTGCTGCTTGTTATTGTTTTTGTTGTTGTTTTTTGTTTGTTTGTTTTTTTGTTTTCTGAGACAGGGTTACTCTGTGTAGCCCTGGCTGTCCTGGGTTTCTTACACTGTATATGATCTGTCATCCCTCAGTCATTTGAATTATCCCATTTTTGCTTTCTTAGGGTTTGTGTGTGTGTTTGTGTTAGCTCATGGGTTTGCTCACTAATAGCTGCATGTGAAGGCTTGGAGGCTAGTATAAGGTTATCACCCTCAGTTGTTCTCCACCTTAATTTTTGAGACACTGTTACTCACAGAACCTGGAGTTGTTCTTTCTGCTAGACTGGCTGGCCAGCTAACATCAGTAATCTGCCTGTCTTAACTCCCCAGTGTTGGTTACAGACCAACACTAATTATAGTGCTTGACTTATATAGGTGCTGATGATCCAAACTCAGGTCTTTATGCATCACTTGACCCACTGAACCATCTTCCCAGGGCAGTTCTTCATTTAAGAAGATAACTTACTGTGTATATATTGGAGTGTGCTGTATATTTGTGTGCATGCCTTGAATATGGATGCAGAGGGCAGATAAGGATATCAAATGTCCTGTTCTGTTCCTCTCCACTTATTCCCTTGAAAAGGGCTTCTCTCTGGATCTGGAGACAGTAGGCTGACAGCCAGCAGATTCTCCTGTCTTAACCTCCTAAAGCACTGTGGTGAGTGCAGTCACACCTAGCTCCTCCATTTTCCAGGGTTTTTTTTTGATACAGTTAAGACCAAGGAGCAGAGTGTTGCCATCTTTCAAAGTTATCTGGAGTTCAGTATTGGTTCACAGTTCTTCTAATTTGGGATTGTTTTTTAAGTTTTGTTTTTTTCCTGTTTGTTTCTGAGACAGGATATCTTTAATAAAACCTAATTTTTGTGTGGGGTTTTCACCTGTATGTATGTGTACCATGTGTGTGCAATGCTTGCAGAGGCCAGAAGAGGATGTTGGATCCACTGGAACTGGAGTTACAGATGGTTGTGAGTCACCTTGTTTTGTTGAGAATTGAATCTAGGTCCTCTGCAAGAGCAGCAAGTGCTCTTAACGTCTGAGCCAACTCTTTAGCCCCAGGTGGTGTTTCTTACTAACACTGGTTCTGCTTTATTCCAGGGATACTTTATAATGTCTCCTAGGATGAAAAAACTCTTGGGTGGAATACCTACTACATTAAAGCCTAGCATCAGTAGTTGTCAGTTTAAGGGCTTTAAGCCTTAGCCAGCACCAGGGCCACCCATTGGGAGACAGGAGCCATAACATCTGCAGTAGCAACACTTAGGACCATCGACTCACCTCAGAAGCCCCCCTGATGTTTAATTTAAAAATGCATATATGTTATTCTGCATGTATGTTCATGATATTTGGGAGGAATGTAAGTGTAGCATGGCACATGTATGACAATCAGAAGACAGCCTGTGAGGACTCCGTGCTCTCCTTGTACTTTATGTAGTTCGGTCTGGCTGTCAGCTTGGTTTGTGTGGCAGAGTCCTTTACCCACTGAGCCATCATCTCCCTTTTCCCCTTGGCTGTCCCCTCCCCTCCTCTGTTTTTTGAATAGGATGTCCAAGCTGGCTTCAAAATGATCTCCAGTTTCAGCCTTGAGTGCACTGGGATTACAGACTGTGTCAACACTCAGGGTCTATAGTTCTGTGTCTAAATTCTATTTATGTGTGGTTTGTGTCTATGAAAGTATATGCTACACATATACAGGTACCTGAGGAGTCCAGAAGAGGATGTTAGATCTCCTGGCGCATAACCATCTGTAATGGGATCTAATGCCCCCTTCTGGTGTGTCTGAAGACAGCCATAGTGTACTCATAATTTATAATAAATAAATAATTAATTAAAAAAAACAGTGGTATACACTATTGCATACCTGCAATCTTAGCACCTTTGGAGGCTACAGCAGGTGGGTGGCAAGTTCAGGTCCACCTGGGGGAACTTGGGCAAGATTTTCTTAAACCATGAAAAAGGGTTGGGGCATGGCATGGCCAGAGGTAGGACATTTGCCCAGCATGCCCAGGGCCCTGGGTTTTTGAAACTGTTCTGCAGTTTCATGAACTGGGTTCTGCCTCGACCGAAGGGAGAAAGGAGACCTGAAACACAGAACACGAGAACAAAAGAACACGAAGCCAAGTTGAGGGTTTCCAATCAAGGCTCTCCTTTACTTTGGGGGTTCATCATTTATATACAAGAGAGCATAACTGAATCTCTAGGTTACAATGACATTTGAATAACATAAGGAATTCGGGAGGAGTCAGGAAGAGTCCGAAAGGGAAGCTGGCTGCTGGGCTGAAAGTGGAGGCTGAGGGACCCCAACAGGTTTTATTTATTCCTTCACCAGAACAGAAGACCTGGAGGAGCTTCTCAAAGGTATGAGCCCCAGGATATCCATCTCCTGCCCAGTGCCTTGAGTTTTACTCAGCCTCTTGTATTTTCTTCCTGGAGCATTTCTGGGAAAAATCAGGCATGTAGTAATTCCAGCCATGTATTTATCTGAATTAGATAGATATAAGCAGGCAGATCAAATTATTCCTCCCCTCCCCACAGCTTAAGGCACCATAATTATTTTTTCTTTCTTGCTCTTTTTTTTGTTTGTTTGTTTGACTTTTGAGACAGGGTCTCACTCTGTGGCTCTGGCTGGCCTGGACCATGCTTTGTAGGCAAGCTGACCTGAAATTCAGAAAGATCCATCTGCCTTTGCCTCCTGAGTGCTGGATTAAAGGTGTCTTCTTTCTTTTTATTAAAGTTTTGTTTTGAAATTTTTATTTATGTGTGTGGGTGTCTAGATGTGATGTGTATTCTCTGTGTGCCTGTGTGCGGGTACCTGTGGAGTACATAGGAGGAACATTGGATCCCCTGGACCTGGAATTAGAGGAGGGTGTGAACTGCCTGATGTCGGTGTTGGGAACTGAACTTGAACTTCTTTGTGTTTTATTTTTTGAGACAGAATCTCTGTACATAACTCTGGCTGTCTGCCGTATAGATCAGGCTGGCCTCAAATGCACAGAGATCTGCCTGTCTCTGCCTAGTGAGTGCTAAGATTAAAGGCATACTCCATTATATCTTGCTAACTTGGATCATTATCACATCTTCTAAGCCTAAGCAGTACATTTTTTTTTAAAGTATTTTTTACTTGTGTGTGTGTGTGTGTGTGTGTGTGTGTGTGTGTGTGTTGTGTGTATGTGTGTGTGTCTTTGTCCCTGTGTTGGGTAAGTATGAGAGTCTGTGTCTGTGGTCTGGAGTTACAGGAAGGTGTAGTGTAAGCTATTCAATATGGGTGCTGGTAGTTGAACTCCCGTCCTCTATAAGCACAGCTAGTGCTCCTTTTTTTTTTTTTTGCTTTTTTTGTTTTTTGTTTTTTGAGACAGGGTTTCTCTGTGTAGCCCTGGCTGTCCTGGAACTCACTCTGTAGACCAGGCTGGCCTCAAACTCAGAAATCCACTTGCCTCTCTCTCCCAAGTGCTAGGATTAAAGGTGTGTACCACCACTGCCCGGTGCAGTTAGTGCTCTTAACCACAAAGCTGACTTTTTAGCTCTCAAGGTATTTATTGGCTTTTGAGATAAATTTTCCCTTAACGTAGGCTGGCCTCAAACATGTCCTAAATCCTGATCTTGGCTCTACCTTCCAAGTGCTGAAATTGAAGCTGTGCATAGGCATCTTTTTGCAACACAACCTTTTATAGTTGACTCCCAGTTGAGTTCCAGTCTCTTCCTTTTTACATGGGAAGAACCCGCATCATCTGGTGACAGTAACACTGTGAGGAGCAGGAGCTGTTACCATCCTAAGGGTCAGAGGGACTTGGGCTTTGTGGCTTACACAGGATGACCCGTTTAGCTCTTAAGATGTTGGGTGAGGCCCCTCGGTGCTACAAGAATAAGAAGGGAGGCCCATAGAAAGTTGAAAGGCAGACAGGTAACTCGAAAGTCACTGGGCTGTGGCTCTTCCCATGTGTGCCTGCTTAGGAGCAGTTACAGCATAGCCTTGGTCTCCGACCTCTTATCATCCTCACACATCTACACTCTCTCCTTGCCCTACTTTTGGCCTCTGAAGCCTTTCTCCTCTTTCCTGAGCTACCTACCTCTGCACCACTCTGCAACTGCCACACATGCTGTTAGTTTAACTCTCTAACTGGGTAGTGTTGATTACTAGGCACTTCTGAAGCTCTTCAGGAAAGTCTCTTTGGCCAATCTTGGCACTTTGTCCTTGAAGTTTATGCCTTTTGAGGAAAGGCCTCACTGGTGTGATGGAGCAGAATGGTGCTGTGGAGGGGATTAACTGTTGACTGGTGACACTTGCAGCCTGGTCAGGCTTTTTGTAGGGCATGGGAGTAAGGTAGATTGTAGTTTGCATGTTACTTAGAGAATTGTGAATGGAACTGCTTTTGCCTTGTGTTGTACATTTGGGTGTTTTAGCTTTTCTAAATGTTCATTTGTCTCTTAAGTACATTCAATTTTTATTGCGTGGAGGGGGCACATATGTCATAACATACCTGAGGAAGTTCCGACCATAACTTGCAGGAGTTGGTTTTTGCACCCTTACCCCTGAGCCATTCTGCTGGCTGCTCCTTCTGGAAATATTTTTAAAAAATTTTTAACAGTTCTGTCCATATACATAATATATTTTTGATTATTTTGTTTGTTTTTGTTTTTTGAGACAGGGTTTCTCTTAGTAGCTCTGGCTGTCCGGGAACTCTGTAGACCAGGCTGGCCTTGAACTCAGAAATCTGCCTGCCTCTGCCTCCCAAGTGCTGGGATTTTGATTACTCTTACTCTCTCTTAACCCTGTCACATCCTACTGAATCCTTTACAACAAGTCCCTTCTTGCCTCAGGGTTTTTGTTGTTGTTTTATTTGTTTTGTTGCTGTTTTATAGTCCATTACCTTTAATTAAGGTTGCTTGTAAAAGTATGCTTGTATGGTAGTGGTGAGAGTGTTCCATACTCTGGTGCATTGGCAACTTAGCAGTGGTTGCAACATTGAAGAAAATGACTCCCTTTTCCTCAGTAGCTGTTAACTACCAAGAGGGCCTCAGCTAGGGTTGGGGCTTCATAAGCCGCTCCTCCGTCTTTGCTAAAATGTTAACAGACCCCAACAGTGTAGGTCCTGTGCGGGTAGCCCCAGCTACTGTGAGGTTATGAGTGCGGTAACCAGGTCATATCAGGAAGACATGCTTTCACAGTGTTCCTACCACATCCTACTGCTCTTAGCATCCTTATCTGCCTTCTCTTCTGTGCTGTTTCCTGGACCTTGGAGCCAGTGACTAAATGTCCCATTTAGGGCCATGCACTTAGTAATCACTTACTTTTCAGCACTTGAACTGGTTATGAGTCTGCATTAACCCAAGCCCACTGCAAACAGAAGCTTCTCTGACGAAGGTTGAGAGTACTCACCCCTTTTCTGTGAGGTAGAGCTCCTTGTGACCTCATAATTTTCTCTATCCCTGCAGTGTCTTCAAGGGTCAGAGCTCCTACCTTTTTCCTTTTCCCAACATGAAGGGTTGATATTTTGGTTTATTTGTATGTATGTTTGGTTTCTTTTTGTATGTGGTGTGTATGCATGTGTGTGAGGGGAGAGGAGGAGAGTTGTGTGTCTGCTTGTCCACTCTATCACTCAACTTAGTACTTACACAGGTACTCTCAATGAAGCTGGAGCTAGGCAGCGAGCAGAAAGCCAGCCACCCTCCTGTCTCTAACCTATACAATGCTGGTGTTGCAGGCTTTCCGGTATGAGTGTTGGGGAGTCAGCTGCAGGTGTTCATGCCTGATTAGCAAGTGTTCTTACCTACTAATCTATCTCTTGCCCTGTCTATTTATTAAAATAGGGTTATAGCCTAAGCTGTCCTTAACTTTTTGCTTCCTGAGGGCAGGGGAATACTGTCATGCCTAATGAGCATAGTTTTTTCTTTTGCCTGCCTTTCCTTCTCCTTCCTTCCTTCCTTCCTTCCTTCCTTCCTCACTTCCTTCTTTCCCATTTTCTCTCTTTCTTTCTCTATTTCTCTTTGTTTGTTTTTCTTTTGAAACAGGGTTTCTCTGTATAGGCCTGGCTTTCCTGGAACTTGGTTTGTAGGCCTGGCTTCAGATTCAGAGATTCCTCATGTCTGCCTTCTGAGTGCTGGGATTAAAGATGTACACCACCAAGTTCCACGGTTTTCTTAATTTCTTTTTTCCTTTTCTTTCCCTCCCTTTTTTCCTTACACAGCATTTCACAGATGACCTGGAACATGCTCTGCAGACCCAGTCTAGCCTGCCTCTCACAGTACTACTTCCTGCCTCTGTTCTCAACTGGGGTTGGGAATAGCGCCTGTATTTTGTTGAACATTTCTACCCAAAACATATTTTGGTAGCTTGGTTTTTCTTTCTTTCTTTTTCTTTTTTCTTTTTGTTTGTTTGTTTGTTTTTGTTTTTGTTTTTCAAGACAAGGTTTCTTTGTATAGCCCTGGCTGTCCTGGAACTCACTCTGTAGACCAGGCAGGCTGGCCTTGAATTCAGAAATCTGCCTGCCTCTGCCTCCCAAATACTGGGATTAAAGTTGGGCACCACCACTACCCGGCTATGTTTAGTTTTTTATTACATTTATTTGTGTGCATGGGGAGGAACATGTTATGTCACCCACGTGGTGGTCAGAAGACAACTTGAGGAATGTAGTTGTTTCTCTCCTTCCACTGTGTGGATCCTACGGTTTAAAGGAAGGTCATCAGGCTTTGTGTAACTCATCCTGGCCCTTTTCCTCTGCCTGGGTCACTTGTGTGTGCCACCATGTCCAGCTTTACATTACATTTTGAGTGTTAGTGCTGGGGGTAATACCCAGTGTCTGCAGTGTGTTAAGCATGTGCTCTACTACTGAGCAAGCCCTCTTTCACCGCCTGCTCTAGTTTATTCATAAAGCCCAGCATACTTTTGGTATTGGAGTGCAGCCAGGGAAATGAGCATGTGCCTAGCTTGTGTGAGTGTTTGAATCTAAAATACAAACTTAAGTAAAAGCTTGATTTCTGTGACAGATGCCTGTAATCTAGCACTTGGAAGATAGAGATAGAGGAGAATCAGGAATTTAAGGTCATCTTTCCTCTGTATAGAAATTTTTAGGCCAGCCTGAGCTATAATAGAAAATCCTGCCTTGAAAAACCAACCCTAGGGGGGAGACAGCCTAGTGGATAAATCTGAAAGCTTGCTGCATATGCATGAAAACCTAAGTTAGAGTTCCAGTGTCATTGGGGCAAGCTGGACTATACCTCGTGGAGGATGTAACCCTAGTGCTGTGGTAGGACAGAGATGGGAGGATCTCTAGGGCTTTCTGGGTGCTAACCTAGCTCTAGGTTTGGTGAGAGGCTCTATTGTAAGGGATAAAGTGGGAAGTGATGGAGCAGAACACCAAACACCACTTCTGTCCTCCATGTGTGCTCATAGAGACTAGTGTGCATATATACACACTTGCCAAATAGAGCATATGCCTAGAATGTGAGTCCCTCTTTGGTTACAGAACTGTAAAAGAGTCTAAGCTAGGCTTGGTGGTACATGTCTATTGTCCTAACACTTGGGAGGTGTAAGCCAAAGGATTTGAAGTTTGGGGGCCAGAAAAACCCTGACAACCTGCCCCCTATACACACTGTGTCATCTGTGTCATGCACTGCCACCCCACTACCCCACCCACTGCACTGCATTTCTGGCTCCCATTGCGTGCTGTATAGGAAGAAATAAAACAGGGAACAAGGCGAACACAGAAACACCTTCAGTGTGTCTTTCTTCTCAAAACCTGCTGTTTTCTTATTGGGAAATTGAAGTGAGTTGTTTCGGTGCTTTGTCTGGGAAGACATATGTGTCTTGCTGTGAGCAGACCCTTTGTGAGCTAGCAATTTTATCCCTACTACCAAGTAGGGATTTAGCTGCTAAGATAATTCATTTCTGGGATATTGAAAACTAAAAAGGTTTTCTGATCTTATAGATAGTTGAAGTATTGGTAACACCAAGGAACTGTCACAATTTGAAAAGATAAGCCAACACTGATTTCCAGACACTACAAGAAAAAAGGAGGGGAAAATGGTAAGACATTTTTTTCTTCGGTCATTAACACTTTTCCTTCACTTAAGTAGAGAGATAGCATGTCCCCAGAACATCTGATGCTGTTAGCATTTTATCTTAGACATTTGAATTCTCTAAAATAATTACGTGTCACAATGTGAATACAGTAGTCCCCCCTTAGCTGTGTTCTCAATTCCCGCGGTTTCAGTTACCTGCGGTCCACCGCAGTGTGAAAATATTAAGTGGAAATTTCCAGAAAAAAAAATTGATAAGTTTTAAATTGTTCGCCGTCCTGATGCCTGCGTCATTCACCTCACTTCATCTCATCACGTAGGCATTGTATCATCATCACTTCATCACGAGAAGAAGAAGGGTGAGTAGGACAATGCTACTTGGAGGGAGACAACATTCACATTCCGTCCTGTCTAAGCCCTTCCTGTGCCCGATTGACAGATTAAACTACCGTACCTGTGTACGTAGAGGTCAAACCCAGACCATATTGGTTTTGGTGCTGTCCGCGGTTTAAGGCTTCCATTGGGGTCTTGGAATATGTACCCCGCGGATAAGGGGGGACTACTGTAGTATAGCTGCTGTGGCCTGGAGAGTCTCCTCTCAGGTCCTGGGTCACGTTCCCATAGACTGTCTTTTGAAGGATGGAGTGGTACTAAGGTGAGGGTGGGCTGCTGGCTGTCCTTGCATCATTTTTAGCGTAGTTTTCACATTTCCAGCGTCCCATGAGAATTTTTGTGAATGATGATCGCCATGTGATGGCAAAGCATTCTTCAGTGTACCCAACACAAGAGGAGCTGGAGGCTGTACAGAACATGGTGTCCCACACTGAGCGGGCCCTCAAGGCTGTCTCTGACTGGATTGATGAGCAGGAGAAAGGCAACAGCGAGCTCTCTGAGGCAGAAAATATGGACACACCCCCAGATGATGAGAGCAAAGAAGGGGCTGGGTGAGTCTCAGTGTCCCTGTCTTTGTCTCTGTCTGTCTGCCGCTGTGCGTGCGTGTGTGTGTGTGTGTGTGTGTGTGTGTGTGTGTGTGTGTGTGTGTATGTGAAGAGGGCTTAGGTCTTTTCAGGCAGGGTCTCATGTAGCCTAGACTTCTTACCTCACTATGTAGTCAAATCTGCGCTTGAATTTCTGATGTTGCCTGCCTCTATTTTGCCTAGCGCATCTAGTGTTTTTTTGTGACAAGATCTCACTGGATAGCCTGTGCTGGCCTTTAACTTATTTTGTAGCCCAAGGTAGCATCAAAATCACAGAGGTCCTTCTGCCTCAGCCTCCTGAGGGTTGGGATTACAGGTCTGTGTCACCATGTGGCACAGCTAAGCTAGCATCTCTTCTAAAAGTGCCAACCTCTTTGGGTTCTAGCTAGGTCGGTTTCCCATTGAGCCCGACTTTTGTCTGTCTCTCAGGGAACAGAAGGCGGAACACATGACTAGGACCCTGAGGGGCGTGATGCGGGTCGGCCTGGTAGCCAAGGGTCTTCTGCTCAAGGGGGACTTGGATCTGGAGCTGGTTCTGCTCTGTAAGGAGAAGCCCACAACCGCCCTTCTGGACAAGGTGGCTGACAACCTGGCCATCCAGCTCACTGTGAGTCGTCACCACCATCACCACCACCGTGCCCGGGGGTGGGGGGAGCCTAGCTCTTTTGGAGAAGAGATGGTCAGAGGAAGGGAGAGCCTGTCTGCCATATGCCAGGGAGCAGGCTCCCTTTTGTCCTTTTCTTGTGTTCACCTTGATAACAGGCAGGACACTGTGGTGTCATGGAGTGTCTGTGGGAAATCACCTGCTGTCTGTAGTAGTGTCCAGTTTGCTAATTATCAAAAGCCTTGTGCTTCTACCTGTGAAGCTTGGGCTATTGGGCTAGCCTATATGTAGGCTGTATGGGATGAGGGAAGTCAGACATGGACATACTTAAAACTCCATTCATCTGGCTGCAGCTGGAGGGAGTCCAGTAGTAGAATAGAGAAAGAAGGGGGAAAAAGAGTGTGGTCATGGTGGCTCATACCTGTAATCCCAGCATTTAGGAGGCTGAGTCAGGAAGATTATATTGAGAAGTCACATCCAGCCTGGGCTATAGAGTAAGACCTTGACTCGAAAAACAAACAAAACCCCCCTAGTCATTTATTCTGTTCCTAAAATAATTGCATAAGTAATGGCCTTTAATACTTATTTAACATTTACTAAGCCAGACCTTGGGTCAGATATATGTTTATCTCTCTCCCCTACTTTCTTTGAGAGTCTGTCCATTTTGGCCCGCTTTCCTGTCCCTGACTTGTGAGAAAGAATCTCATATAGGCCAGGCTGGCCTTAACATCTCTTTTCTCTTGCCTCCAGAGTGCTAGGATTATAGGAGTGGGCCTTCCTGGCCAGTTGCGGTGGCTGACATCATACTTGTCTGAGTGATGGGGGTGATGTGACTGACATTCAGGAGTGTAGAAGCTGATCCCAGGGCAGCCAGAGATAGCGAAGCTTCCTCACTACCATATTCTGCGTTTTTAGAAAAGTCTTCATGGATTTAAAAGATAACAAACAGAAATTCAAAATTGGTTTTAAGTCTTTCTACTTTGCAAAGAAAAATATCTCTGTATGCCAATAAACATTTCCATAATATGTTGGGTACATGTTCAGGACAGTAGTGTAAGTTAGATCTAGACGAGAAATTGTAGAATGTGAGAAACCTGAGAACTGCTGAAGG
Organism: Mastomys coucha; assembly: GCF_008632895.1. Lineage (NCBI taxonomy): Eukaryota > Metazoa > Chordata > Mammalia > Rodentia > Muridae > Mastomys > Mastomys coucha. The sequence continues at coordinate 15,534,409 of NW_022196906.1, forward strand.
TTTTCCATAGCCATGATTTCAGTTGTTACTACATCTTTTTAAAGATTGTTACACAGAGCACATTAGTAAATATTTTAAAAGAAAGAGCTTTGTGTAGAGCTGTTCATTAGGAGTAGTAATGGCTGCCTCTCAGCGTGCATATAATGTGTTCAATGAGCTTGCCCAATTCCATTCCTCGTGCACACACTAAAGTCTATGCTCATTGTGTCTGGGGATCGTGACAGCTGACAGTCCCACTCTCATTAAGGATTTGGACATCTGAAAATAGGGGAAATGAGCATGTCTTCCCCCAGTTATTGGTTGCCAGGGATGCTTTAAACACCCCATATAATACAGGATAGCCTTCTCTTAGCAAGAAATTTCCTGGTCCAGAAGGTGAATCATGCAGATCGAGAAATCTGCCTGTAAGATTTCAGGGCACATGGCTTCTCTACAGTATATGCGCTTTACTTCTTTTAACAAAAATGATAAAAGAAACCTAATTTCCAGTTAGTGTAAAGTAGCATTGTAAAGCAGTTCAGCTTGGACTGCAGAGCACCCTGTAGATTTGCTCTGTAGGAGGCAGATGCCCCGTGTTTATCTTGGCTAGAGGCTGCAGTAGTGGATGTGCTTCTCTTCTATGTTGTCTGCTGATTGCTTCTCCCAGCATGGAACTTGTTCAGGCTGAGGGTCATGTGTCCTGTCATGGGCCCTGGGCTTCCCATAGCCTTGAAGTATTGGCATGTTAGGTGCATGCTAGAAATTAGAACCTTAAGCCTTGGTATAGCTCTAAAGTTGAGGTGGGGAGATACGTATGGTTAGAAGATCCTGGCCGGGCGGCAGTGGCCCACATCTTTAATCCCAGCACTTGGGAGGCAGAGGCAGGTGGATTTCCGAGTTCGAGGCCAGCCTGGTCTACAGAGTGAGTTCCAGGACAGCCAGGGCTATACAGAGAAACCCTGTCTCAGAAAGAAAAGAGATAAAAGGAAAAGAAGAGCCTGCCAGCCTTTTTTTTTTTTTTTAAATAATTTATTTATTTATTATATATAAGTACACTGTAGCCATCTTCAGACACAACAGAAGAGGGCATCAGATCTCATTACGGATGGTTGTGAGCCACCATGTGGTTGCTGGGATTTGAACTCAGGACCTCTGGAAGAGCAGTCAGTGTCCTTACCCGCTGAGCCATCTCCAGCCCCGCCTGCCAACTTGTTGTTGTTGTTGTTTTTTAAATAGGTTCTCCCTTTGTTATCTTAGACTGGCCTTGAACTCAGTATTCTTGCCTGAGCATCCTGAGTGTTGGGATTATAGACATGTACCTCCCTTGCTTGCTAACTGTTGATTTATTTTCACACTGAACTCCATTGTGTAGTTGTGGCTTGCCTGGATCTTACTATGTAGGCTAGGTTGCAAGTTTGAGAACTTACAGTGTACTTTTGCCTCTGCCTTCAGAGTGCTAGGATTTTGGTCATGCACTCCATGCTCAGGTTTGAATCGAATTCTTGTTTGATTTTTAAATTAATTAAGATTCACTTTTGTTGGTGTCAACCTCTTGGCTCAAGTGATTCTTTGGCTTCAGTCTCCTCAGTCAATGGAATGGCTGCTACTACACTGGCTCCTGTCACTCTGTGCCCTTAAGATAGTCTTGTGCAGTGGATCGTGTTAGCTTTAACCTCATCGTACTGCCTCAGGTCTGTTAAGTGCTGGGGTTATAGGTATGAGCCACCAGGCCTGGGTCTCTACACTCAATACTCCTAGGGGAATAGCTTCTTTAATTACAGGGTCTGAGGCCCAAAGCCAGCCCAGCCCAGGGCAGCTTCGACATGCCAGGACATTCATAGCCGGAGACTCAACAGAGTTTGTCAGAATTGTTGACTGCCTTGCAGAGAAAGTGTTTTGAAAGCTACCTTTTTTCCTTCTCCAGACTGTAACAGAAGACAAATATGAAATACTCCAGTCTGTGGATGATGCTGCGATTGTGATCAAAAACACAAAAGAGCCCCCCTTGTCCTTGACCATCCATCTGACCTCCCCTGTTGTCAGAGAAGAAATGGAGAAAGTATTAGCTGGAGGTAGGGAGGCCGAGAGAGGCCAGCAGAACATTGCAGACTTGGTGTTCCCTCGTGCTCAAATGTGCTATTCAGTTTTAGAGTGCTCTGATTAGAGGGTGTCAGTGGAGCTCTGACTGCCTTCACTCTAAATTCATGTCTCCCCTGGCCTTGTGTTCTTGGGAGTTTGACCCAACAGTGGCACTAAAAGTGAGTAGCACTTTGCATAGGGAGTGCACCGTTTTATTTCTCTTGCTCCTCGAATGGTCTGGAATCTCCTTGTTAAATTTGTTTCCCTCTTGGAAAAAAGTGTGTCCCTGGGAATCTTCCAGTGTTGCAGTGGTTAGCAGCAACCAGGTGGCTTCTGTATAAACATGTAGGAGTAGTGATCGGCTGGCCCTGCGGCACAGTCTGGGTGTTTTGTTTGGCCTCTGCTTGTGGCACTCTATGAGCTTTAGAGAGGCCAGAAGCAACAACAGAATTTTGGATAAGGTTTTAAACTATTGTGCTGTCTTCCAGCCCAGTCTTTGTACTTCAGATTCTAAGCTAAAATGCATTGTCCACAATTCACTGGTCTCCCTGGGGCCCTTCTGGGCTTGCTTGTCAGGCCTTATCCAAATCCTTGATAGCTGGCAGAGCCAAACGACAGCCTAGTTTGTACCGCAGTGGATGTTGACTTCATGATTTCCCTTTGGCACATGTATCTGATACCAGTGAGCAAAGCCCTCTAGCTTATCCACTCAGGGACGCTGGACCTTTGACCAACAGGACTCTCTCTGTCAAGGCCCGGGGCTAGGGCAGCCCCGCCTGGTGGGCGGAGGTGGTCCCCTGTGCTACAGGTGGATGCCTGTTTGTGAGAAGCAGAGAGGGAGTTCATTTCCACTCCCCCACCTCTTTTTTGTTTTTTTGTTTTTGTTTTTGTTTTTGTTTTGTTTTTGTTTTTCCTATTGTAAATTCCAGCCTAGCTAATTCGTGGGGAGGAAGCAAGGGAATGGTCTACTAGAAGATAGGGTTAGCCTATCTTTTCCCTTCCCTACTGATTGTTCCTTTTTAGAGTAACTTTTCTTTTTTGATTTTGGTTTTTGTTTCTGTGGTTTAAAATTTGGGAGAGGGCCTCCCAATTTTTCTGACTTCCTCTCAGAGCAGAGCTGATGGCACTTTAGCCTCTCCTTCCCTTGTCCAGGGTGGACACAAATTGAGATTGTGGGAGACTCAGCTGCCCTTTAGGAAGCTGCCACATCCCCTTTGTACCTGACAGAACCCCTTGGTCAAACTGTGCCTTGTCTTCTTATTCCATCCATGAATAGAAACGCTATCAGTCAACGACCCCCCGGACGTTCTGGACAGGCAGAAATGCCTTGCTGCCTTGGCGTCCCTCCGACACGCCAAGTGGTTCCAGGTTTGCATTTTGTTCTTCTCTTTGTCTTTTGGTAGAGAATGCCTAAGTTTTGCAACATGGCTAACTTTGACCATAAAGTGTCCATAACATTGACTGTAGCTGTGCCGATCTTGTTAGCACCTGCGGTGTGCAGCTGCTAAAGGATCACACCTCAATCAATTTGACTTGACAACCCCTAGGAGGCTCATGTGGAGCATGGGCTGCTTTGCAATAAGGGTAACAGGCTTCCACATATGCAATGAGTGTGGTCACATACTTGGTGGCTGTGTACCCCTGCAATTGTGTGCCCTTGGCAAAGCAGCACCGTGAGATTCAAGTTGTTCATGTTTGCCTGGTGTCCTCCATGGTGCCCTGAGTATGAAGAGTCTGCACTTTCTTCCTCTAGGCCAGAGCCAATGGGCTGAAGTCATGTGTCATTGTCATCCGTGTCCTAAGGGACTTGTGTACCCGAGTGCCCACCTGGGGTCCCCTCAGAGGATGGGTAAGACACACTTGTGACTAGGGGTGGGGTAAGGCCCTTTCAGAGTGTAGCCTTCACATAGCTTTGTGGCTGTTGGCTTGGGTGGCTGCTGCTGTTGTGATCAGTTATACCTTGGGTTGGGAATCAAAGCAAGACTAGGCATTCTGTGAGGGGCATTGTTCAGACAGGAGGTGGGAGCTGGCTGGGCAGTCTGCTGTGACTCACCTAAGGATAGGTGTGCAAGTATCCTTGAACTTCTTGCCAACAAGGGCCTGAGGCCTATTCTGCCAACTGCCTGTTTCTTAACAGCCTGCCATTAAGAACATCTTTTCTGGCTGGGCAGTGGTGGTACATGCCTTTAATCCCAGCACCTGGGAGGCAGAGGCAGGTGGATTTCTGAGTTCGAGGCCAGCCTGGTCTACAGAGTGAGTTCCAGGACAGCCAGGGCTACACAGACAAACCCTGTCTCGAAAAACAAACAAACAAAAAAAGAACATCCTTTCTAGTGGTTACATTTTAAGCATAATTACCCACTTAGGTCCTCAGTGTTGTTCCTTGGCCCCTATACTGTTCCTGTGAAAATCTTATTAGCCCCTGCCTAGAGGTCTGATGTTGGACTTTCACCTCACTGGCTAGCTTTGGTTCTTGGGACTCCTTAGCCTCTCTCGCCTAGTATTAGAGCTTCCTGGGGTGTCACCTTCTGCAGCTGGAAGCTCATTGTACTTCTTGCCTTTTAGCCTCTGGAGCTGCTGTGTGAGAAGTCCATCGGCACTGCCAATAGGCCAATGGGTGCTGGTGAAGCCCTGCGGAGAGTGCTGGAGTGCCTGGCATCCGGCATCGTAATGCCAGGTTGGGGCCTTGTGATTTTCAAGGGACAGGGAAAAGGACAGGGATGAAGGCCTTATAGCCACTGCCTCACTGGTCCACTGACTGGGTTAGGGCTATAGCAGCTCCATGTCCCCCTGCTAGGGCCAAGGCATGTGACTACCCTCTTGCACCATCATATCCAGCCCTGTGCCGGGTCCGCAGCCATGAATCAGAGGGCGGACCCGGGGCCAGTGGTGACCCACTCCCACGTGACTTTCTTGCTCTGAGACACACGTGATTTATTTCTGTCAAGGGCTGGATGCCAAGTGGGTCACCGAGCTCGGTGTGTTTTCCAGAGCTGGGTGTGGATGGGGTGCGGGGGGGTAATACACCTGGTTCCTTCAGCCAACAACTCTTATGAGACGACAAGAGATAATCCTCTGCATATCTTCCTTGTTTCCTGCCTTCAGATGGTTCTGGCATTTATGACCCTTGTGAAAAAGAAGCCACTGATGCTATTGGGCATCTAGACAGACAGCAACGGGAAGATATCACACAGAGTGCGCAGGTATAGTCGTCGCCATTGCCAACATGAGCCCTTACCCAGTCTGCACTCACTGGCTCCCAGTTCCATTACTGGGCATTTGAAAGGCAGCCCCTGGATCATAGGCTCAGGTTGGGGACCAAGGCAAAGGCATGGTGTCTCTGATACAGGGTGCTCCAATCTGGGCTGTTTCTTTGTTCTGGCGTCACATGTGATTGTTGTCTGCCTTCCACCCTGATTGTGTGCCATGTTGGCACAGCAAGGGCAGTGGGCAACAGCTTTGCAGTGGGACTCTTCCCCTGTGGATCTACCACCTGACTCCATGTGGCAACCAGCTCCAGGTTGGGGTTTCCTGTACTCATCTTGAGGGGGGTGGTCACAGGCTGGCCCTCCCCCACAGCAAGGCTGGGCCCGAGCTGTCAGGCCCTGCCCTGGCTGTCAGGGGACCCCTTGATAACCTAGGGGAGACTGTTAGTAGCCCTCCAGCTCCTGCCCCATCTCAGAAGGCATTAGTAAACACACACACAGTCACTACAGCATGAGGCAGCAGAGTCAGACTTTCTTCCCTTCTATAGCATGCTCTGCGGCTTGCTGCCTTTGGTCAACTCCATAAAGTACTGGGAATGGACCCCCTGCCTTCCAAAATGCCCAAGAAACCAAAGAACGAGAACCCGGTGGACTACATTGGTAAGGATACACAGACATTGATGACAGGTTCTCTCTAGAGTGCCGTTTGCATATCTCAGCTGCTTTCACTTGGTCTCCTTTTCAGTTCAAATTCCCCCCAGCACCACCTATGCCATCACACCCATGAAACGCCCTATGGAAGAGGATGGGGAGGAGAAGTCTCCCAGCAAAAAGAAGAAGAAGATCCAGAAGAAAGGTGCGGGTGTGTGCCCTGGTTTGTGGGTACTGCCCTTCCTTCATCTGCCCCAGTTACTATGCGATGGAAGTTAGGAGTAAAGTGCTTTTATTTTTGCTTTGCTTTTTTTAAAAAAACATATTTAAAGCCTTCATTACTTTATTCATTCATTGTGGGTTTGGGGGGGGAGGTTGTTTTGTTTTGTTTTGTTTTGTTTGAAGCGGGGTTTCTCTGTAGCCCTTGAACTCAGAGGTCTGTTTGCATCTGCCTCCTGAGGGCTGTGATGAAAGGCATTACCACCACTGCCCAGCTTAATTTTTTTTTTTAATCTCTGTATATTTTGAAATTTATTGTATAGGTGAGAATGTGCTTGTGTCATGGTATCCTTGTGTAGGTTAGAAGACAAACTTGGGTGTCTGCCTTCCACCTTGTTTTAGACAGGGTGTCTTTATTGTTTGTTGCTGATGAGGCCAGGCTAATTGTGCCATGTAGTTTCTGGGAATTTTTGGATTTTCATCTCCTGTCTAGCCACAGGAGTACAGAGATCACAGGCTGTTCGTCTGCCTTTCCGTGAGTTCTCAAGATCTGAACCCTTCAGGCCTTCTTCATTCACAACTGTAGGCTCTTTGACCTCTTAGCCATCTTTCCCAGCTCTTGATTAATTTTTTTTTTTTTTTTTGAAACATGGTCTCTGTTGTGTAGCTATTGGCCTTGGCCTGGCTATGGAGACTGGGCTGCCCTTTTAACTATTGTAAAAAACTAATGCCTTGGTTTGGTGGCCCACATCTATAATCTCAGCACCCATGAGAGTAAGGTGAGAGAACTGCCATGACTTCAAGTCTAAACTGAGGTAGAAAGTGAGAATGAACCTTTCTTGCCAATTTATGTGACAGATGCAGAGAGATGAGTCACACCTGCCACAGAGGGTTCTAGAAGTCTCTAGGCTTTGCCTTTTCTGGGCTCTGGAAGTTTCCTCTCATCTTGCCTTGTTCTCTTCTTAGAGGAGAAGGCCGAGCCTCCCCAAGCTATGAATGCCCTGATGAGGTTAAACCAGCTGAAGCCAGGGCTGCAGTACAAGCTAATCTCCCAGACAGGTCCTGTTCATGCTCCCATCTTCACCATGTCTGTGGAGGTAGATGGCAGTACCTTTGAGGCCTCAGGGCCATCTAAAAAGACCGCCAAGCTTCATGTAGCCGTGAAGGTGAGTGTGGGTCCTCCTTTCCTAACAGAAATGCACTTTCCACTTTGGCCTCAAGTTTCTCAGGCTTACAGCATACATCTCAGAAAGGGCATAAAATTTAGGTGGTTAGATGTTTGGGTCATTTGACAAGTCACATCCATCATACATTCAGAGATAACCCGAGGAACTGAAAGAAAAAAGGTAGCTGGGATTGTGCTGCAAGCTCCCCTAGGAAGCTCTGTGGAGTATGAGAAGGACCTGTGTAGGTGGTTCCTTACAAGCCTTCCTTACCTGAGCCCCGGGTCTGTCTGCTCCACAGGTGTTACAGGACATGGGCTTGCCAACAGGCGCTGAAGGCAGAGACTCCAGCAAGGGGGAGGACTCTGCTGAGGAGTCAGATGGGAAGCCAGCAGTAGTGGCCCCACCCCCTGTGGTGGAAGCTGTCTCCAACCCCAGTTCTGTCTTCCCTTCAGATGCCACTACTGAGGTGAGCCTCTGGTGGGTGCTAGAGATGGCGCTGCATGCATGGTGGGTGCTAGAAATAACCTATGGCCAGGACAGAGCTGGCGGTCACTAGTCCTTACATGCAGAACAGAGCCAGGCTCATCTATCCTGTAGCCCAGTGTGAAATCCCAAAATCACTTCACACAGTCTGGAGATTATTTTGCAGTTTTTAGGTTTTTATAACTGGGATACCTGGTTCTCAGGCTTAAACTGTCCCCCCCTTCATTTTATCTCTTATGTATGTATATCTGTGTGTGTGTGTGCAGTCGCACAATATGTGTGCAGTGCTCTCATCCCTCAGAACTGAATTTTAAAAAGGTTATGAGCCACCATGTAGGTGCTGGGAACTGAATGTGGGTCTCCTGGAGAACAGCCAGTGCTTTAAAACTGAGTTAGTTTAGTTCCTGAACCTTGTTTTCCCTTTTTAATACAATAAACTCTTTCCTTTTTTCTTCTTTCTTTCTTTCTTTCTTTTTTTTTTTTTTTTTTTTTTTTTTTTTTTTGGCTTTTCCAGACAGGGTTTCTCTGTATAGCCCTGGCTGTCCTCGAACTCACTCAGTAGACCAGGCTAGCCTCGAACTCTGAAATCCACCCGTCTCTGCCTCCCAAGTGCTGGGATTAAAGGCGTGAGCCATCACTGCCTGGCAATAATCTTTTTCTTATATTCACTATTGTTTGTGTACACATATGAGGACCTAAGCATCCATAAAGCACATATCTAAGGGTCATAACTTCTAGAAGTCTGTTTTCTACTGTGTGAGTTCCAGAGACTGAGTTGGATCATCAGGCTTTGTGGCAAGCATCTTTACCCTTTACCTATTGACTTATCTTGCTTGTCCTTGTGTGAGAACTTGGCATTTAGTAATATTTTGCAATACCAAAAGGTTGGACTTAACCTGCCAGATCTTCGGCAAGTCACCTGCACAGGAGGCCATGGGAGTCATGCAGCCCAGAACCCCTATACCCAGGGGGCTAGAGTGACATGGGTGGAGGTGCTGTCTCACTGAGACTTGTCAGCTGGCATACAGTAGGGGTCCAGATCCAGTTAGGGGTTCAAGTGAGAGGGCTTAGCCAGTGACTGGGTGGTGAAACTCCCAAATCTAATTTAGTGGGTTTTGTTTGTTTGTTTGTGCTTTCCCTGAGGGCGTCAAACAGCAGGGGCCGATTTTGACTAAGCATGGCAAGAACCCCGTTATGGAGCTTAATGAGAAGAGACGCGGCCTCAAATATGAGCTCATTTCTGAGACAGGGGGCAGCCATGACAAACGGTTTGTTATGGAGGTGAGTAAGCAGGTGGGTGGCTAGAGGCAAGTCTGAGCTTCCTGGGAAAGAAGTGCTCTGGGGGGAGGCCTGGTCCTCTCCAGAAAGGCTTTGAGTTAGGCCCTCACCCTGGAGGAGGTGCTGGGTTAGTTCCAGCCTCCATACAGTGTGGTTTTCTACAGGTTGAGGTGGACGGACAGAAGTTTCAAGGTGCTGGTTCAAATAAAAAGGTGGCAAAGGCTTATGCTGCACTTGCCGCATTAGAAAAGCTTTTCCCTGATGCCCCTCTTGCTCTTGAAGCCAACAAGAAGAAAAGAACGCCTGTACCTGTCCGAGGTGGACCCAAATTTGCTGCCAAGGTGAGGAGTTACCTTTGACCCCTCTGACTATGGGTGGGAATTTGGATGATCTGAGGTTGGGGTGAACCCCATTCCTCTGCATTCTCTTTCAGCCACACAACCCTAGCTTTGGCATGGGAGGCCCCATGCATAACGAAGTGCCCCCACCTCCCAACATCCGAGGTCGAGGTCGAGGAGGTAACATCCGAGGGCGAGGACGGGGTCGAGGATTTGGTGGCGCCAACCATGGAGGAGGCTACATGAATGCTGGTGAGGGACCTCCTTTTTCATGTCACCTACTGGCTTACTCCAAGAATGATTGTGTACCTTTCCTTGGAAGGCGCAGCGTGGGTGCATGTCTACCCTGTAACCTGTCTGTCCTTTTGCAGGTGCTGGATATGGAAGCTATGGGTACAGCAGCAATTCGGCCACAGCAGGCTACAGTAAGTGTGCACTTCCTGTGTCTACACTTGGGAAGCTGCGGCAGCATAGTCTGGGTCTGATTAGGGTAGGGTGCTGGCCTCAGCATCTCTGAGGCCCAGGGCCACCAGCCGTACCTTTTTGCGGTGATTAGGTTAGCTGGCCCTCAAGCCCCCCACCTCCCTGTCCCCAAAATGTGTCCTTGACAATTTTAATGCTAAGACACCCTTGTGTACCACTTAAGTTCCTTTGAAGTCGGCATTTTAAATTTCTCTGCTTTAAGCACCAGTCTTTGAGAATGCGCCTTCCTGCCCGTGCACCGCTCTTGTCTTGAGAAGGAGCCTTCATTGGGGGGTCACACGAGCAGAGAAATCTAAAACCTGAATTTCAAATGTGGCGCTCTGTGCCCTTTTTCAAAAGAATTCTAATTTCTTCTCTCTGCTCTGTCTCCCCCTTTTGTAGGTGACTTTTTCACAGACTGCTACGGCTATCATGATTTTGGGGCTTCCTAGAGCGTCTAAAAGTATTGACACAAAATCAACTTTTTACTCCAATTTCCTCCAACTCCAAAACCCAAAGTGTCCGTGCTGTGTCCCTGTGCTTCACTGGGGTTCTCAACCGTGGCTTTCCACCGCAGCCTGTCTGAAACTGTTAGCCTGCAGACTTAAGACAATGGCAGTTTCTATCATGAATTTGCCTTTGAACTTGGTCATTTCGAAGTTCACACTAAGTGGAAAAACCCTTTTCTCAGAGATTTTTTGTGTGTGTGTGTGTGTGCAGCCTTGCACAGAATTCTAGAGCCAGCGTTGTTCAGCATCAAGGCAAAAGCCCATCTTTGCTTTTTATGGAAAGCATTCTTTTATTTAAAGAGACAGATAATGGCACGTTTTACTCTACCTTTGTCTTAATTTACAGCAGGTTTTGTATGCATTTTTAACTTTTTCACAAGTTTTCACATATGGTTGATGCCTTTGGCAGTGATGAAACTGTTTCAGCACATGTGAATCCACAGCAGCTGACTCCTTTCTTGCCTTTTTAATGAGCATGTAAATCTCTGGGATGGCCAGGACTGTGTACTGTGTAGAGCATGGCCTCCCACCTTTGTAAATGCTCTGGTGGGTCCTTGGGGTGAGGAGGTTCTGTGGCTGCTTTATAGAGTGTGAACTCGCAAAGGCATCAAAACTTTGCTTCCGTTACTTGTGTGAAAAATGAGACAGGCTTGAGAGGAGGGAATAACGAAAAATTTTGCAAGTCCTGATCGCAAGCAACATCAGCGATCTGAATTGGGTTTGGCTTTGTTTTCTTTTTCACAATGGGGCTTTAAAAAACAAGCTGGAAGAGCCTGACACATCCACAGAGTTTTTTTTTCCCCAGCTTTGGCCCCACCACAGTCTACACTGCCTGGCACACAGACACTGAATCTGTGTGCCTAGAAATTTGTCCCAGTGTGTAAAAGTACAGAGTCCCTTCTTTTTAGTGGGGAGTTTTATGATACTGTGGTTAGGCTCCTGCTCTGCAGTCTTTGCTGTAGAACTGCCCCTGCCTTGACTTGCAAGATTTGACGTTTATTCAGGCAAAAAGTGGTCAAAATGGTTACTGTGTGATTTGTTCCCCAAGGTTTGAAAAGTCAGTGAAACTTTCTAAGATTTTGCATGATGTATTTTATTTTATTTTTATTTTTTAGAAAGTTAATTGTTGGCAAATAATGTCTTTTTATACCAGGAAATAGTTCTGAATGACGTTGAAGACCTACCCTTCCTTATTACTATTATTTTTTAAATGAATACATGTTAAAGTAATGAGCCCTCCGTACTTGAGTCTTCATTCATGCCTGGCTTCAGGCAGACAGCTCAGTTGCTCAGCATAGGACCCTGGGGAAGCCAGGGCAGGGGCTTAGAGGAGGTGCTGGGGTGGGGTTGGGGAGTGGGGAGTGATGGAGCCCTCGGCTTCCCAGTATCCTCACTGAGCCTCCATTTGTTTGCTTTCTTGCATTGTGGAACACTTCCTCCTGCAGTGTTGTGGCTTTGTGATGGGGTGGGAGAGACCTGTCTAAAGGAGGCTTGCACAGGGGTATTGCCTCTCTTGGTGCTTGTGCTGGTAGCTGGGGGAGCATTAGCATGGGCGTGAGATATGCATCCATGAGGGGGCTAAGGGAAGGTGTGGTACCCTTAGTTTTGAACCTAGGAAGGAAGGACAGGCTTTGTGGGAGTATCCCTTTTCCCTTCTACCTGTCTAGTAGGGCTTGATGGGGTTGATTGAGCTTAAAGGTCTGCATGCTGAGACACCTACTGTGGGAATCCAGGCTTCTAGGAACTCCAAAGCCCCTGTTGAGCACTGGCTTCCCTTGAGCCTACCTGGAGATGGGAACTCCCTTCTTCAGTGGGGATGAAGTGATGCCATGGCCCAGCCCAGCCCATGTCATTCCACCAAAATCTCCAATAGAGAGCATATTGACAAACCCAGTGATCAGAAGTGGTGGCCGGAGACTATTGGCCAGCCACAATGCTGGCTCCACTGAGACCCATCAGACATTGTATCATAGCCTGTGCTTGCCTTCCCATTTTGTGCTCGCAGTCCTGTGTTTTTCACAGGAAGGAGGAAGGAAGGAAGCTTGGCAAGTGTCTGGGCCTCAAATCACTGTCTTAGAGCACCTGGTCTGAAGAACCACGGTGGCCATGGCCAGGCATCTCCTCCCGGGGTCCCCAAGGCTGATACCTGCTGAGTTCATTTCCTGCACGGAGGGGAATGGGGTGGCTTACTGCTTCTGGGTGCTTTGCTTTTCCTGTCACCGTTGGGGACATCTGGGTAGCCGTCAGCTAGTCCTGAATGTCATCCACGCTCGGAGCCCATCTCATTGTAATGTTGACATCTGCAAAGCTGCTGTCGTGCTGCTGCTTGGCAAAGACCCCTTGTCATCAGCTGAGGGTGAGTGGAGCTGAAGGCTGGGCTGGCTTAAGCCAGGCTGCCTTGACCAGCAGAGCCTTGTGCTCCGATCTTTTTCTCGCTGCTCTGAGCAGTAGGCTGCGGGCCAGCCTTCAGGGCCCATGACTGCTGCCTTCCTCCCCTCCCAGCCCTCACCCTGGGACCATCCGTCTAATCTGCTGCTTCCCTGTCTAGGTCAGTTCTACAGCAATGGAGGGCATTCTGGGAATGCCGGTGGTGGAGGCAGCGGGGGAGGTGGTGGCTCATCCAGCTACAGCTCCTACTACCAAGGAGACAGCTACAACTCATCAGTACCCCCGAAACATGCTGGAAAGAAGCCGCTGCATGGGGGCCAGCAGAAACCCTCCTACAGCTCGGGCTACCAGTCCCACCAGGGCCAGCAGCAGCCTTACAACCAGAGCCAGTACAGCAGCTACGGCACGCCACAGGGCAAGCAGAAAGGCTACGGCCATGGGCAGGGCAGCTACTCCTACTCCAACTCTTACAGCTCCCCTGGTGGTGGTGGGGGCTCTGACTACAGCTACGACAGCAAATTCAGTGAGTTGACCTCCAGGTCCACTTCCTGGTTGGGGATGGCAAGAAGCCCAGCTCTAGCCAGGAACTGTGAGGTCTTGATTTCATAGCCTCTTGGCTCTGAGAGGGTGGGAGGAGGGGAGAAACCTGAAAGCCTCTCCTTGGCTATAAGTTTCTTCCCTGCTTCCACCTCTGGCTGAGGCCTCTGTCCTCTAGCTATGGCTAGTTACCCAGGGTAGAAGTTGCAAGGCTGTCGACATCCTGGGACTTCTTAAGGTTATATCCAGCTTCTCAATGAACCATCCTCATGCATGGGTCTCAGGACCTTACGTGCACTGTTGCCCAGTAGTGTTGTGTAGGCATGAGTTTGTCCGCATGACAGAAGAGCAGCCATTAGCCGGACTGAGGACTAAATAAGTGGTGCAGATGGTTGGGAATGAGAAAGCATGTGTCTTAGGGAAGAAGAGTGAGGTGAGACAGAGGGACTTCAGATTGGGTTACAAGTCTGACCCAGGGCAGGGAGACTGACAGGGCCTGCCACTAAGGCCCTTGCTTATCTCAGTTATCCTTGGCTCAGACCCTAATCACACTGATTTCTTTTCCTCAGACTATAGTGGGAGTGGAGGCCGGAGTGGAGGGAACAGCTATGGCTCCAGCGGGTCATCATCCTACAACACGGGCTCACATGGAGGCTATAGCACAGGCTCCGGAGGCAGCTCTTCATACCAAGGCAAACAAGGTGGGCCCACAAGGGGTGGGCTGGGTTGGAGGCTTTAGAGGGCACAGGACTTGATAGGAATGCATTGGGCCTGAGGCTATACTGGCAACTGCAGGCGACTGTGCTTTGGGGCTGGGGAGCCTGGGCTCTGGCCCACACCTACTACTCAGTCTTGAGAAGCCAGAGACCTCAAGTTGCCCAACTCCACCCTTCCACCTGTTTTTTTGTGTAGCTCTGTAGACCAGGCTGGCCTCAAGCTCACCAGAGATCTACCTGCCTCTGCCTTATGATTACTTAGGTTACTACCACACCTAGCTCAAGTTCTTAAATGTTGGTACCAAATTTAAAGAGCCACTTGTGTCAGAGGGGACTGAACTGAGCTCTGTGGCTCCTTTCTCTGGTCAGAAAGTCAACACTTGACATCAGTCCCTAGAGGCTTATCCCACTTCTCATGATAGCAGTGAGTGATAGGCCTGTATGACAAAGCAGGAGGCTGCCACCTCAGCGTACAGTTCTGTCCTCTAAGCCACTTTCATCTTGCAGGAGGCTACTCATCACAGTCAAACTACAGCTCCCCTGGGTCCAGCCAGAGCTACAGTGGCCCTGCCAGCTCCTACCAGTCCTCACAAGGTGGCTACAGTCGGAACACAGAGCACAGCATGAACTACCAGTACAGATAAAGGCCCAGGATGCCCCTCTCAACCTTCTGCACCTCTGCCTCCAACTTGTCTCGGGAGATTGAGTCTACACATCACCAGTTGCCATGTCCACTTGGGCCAGTGCCCACCCGTCCACGTTGCTGACATTGCCACGCTGTGAGGTGTGGTGGTCCCTGGGACCCGTGCCGTGACCCCTATTTAGCTGTGTTTTGGACTCCGTGTCTTCAGTGGTTTGTTAGTTACCATTACACCTTGTCTGAGTAGTGTTCTGAGTTCTTGCCGTGTGGTATCCCTCTGTCTGTTTATGCCCAGTTTGAGTTCCATTGGGTGTCTTTAAATAGTTGCAGAAGGGATACATGATCTGTTAATGCTTTTTGTGAAGTGAGTTAAATAAGCTTTCATTATTTTAATGCTTAGTGTTTCAGTTTTATAAGTGAAAATATTATTTTAAAAAACAGTGGTTTTTTTTTTTTTTGGTTTTTTTTTTTTTTAACGTCTGGATCATTCAGACAGTACATTTGAATTCCGCTGAATGTAGATAAATAAAAGAAAAACAAAGCAGTGCCTGTCTCAGGCCTGGGTGTCTGACCCCCAGCCATGCAAGAGGGAGCAGGTCAGAGAAGACTATGTTTACTAGCGAGAGTCCATCTGCAGGCCTTCTGCTGTCTTCTCTGTTTGGATGGTGTTGGTTCTCTAAGTCCTCATTCACGCTATGGGACCCCAGCAGTCTCAAACTTGCAGAACTCCTCCTCCTACTTCAGCCTCCCAAGTGGATGTCAGGGACAGGGGAGGGGGTACATTACCACACCCAGGTTTGAGCAGACTGTAAACTCAGTTGGAAAACTGCGGGGGAGGGCCGGATAAGGGCTCCCAGTTTCTGTCCTGCCTGGAGGTGCTATGAAAATTCAAGAGATAGGACTGAAACTTGTGAGTGCCCAAGGGCAGTGGTTGTCACTGTCAGTGGTCTTTGCTCTCCGGGTGATGTTCTATACCAGGGTGGGGAGGGATGCTGCCAGAAGCCAATGTTGCCTGGAGAGAGTGCCTTGGGACATGCCTCATACTGCTCATACAGTGCAGATGATGTTGCATCTTCACCAGGGAAGGTCTTCTCACCTGTGACCCTACCTGCAGAGGGTCTAGAGGATATCCAGCCTCCTATCAGCCGTCCTTCGGCTTCCCACACAAGTAACAAGTTACTCAGGTGTTTGCGGTACTCAGGCTCCTGCCTCCATGCAACAAGGCAGCCATGAAAAATTGCTCTCTTCTGTTGTGAGAAAGGGGCAAAGGGTGCCTTAGTGAGATCATAGCCTGAGCGAGGAATTGTGAAGCCCAGGACCTTTAGAACTCCTCTGAAGACCAGAACAGCAACTACACCCTCTGCCAAGCTGGCTCTCCCCTCCAGCAGCTCTGGGTGATGTTGCTTACCTACCACACTAAATTTGTCAGTGGACACTCAATCAACAGCAGTCGATTGCACATACCACCCCTGGTGAGTCTGAACTCATCAACCTAGGAAACTGGCTTCAGGAAGTTGTAGCTTGCTTGTCCCCTGAACATAGAGATCTGTTGCTGGCCCTTGGCCTGTGCATACCTGATGGGAGGCTTCCTGGCAGTTGCTCTCCAGCCCCAGGAAGCTGACCTGGAGAGCTGATGCTCCTCCCCCAGCCAGTAGTAAGTAGACAGGAGCTGGTTTATGATGTATACACTCCAGGTTGCTTTGGATGGTGTCTCTCATGTCCTCTGTCTTCAGAGGTCACCAGGAGCCTCAGCAGGAAGGGGCAAGGAGCCTTGCCTCTTCTGATAACTAGATTTAGATGCCCATCTGATGATAAGGTGCTTGGGGTTGGGGCCTGGGTTCCAAGTGCAAACTTCTCTTGAGTGGTAACACTTGTCAGAGGGCAGGAAGCCTTCCAGGCTGGAAATGAGTGACTAAAGGCCACCTCTGGACTCTGTAAAGGGAGGAATGCAGGCCTGGGGCTTCCATTTAGTTGAAGCAGTGCATGGGCTGCATCCATTCTCATCTGCCAGCTTACCATCTACTTGATGGTCTCTGTCCCAAAGCTCACCACAGTGCTTTTCCCATCTGCAGCTGTACATCCAGTCTAGATGAGACCTCAAGTCTAATTGTGTACTTGACATGCTGAGAACTGGAGATAAGGCAAGTCCCAATGGAGGTTTGGGTACAGGGTTCACTCCAACCCTTCCCAGGAGAGAGACAGTGACATACACAGAGAGATGCTGCCACACTTTGTTCATGGTTTTGTTTGTTTGTTTGGTTTTTAAACCATATGCTTTAATGGCAGGCATGTTCAGGGTCTACTACCTGTGTTGGTACTGCTCACTCTTTACAGTCATTGAGCTTCCAGGCCTCAGTTGGGCCAGAAGGAGGTTAGGGTCAGAGAGGGGGGAGAGAGTATCCTGGGCAGAGGAACAATAAGGTGGACAAGGATTGAAACTTATATGCAGAGGGGATGATGAGAAGTGTGACTGGTAAGTGGGGCTCACCAAATGCCAGGCCTGGGGTTATAACCCTTGTCCTGAGGGCAATAGGATGGGTCAGTTGAGGGTTCTGACTTGGGAAGACCTGGATAATCCTTTTGAGTTATGGAGCAAGGTCAGTGGCATTGTGAGACGAGATTGTAGGCCAGGAAGTGCTGAAATTCTTCAATGTTCTGAAATTGAAAGTCTTTAGGACTTTAAGGAGACTTAAAGAGGTTTGAAGAACTCAGAGGTGGGCCTTTTGAAAGGAAAAGGCCTGTACTACTGCTGTGAAGTGGGATCTTAAGAGCTACAGTGATTATGACTCCTTGCCCCAGGCCTTTTCCCAAAAAATGACATCCAAGCCCAGCTGTTGTGGCATACAGGCATTCTAGGTTGTGATGGGGCAGCTGTACCCTGGCTTAACTAACCGAGCTTAAAGGGTCTAGAGCCTCCTACAGTACCCACCCAAATCCATGGTCCTTAAACCACCATTTTACCACTAGGTCTAAAACTCTAATTTTACAGTTCTCAGCTTCTATCTATACCCAGAATTCTATCTAGTCCCTGCCTGCCTGTCTAGACACCAGACCTCTGCTCTCTCATGCCAGCCACCTAATCTCTGTTTAGAGGGTTCCATGGATAGCCGAAGGACCTCTGGGTAAGAGAACACTGAGAGTACAAGCTACCTATGACTAGACAGAAAATATAAGTGCATGGAAAGCTCCTAGGCAGAGTTTTGGCACACCCCTTTCAATCTAGTCCCCTCAGGATTTCCTAGGTAACTCCTGGACTTTGTGCCATGCTGGGAACTCAGCCAGATTTCTCATCGAGTCCCCAAGCTTCTGAGGGCAGTGTGCTCTCAGCCTATTGTATGTGCAGTGGCTTCTCCAATCTCCTGGCAGCTAACCTGGTGCTGTCTTTTGTGCTGAAGTGGAGTTCCCAGCTCTCCCACTGATGGCATTAGACTACTACTCCCACGCATACCCCAATGGCAAAGCCTACATCCTCCAATCCAGCCTCTCACAGCTTCTTGCAGTGACATTTGCCTTCCATCCTTTCCCCTCAGTCCCACCAGCCACTCTTGAAATTCACTGCTTAAATGCCCTGGTACTCTTCCTTCTCTTGTTCTTGCAGCTTGGAGAACCCTATCCAGTCTCAGCACCAACCTTCAGGTCTTACTTTAAGCTTGGGGGCCCTCTACCAGGCCCAGTCCTTGTTTCTGTGTTTCTGAACCATTGAAGGTAAATGAGTTCACTTGAGCACAAGATTCTTGAGGCCAGAATAGGCTATAAAACACTAAAAGGAGAAAGGAAAGGAATAAAAGTCTAGACCCAGAGAATTCTACTCCAGGGGTGGAAAAGGTCAGTACATAAAACTGACCATTCAATCACAAGGTCCTGAGTAGAGCCCTAGCACACGTCGGACCATGGCAATGATCTTCCTCTTTGACCCCGATACTGGGAGGCAGAGACAGACCCTTTGTGTTTACTTGCAAGCTAGCCTAGCCTAATGGATGAATCAGTAGCATAGGGTGCTAGGGATGGGGGCACAGGCCTTTAATGCCATCACCCAGGAGGCAGAGGCAGGTGGGCTACATGCTGAGACCCTGTCAATAAACCCAGTGATGGCAGGTGGATCTCTGAGTTCAAGGCAGAGGCCAGCCTCGTCTACAGAATGAGTACTAGGATAGCCAGGGCTACACCTTGAAACCTTGTCTTGAAAACAGCAGAGAGAAGAATGTGGACATCAAAGCTGGCTGTAGTAGCTTATACCTAAAATCTTGAATCATGGAGACTGGGGCAGGGAGATTGCTGTGAGAGGCCAGCCTGGACTGCATCCTTCCAGGACAGCATCGTCTACAGAGTAAAATCCTGCCTCAACCCACCAAATTGCCAACTTCTATGGTGGTAGAGCTAACACTTAAAGGTGGTGGCACACGCCTTTAATCCCAGCACTTGGTAGGCAATGGCAGACAGATTTCTTGACTTTGAGGCCTGCCTGGTCTACAGAGTGAGTTCCTGGACAGATTGGACTGACTACCCAAAGAAATCCTGCCTTGACCAAAAAGCAAGAGGATCAACCTCAGCGAAGTAGTGAATTTGAGGTCAGTATGAACTGTATGAGAGGTTGTCTCAAAAAAATAACCAATACAGGACTGGAGAGAAAGCTCAGCAGTTCTAGTCCCAGAATGATAGGTCACAATTGTAACTCCAGGATGCATTCAGGACATAAATGTTCATGTAGGTAAAACACACAATTTTTAAATAGCTGTCATGGGGCATAGGGAGCTGAATAAATGCATAAAGATGACAGCCTAGATTTGATTTCCTAGGACCATAAAGCACAGACCCCTGGAAGTTGTCCTATGACTTCCACATGGATGCTGTGTCAAGTGTGTGGGATATCCACGCTGACATTTACACCCACACGCATAAATGTAAACATTCTAAAGCAGGGCTCTGACCTGTAACACCAGCACTGTGTGATGGAGTGGTCGAAGAGATGAGGATCACTGGGGCTTGTAGACTGCCACACATCTTTCATCTTCTGTGAGAGACTGCCTCGGGATTCAAGTGGAGAGCAACAGAGCAGGTTATTAGCCATCCTTTTGGCCTCTGCTCACAAGCACAAGGGCTTTGACTATGGCTGAGAAAGTGTTGTATCACTGAGTGTCACTCAGGCTTGGTGGTTTGAGGCCTTCTGACTAAGCTCACCCCTTATAACCTCTGGAAATTGGTATTATTTACCCTTTATCACTGCAAGAGACTCTCAGATTCTACCCAGTACCTCTGCCCATGATAGTGGGTTCTGCATAGCCACTCACTGGGAATGTTGTGGGACAATGTTGCCCTCTGCCGGCAGAGGTGACAGATACCGTTTATATTGATAGAAAATCACTTGGCCAGAGCAGTCGGGACACTTGAGTGTACACCCCCCCACACACACCTTATTGAATAAAGTAATGGTGAGGGTCAAGTTTCTGGGCTTCGGGTTTCTTTTTGTAATGATAGGAATCCTTTGACAAAAAATGACTGAGACTGTATATTGAGCACCTGACTACATGCTCTGGGTCCTTAATAAATGAAACAGAATGACAGAGACTAGTGTTAAGGACTACACGTGTGAAGACATAAATACATCCATCTTTATGCTCTGTGAGTATGTGTGCAGAGGACTCAATCCAGAGCCTTGTACATGCTAGGAAGCTCTTTTTAAAAAAGATTTATTTTGTGTATGTGAGAATTTTGCCTGAATGTGTGTGTAGCACCATCTACCTGCCTGGTCAGAGGAGGACATCAGATCCCCGGGAACTGGAGCTATATAAGGAAGCTGTATGTGCTAGGAATCCCATGTCCTCTGGGGATGTGCTCTTATCTGCTAACTCAGCCCCTATTTTGATTTTTTTTGTTGGTGGTGGGTTTTTTCAAGACAGGGTTTCTCTGTGTAGCCTTGGCTGTCCTGGAGCTCACTCTGTAGACCAGGCTGGCCTCGAACTCAGAAATCCACCTGCCTCTGCCTCCCAAGTGCTGGGATTAAAGGCATGCGCCACCACCACCCGGCCCTATTTTGATTTTTTATTTATTTTGGTTTTTTCAAGATGGTTTCTCTGTGTAGCCGATGTTTAAATTTTTTTTTTTTCAAGACAGGGTTTCTCTGTGTAGCCCTGGCTGTCTTGGATCTCACTCTGTAGACCAGGCTGGCCTCGAACTCAGAAATCCACCTGCCTCTGCCTCCCAAGTGCTGGGATTAAAGGCATGTGCCACCACTGCCCGGCTTAAAAAACAATTTTATGTATTGATGTTTTGCCAGCATGTATGTCCATGTGAGGGTGTCAGATCTTGGCATTACAGACAGTTGTGAGCTGCCACGTGGGTGCTGGGAATTGAATCCAGTTCCCCTCTGAAAGAGCTTTCAGTGCTCTTAACTGCTGAGCCATCTCTCCAGTATACCCTTTTTTTTGTTTGTTTGTTTGTTTGTGGGTTTTTTTTTTTTTTTAAGGCTGGCCTTGAAATCACTGTATGGTAGAGGATGGTTTTGAACTCTTAACCCTATTGTCTTATTGTCTTTACCTCCCAAGTGCTGGGATTGGAGTAGTGCCCTACAGTGTCCTTTTTGTTGTTTTTCAGGCAGCTCACAATATAGCCCTAACTGTCCTGGAGCTTGCTATATAGACTAGGCTAGCCTCAGACTCAGAGAGGTCCACCTGCCTCTGCCTTCCCGAATCAAAGGAGTGCAATAACATGCTTGGCTCTTTTTTTTTTTTTTTTTTTTTTTTTTTAATTTCCGTTTTGTGAGCTCGGATCTCTCGGTCGCCAAAGCTGGCAGGAAACTCACTGTGCTGTGTCGATCTCCAACTCCACATAATCCTTTTTCGTCAGCCCCCGAAATCTTGGGATTCCTGATGAGTCATCATATCGGGCCGTTGTATTTTATGCAGCAGAAAAACATGTCTTGGAGCGTTTTAAAATATTTATTGTATGTCTGCCTATGCGAATTTGAATGGCTGTCTTGTGGTCCCAGAGGCTCAGGTCATTGGGCTTGGCGCCATGTATCTTCACTCGCTGAGCCACAGCACTGGGCCTTAGAACCGCTTTCATTATAGAGGAAAAGTGGCAGCCGTGGGATCTGGATGTAGCACACCCAAGAAAGTGAAGGGTGTAGGCGTCAGTTGCTATGGTTTCCGACAGCTCCCAGATCACGTGATTCGGGACAACATGGCGCTGTCCGCTGTGGTCTCAGCCCACGTGGTTCCAGGACTGAAAATGGCGGCGGTAGGTAGCTCAGGTTCGCTTGAGTCCGCTCCACGGATCATGCGGCTTGTCGCTGAGTGCAGTCGCTCCGGAGCTCGGGCGGGTGAACTGCGGCTGCCGCATGGAACAGTAGCCACCCCTGTGTTCATGCCTGTGGGTACACAGGCCACCATGAAGGGTATCACCGCGGAGCAGCTGGACACCCTGGGCTGCCGCATCTGCTTGGGCAACACCTACCATCTGGGGCTGAGGCCGGTGTGTGGATTCGATCTGGGGTGGGCGGCAAGGGGGCCGCCTAGCCGGGACATGCCTCTGGAAAAGTCAGCTGAGCAACGCGCAGTGCTGGGGCTCACCCAGGCCTGGCCGTGGGGCTGCCGCCTAACTTTCTCCCCATCACAGGGTCCGGAGCTGATCCAGAAAGCCCAGGGTCTTCACGGCTTCATGAACTGGCCCCACAATCTGCTGACGGTGAGTTGGGGTTGCCGCCCTCGGGCAGTGCGTGGAGGTGAGAGGTCCCCAGTCTTGATCTCCTGACAAGTTTCGCTGCGGGGTCTCTACAGGATAGCGGCGGCTTCCAGATGGTGTCCCTCTTCTCCCTGTCCGAGGTGACGGAGGAGGGAGTCCACTTCCGCTCGCCCTACGGTGGAGAAGAGACACTTTTGAGCCCAGAGAGGTCGGTGGAGATCCAGAATGCTCTGGGTAAGAGGGCGCCGCCCCTTCAAGTTGTCTGTAGCTTAGACGGGGCTTCAAAAGCTAAGGTTGGTTTGGGACGGTTTTGAATTTGGACTTTTTACTGTGTTGGGCATGTGCCTCAGTTAAGCACTCAGAGTGCTTTGCCAATGTCCTGGACTAGATCCTCACCACAGAAAGCAAAACGAAATAAACACATTAAAAAAAACAAACAAAAAACCAAAAAGCATGTGCTGGCTGCCTAGCTAACGGAAAATTTGTTGCTACTTCCAGGCCTGCTTGGGTTACACTGTTAAGGAGCTGTCCCCATTTCCTGACAGCACAGTACTGGATATGGAGTCATCCCTTTTTATTTATTGGTTTCTTTTATGTGTATGTATTTTATTATTTACTTATTGTTTATTATTTTGTAGCTTCAGCCCAGGCTGGCCTCAAACACAGAAGTATACCTGCTTTTGCCTCTCCTATGGAGTGCTGGCATTAAAGACAGGTTGGCCACCACACCCAGCTATTAGTGTTCTTAGTGACAAATTGAATTTAATAAAATATTAGTGGCAACAAGATGAGATAGGCAGGCTTTGGACCCCTTATTTCCATCTATGTAGTTTCTTTTACTTTGTTTTATTTTTTTGAGACAGAGACCTACATAGTCTATGCTGGCCTGGACCTCACTCTCTCTTTAACTGAGGTTGACTTTGAACCCTGGACCCTCTCCTGACCACCTCCAGAGAAGTGGGATTACAGCCAAATACCACCATGCCTAGTTTTATACTGAGCTGGGAATCAGACCCACGGCTTTTTGTATATTACACGAGTACTCTATTCATTGAGCTACATCTACAGTCCAGGACAGTTGGAACATAAGCTCCAAGTCTTTCCCACTTCTGTACATCCCAGTAGGAAGATCTGTCGGGGGCTCTATGTCTGGTGTCTCAGGTGCTGGGCATGGGCTTTATCCTAAAGCCTTTTTATGAAACCTGTGGTGTTATGCTAAGTGGAGCCAGGACAGCTTGGGTGACAGCTGCCCTGGGGCCCTATATCTTCTGACAGCAGGATAAGGTTGCTGTGATAATACCATGACCAAAGACAACCTGTAGAGGGAGGAAAGGGTTTATATCATCTTACATAGAGCCCCTCATCGAGGGATTTTTAGGCAGGTGGTCTACCACAGAGTCCCATGCTAATCTGCTAGAGCTCTGAGCTCTGGCCCTAGTTCTTGTGTCTAAATACAGGCTCTCTCTGTACCATGCTGGGTGTACTGAAGCTCACAACTGACTCTCTTGTTTCCTGCTAGGGTAACATGCATGCTCAGGCACACCGGGCTCTGCCTTTTGTTTCGTTTTGTTTCATTTTTGTTTGTTTTTTGAGAGAGAATGAAATTTTGTTGCTCAACCTGGCCTTTACTTCTCACTAGACCTGGTTCTGATCAAAAGCCCTCTGTCTATGTTTTGGATTCTTCCTGCCACTGTGATAAAACAGCCTGACTAAGCCAGTTGAGGAGGAAAGGGTTGATTTTTATTGGGTTTATACTTCCTGGTTACAGTTGATCGTTGAAGGAGCCGAAGCAGGACCCTGGAGCAGAAGCAATGGAGGAACGCTGCACATGAGCTTGCTCACAGGCTCATGCTTAGTGAGCTAGTTTCTATTCAGATTTGTTTTTATTGTTTTAAGTCATGTGTTTGTATGTACATGTGAGTACAGGCATCAGAGGAGGCCAGAAGGAGTAGATTTTCGAGACCTGAAGTTACAGGCAGTGTTGTCTTAACCTGGGTGCTGGGAACCAAGTCTGGGTCATCTGGAAGAACAGTGATTGCTCTTAACCACAAAGCCCAAGCTTCAGCCCAAAGCTTTTTTATTTAGTCCAGCATCACTTGCCTAGAGATAGTATTGCTCATGGATGGCTGGGCCCTCTCATATGACAGTCTCTCACAGATATGTGGCCACCAGCCGATCTGATCTAGGAAATCAAACCAGATGACTTTAGACTGGGATAGTCAGTATACCTATTCATCCTTTAGCCCTGCATCTGTCTGTCTATCACCCTGTCTATCTGTATCATCTGTCTATCTATCTACCCTTTTATCGAATCATCTCTCTCTCTCTCTCTCTCTCTCTCTCTCTCTTTCTCTCTCTAAGCCGGGCCTATAAGCCAGGTCCTTACACATGCCGAGCCAGGGTTCTGCTGCGGAGTCTTGTCCTTTCATTGTGTGAAGTCTTTGGGTTTCAGAATCGTTAGCAGGAAGCATCGTGCTAAGGGTGGCTGTGGTTTATTTGTATGGGTGTATGCTCTCCTGCCATAGAACAAGAGCAGGACGCAGAGGTCAGCCCTGGTGCCAGTCCTTGCTCCATCTTGTCTCAAGCAGGGTCTCAGAGGGTGCAGACTGCCCTCAAACTCTAGGAGCCAAGAATGACCTTGAATTCTATTTTTCTAAAAAATACATTTTTAAAGATGGTATTTATTTTTTATTGGATTTGAGACAGATAATAGGTTTTCTCCACTGATGAAATAAGCCAGTTCAAGCTGAGTTTAAAATATAAAAGCAGATTTATTGGAAGGCAGCTCTTTGGGGGTGGTAGTGTATTCTCTAACAGGGAGACAGAGAGGGGGAGCACAGAGGGGGATGGAGGGAATGAGGCAGGGGTGGGGAGAGGGATGGAATGCTATGGTAGGTGGCGAGTCTTGTTATCTGCTGCACACACCCTGTGCACCTGGTCTGGCAGGTGATAACTTTAGCAATTGCCAGGTCTCTGAGAGCAGGCCAGTGGAATTGCCTGCATATTAACAGAGTTAGGGTTAGGGGTCCTGCATTGGAAATCTAACAACTGAGTCTTACCATATAGCCTTGGCTGCCCTAGATCTTGCTACGTAGACTAGATTGGCCTTGAACTCAGAGCTCCTCCTGCCTTTTTTCTGATTAAATGTGTGCACCAACTATGTCTAGCTATTTGGTTTTATTTATTTTATGTAGGTGTTTTGCCTGTATGTATATCTCTGTAACACATGTGACACAGAGGCTAGAAGAGGGCATCAGATTCTCTGATACTGGTTGTGAGCTGTCATGTGGGTTCTGGGAACAGAGCCATGTTCTCTGGAAGAGCAATCAGCACTTCTAACCAGTAACCTCCAACCTTAAACTTTTTTTTTTCTTAAGTTTTTCAAGGCAGGGTTTCTCTGGCTGTCCTGGAACTCATTCTGTAGACCAGGCTGGTCTTGAACTCAGAAATCTACCTGCCTCTGCCTCCCAAGTGCTGGGATTAAAGGCATGTGCCACTGCATGGCTAACCTTTTTTTTTTTTTTTTTTTTGCTTTCGAGACAGGGTTTCTCTGTGTAGCCCTACCTATCCTGGAACTCACTCTGTAGATCAGGCTGGCATTGAACTCAGAAATCCACTGCCTCCCAAGTGCTGGGATTAAAGGTGTGCCCCACGACCGCCCGGCCTGCCCGACTAACCTTAAACTCTTGATTCCTCTGCTTCCACCTCCTGATGCTGGGACAGAGACACACCCACTTCGTATGCAGTTCTGAGGATGGAGTCTGTGGCCTTGTGTATGCTAGACCACCGCTATACTCACTGAGGCACATCATTTCAATAGGTCCTTGCACAGGAGGGGTAGAGGGTTGGGAGCTGGAAAACAGCCTGGGATCCTTAGTGACAGTGTGCAGGGATTGGTTCCCTCCTTCCACCATGTGGGTCCTGGGTATTGAACTTGGGGAGTCAGGCTTGGAGGAAGGCATGTTTGCCTGCTGATCTATCTCACTGGTCTATGAAGTTATTTGTACAAAAGAAAACAAGGCGTTCCCTAGCTTCTGTGCAGCCATACGTATTAGGATGGTTACAGGGGTAGTCCCTGGGAGGGTCCTCTGCATCCTCTTCCTCACCAGAGCGCCCTCTCACCCCTAGGCTCTGACATCATCATGCAGTTGGACCATGTGGTGAGCAGCACCGTGACAGGCCCTCTAGTGGAGGAGGCCATGCACAGGTGTGTGCCAGCTTATGAAAGGGAGTGGGGTGGGGCATGGGGAGGATGTGGGCTCCTGTCATCCTTTCTAGCCACTTGAGGTTCTGTGACCAGAGACGTTCCTGCAGGTCAGTCCGATGGCTGGACAGATGCATCGCAGCTCATAAGCATCAGGACAAGCAGAATCTCTTTGCCATCATCCAGGGTGGACTGAATGCTGATCTTCGGACCACTTGCCTGAAAGGTAGAGTCAGGTACTGGCAAGGGTGGGGCTGGTCCAGGTATAGAATGATGCTGTGGCCATAGGGCAGGTCTAGAAAATGGAGCCAAATACTGATCCTAGGTTGGATAGTCATTTTTTTTTAAAAGATTTATTTATTTTATGTATATGAGTACACACTGTAGCTGTACAGATAGTTGTGAGCCTTCATCTGGTTGTTGGGAATTGAATTTAGGACTTTTGCTCCTCTGGTCAACCCTGTTTGCTCCAGCCCAAAGATTTATTTATTGTTATAAAAAAGTACACTGTAGCTGTCTTCAGACGCACCAGAAGAAGGGATCCGATTTCATTACAGATGGTTGTGAGCCACCATGTAGTTGCTGGGAATTGAACTCAGGACTTTTGGAAGAACAATCAGTGCTCTTACCCACTGAGCCATCTTTCCAGCCCGGATAGTCATTTTCTGATTTGATCATCCTCTGTCTGTCTGTCTTCTCCCATTCTCCCTCCCAGTGTGAGTATGGAGGTCAGGTTTCTCCTTCCACCACGTGGATTCTGGGAGGGGAGACTCAGATCAGTAGGCATGGCAGCAAGTGCCTTTGCCCTCTTGCTGGCTCTTCTCACAGATCTGTTGAAATATTACATTGACTTATGACAGGCTTCCGTGTAGCCCAGGCTGGTCTGGACTTTCCTGTGTAGCAGAGGATGATCCTGTACTTTGGATCCTCCTGCCTCCACATCTGAGTGCTGAGATCACTGGCATGCATCACCACACTCGAATGATGTGTTGCTGAGCTGGGACCCAGGGCTTCCTGCACAATGGGACACTAATGACCCAGTCACAGTCATGTAGTTCAGGGTGGCCTTGAGTTCCTGATTCTCCTGCCTCAGCCTCCTGGGCTGTTGGGATTCCAGGGTGTGTATCTAAATGCTTGTCTCAAGGTCTTGTTTTATGGGAAATTAGTGCAATGTTGTATTATACCAAAGGAATTGAGCTTTGTGACAGTAGCACATTTTAACCTTTTATAATGTCACAAAATCCTAAGCTGAGGTCATCTGTCCTTTCAGAGATGACCAAGAGAAATGTGCCGGGTTTCGCTATTGGAGGTCTGAGTGGAGGAGAGAGCAAGGCGCAGTTCTGGAAGATGGTAGCATTGAGCACCTCCATGCTGCCTAAGGACAAGCCTCGATACCTGATGGGGGTTGGGTATGTTGGGGCAGAGGAGAAAGAACCCTGAGCCCTGGCGTGGGTCCCCCTTCCCTTTTGATGTATCCTTATGGGAAGAAGAGTATAGTGTTGCCAGGGAGCTAATGAAGTGGTCACATAAGCCACTCCCTGGAGTAAACAGTGTTCTGGGGTATCCTCAGCTATGTAGGGGGTATAAGGCTAGCCTAGGCTATGTGAAACACAGTAGAAGTACAGAAACAGACAGAAGAGCACACTTGGCTCTTCTTGGAGGGAGGATGGAGGGAGGCCTGGGAAGCTCTCTCTTCAGGTGGACTCTGATTCTCCCTTTCTCCCATGACTGCACCCAGCTATGCCACTGACTTGGTGGTTTGTGTGGCTCTTGGATGTGACATGTTCGACTGTGTATACCCCACACGGACAGCGGTGAGTCCCGGGCAGGGGTCTGAAAGGCAGGCCTAGGAGTGCGTACCTCTTGTGACCTTGACTTTCCTTGTCCCCAGCGCTTTGGGTCTGCCCTTGTGCCCACTGGGAACCTTCAGTTGAAGAAGAAGCAGTATGCCAAGGATTTCAGCCCCATAAACTCTGAGTGTCCCTGTCCCACGTGCCAAACGTATGTCTCAGAAGTTGGGGATTGGAGAGGGGGAGAGGGCTCAGGCGGTGTGCAGTCACCAACTGTGTGATCCACAGGCACAGCCGAGCCTTCCTGCATGCCCTGCTGCACAGCGACAACACTACAGCACTACACCATCTGACTGTGCACAACATTGCCTATCAGGTGACCTGGACAAGTGTGGGGCGGGGCCATGGGGCTCTGGGGCAGGAAGAGCCTTGGATCTTGGGGTGGAGTGGGGTGAGGCTATCTTAGGGAGGCAACATGGCTCCTTTTTATTTGAAGGTGTGGGTCCGAGGCACAGTGGGGCTCCTTTGGGGGTATAGAGTCTGTGCCATAAGGGCCCTGTGGGTGAGATTCATCTAGAGGGTGTGGTGTGGGTGAGGCCCTCTAAGGTGGCTCCCTTTGACTTGGGTTTGTGATATGGTTGAGACTCTGCATACCAGGTGTCTTGGGGGTGCTTTTGGGACTGCTGGTAGCTCACACCCAAGCTGATGCTCATCCCCTGCCCTGCAGCTGCAGCTCCTGAGCGCCGTACGCAACAGCATCTTGGAACAGCGCTTTCCTGACTTCGTACGAAACTTCATGCGCACCATGTATGGTGACCGCAGCCTCTATCCTGCCTGGGCCACTGAAGCACTGGCCTCTGTGGGAATCACACTCACATGACCTAGTTGCCGGGGAAGGACACTGGGGGATGGGGAATACTGAAGGATCCTTTTTTTACGAAAGATTTTGTTACTACTTTTTGATTTCATTTAAGATCTTGTTTAACTTCTTGTGGAGGCTGCCTGTCTTTTTTTTTTTTAAAGACTCTCAATGAAAACAAACAAACAAAAAGTAGTCATAGCAACCATGGGGTAACTGGGAAGCACTGGGCATAGCCCTGCTTTGGAATGTAGTTTCAGACTGCGGACGCTTTCTCGAGGTCAGAATCTTCCAGCTATTCTTCCCTGGTTGTCAGGTGCCTATCCGGCCCAGGGAGAGAAAGCAACTTCGCCCAAGGTCACCAATAGAGAGTGGCAGCTTGCCTTTCTGCTCTAGTCTCTATTTCTTTATTGTATGTATATGAGTACACTGTTGCTGTCTTCAGACACGCCGGAAGAGGGTGTCAGATCTTGTTATTGGATGGTTGTGAGCTACCATTTGGTTGCTGGGATTTGAACTCAGGACCTTCGGAAGAGCAGTCAGTGCTCTTAACCACTGAGCCTTCGCTCTAGCCCTCTGCTCTACTCTTAACTCTGTAGGCACATGCTTGGCTCTGCATAGCACTCTGTACTGTCCTTAATAATAGATGTGAATTAGCAGATGATCACACCATGGCATGTGACAGGGATCAAACCCAAGGCCAAGCATGCCTGAGTATTCTCTGCCCCTCACCTATGATTCCTCTGTCACTATTTGCTTTTCTTCTTGAGACAGGTTCTAACCAGCCTCAGCTGGCCTAATAACTCTTAATGTAGACCAGGTTAGTCTTGAACTCACAGAGATATGCCTGTCTCTGCCTCCCCAGTACTGGGATCTAAAGCATGAACCATCCATCAGACAACTTGTTATATTCTTGAGGGTGGAATCTCTACCACCATCCTGCCCACTGCTACCTATGGCTGGGATCATAGGTGTGTACCACCACACCTGGTTCATGTGCTGGATGAAACCCAGGGCATCACAGACAAATACTGATCCCACAGACTCACATAACTCAACCCTATACTTTTTTTTTTTTTTTTTTTTTTTTTTACAGTTTCCACATACTATTCAGCCAACTCCTTCTGTGTACAATTAGTGTGTGTCCGGGTTCTTGCAGTGGCCTGTCAGTTGACACTACCTAGTTCCCTAACATTTCTCATTGGCTTATATAAATATTTTATTCCTCTGGCCAATAAGGCCACCAAGGATGGGCTTTAATGCCCTGATTCCTTTTCTTTCTTTCTTTCTTTTAAAGATCAGGGTCTCCCTCTGTCATCTTCGCTCACAGCTCCTGCATGACTCCTGTACCACCTCCTGTCAGCTGCTTTCCAGAGTATACCTTCCTGCTTTCTCCTTCCTGGGCTGCTATTCAAGCACATGTGATGCCCAGAGGCATCAAATTATTACCGTTCCACCCTGGCATGGCGGCATGGCCAAAATCTTATATTCAAGAGACTGGGGCAAGAGGATGGGAATACATAGTAAAAATCATCCTAAGCTATACAGACTATGTGTCAAGTAAACAAATATAACTCTACTAAAAGAAAACAAATACAGGACAAATGCTGGGACCCTAGCATGAAAAGAAGCTCTGCAGGGAACGGTGGCTCCTGCCTGTAATCACAGCACTTCAGAGTTAGAGGCAGAAGGATCTAAGTTCAAGACCATCCTCAGCTATACAGCCTAGAGTCAAGGCTCTGTGAAATGAGGCTCTGTCAAAAGTAAACACCACCTCTCCCCCAAAAATGCACTTCCAGGACTTCCAATTTTGTCTGCAAAGTAGTGTATCCTTCCGTCTTGCATTAGGGAGTGGATCTCCAAATTAGCAGTTAAAAGGATGTAAGATGTAGTAAAGTTGAAGAGACTTGGAAACAACTGGAATATTGGCTTCTACCTTACAATGGCTTGGTGGTGGGTTGATGGGGCACCTGGAGAGATCCCCAGGACCCTCAAACACTTAAAAACTTAAGCATGGTGGTGAGCACGTGCAAATCCAGAGCTGGGAGGGTTAGCCAGCAGCCAGTCCTGAAAAACTGATCAGCTCGTGGCTGCGAGATCCTGTTTCAAAAAGTAAAAAAGTAACAAGGCCTAATGTCAAGCTCTGACCTCCATATGCACATGCACAGGGCAGCACAGCACGGGCAACAAATGAGAATAAATGGGGGCTGGAGGTGTTGTTTAGAGTATCACTGTTGGGCTGGAGAGATGGCTCAGCAGGTAAGAGTACTGACTGCTCTTCTGAAGGTCCTGAGTTCAAATCCCAGCAACCACATGGTGGCTCATAACCATCCGTAATGAGATCTGATGCCCTATTCTTGTGTGTCTAAAGTACAGTGTACTTACATATAATAATAATAAATAAATAAATCTTTAGAGTGTCACTGTTGGAGA
Source organism: Mastomys coucha (assembly GCF_008632895.1). NCBI lineage: Eukaryota > Metazoa > Chordata > Mammalia > Rodentia > Muridae > Mastomys > Mastomys coucha. The sequence continues at coordinate 15,566,026 of NW_022196906.1, forward strand.
GGACTACAGTTTGATTCTCAGCACCCATAAGCAGATGACTGACAACTGCTCTTAACTCCCACTTTAAGGGGTTTCATGTCCTCTTCTCATGTCATGAGTCCATACCACACCCAACATGAACACACATAATTAAAACAAAGGGGCTTGAGTCATGCCTCAACAGTTTAGAGCACTTGTTGCTCTTGCAGAGGAGGTAGGTTCAGTTCTGAGCACCCACATGGCAGCTTGTAACTGTACCTCCAGTTCTGGAAGGATCTGATGCCCTCTCTTGGTTTTCTTGGTCCTGCGTGACTCTGGTGAAGAAAACATACCTGCAAGGCCAAACACCACGCATGTAAAAGAAAAGTTTGGGATTGGAGGGAGAGCTCAGCGCTTAAGAACAGTTGTTGTTCTTGCAGAGGATCTGGGTTTGGTTCTCAGCACTCACATTGTGGTTCACAATCATCCAGAATTTTAGTTCTAGGGAATCTGATGCTTTCTGACTTCTGTGGGCACCAGGCACATATCTGGTGCACATAAAAATAAAGAAATCTTTAAAAAATTTAACCATTATTTTATGTACATTTTAAAAGTTTTACATGGGTGTTTTTGCCTGCATGTAGGTATGTGCATCATGTCTGTGTCTGATACTAGTGGAGGCCAGACGAGAGTGTCAAAATTCCTGGAACTGGAATCAATGATGGTTGTGTGAGCTGTCATGCAGGTGCCGGGACCCAAACTTGAGTCCACTCCAAAAATAGCAAGTACTCTTAATAACAGCCATCAGTCTAGGAGGGAAAAAAAATTAAAGTAAAAATAACCCTAGAGTTGTAGCCACTCTAAACACTTGCTTAGCTTCATGGAACTGTAGACTTGATCCTCAGTAACATAGAAACATGCACGAGAGGATGAGAACACCTTTCTATGAGGCAGAAGTGTTGACTCATCTTACACTGGCATTAGGATTCTTCCAGAGCTGGGATCTACAACGCTTTCTAAAATACAAGTTTTCACTACAGCCTAAGAATTCAGGTGTGGCAATCACTGAACCTTACCACTGTGTGTTTCCCTGAGTACTGTGGCCCTTTGCTTAGAAAGAATGTCACAAAGTTTATAACAAATGCCAGGAAGCTGGAGGATTTTTATGACACGGTTGTCGGTCAGGATTGGGATGCTAGTAGCAGGAGGGAGGCTGAGCCAGGAGGAACATCAATAGTCCGTAGCCAGCATACAGAAACTATAGGAACTATAGAAAAAGATTGCGGCTTTCTTTTCTCTTATTGGTTGGAGTAGAGAAGTGATAGTTATATCAGCCAATTAGAAATTTTTACGGAATTATCTAATGTCAAGTGACAATCCAGTGTTGAAGGATTGATTCCTTACACCATTGGCAGGTTAGGGTTTCCAATAAGCCAACCCGAATCAACCTAGTGAGCTGAGGCCTTAGCTTCTTTTCCAGAGACCCCGCCTTCCCGGTCTGACAACCCGGTTCGAGTTCTATTGGCTTTCACTTAAGAGTGACAGTTTTATTATCCAGTGAATTTGTGAGATCAGCCCTTCCTCGTGCCTTTTTTATTGGCTCACGTTCTTGAGTGGCAGTGCTTTTGACCAATTGGATATAGTATCAGGGTTGCGGGCTCCGCCCCGGAGGCCGGGAGGGGTGGTCGCTGGGGTCGGGTGTCGCCTGAGAACCGGATGAGGCGGCGACTGTGAGGCCGAGCCGGGAGCGGGCGTCGCGGCGAAGGGGAGCCCGGGCGGGCTGGCAGAGCAGAGCAGGAGGAAGCAACGGCCACAGACGCATCGGAACCTAGAGTCGTCGTCGGGGGATCCGCGGGGCGGAGGCGGGCACCATGGGCAACCGCGGGATGGAAGAGCTCATCCCGCTGGTTAACAAGCTGCAGGACGCCTTCAGCTCCATCGGTCAGAGCTGCCACCTGGACCTGCCGCAGATCGCCGTAGTGGGCGGCCAGAGCGCCGGCAAGAGTTCGGTGCTCGAGAACTTCGTGGGCCGGTGAGCGAGCGCGCCGGCGGCGGTTCTGGGGCTCCGGCCGGGAGGGCGGGCGGCGGCCTAGGGCGCGGAGGGCGGGCGGGCGGGGAATGGCGGAACTGCGGCTCGCGGACGCCGTAGGACCGGTGGCAGTGGATAAGGTCTGGGGCAAGAGTCTCCACGGCTTTCCGCAGGGACTGGAGATGCAGATCCAAGTCTGGGACTAGTCGATGATAGTGGGTGGTGTTGGGGGCAAGACAGTCAGTGCAGACCCTTCTTGGTGCATCTAGTTCCGGCTATCGCTGGGCAACTCTGACATCGCTTTGCCTGTGATCCGGGATGGATCCACTCTTCTTTTCTCCTACTACCTCGAAGTCTTAGTGTGTGTGCTGTTGAAGATAACACTTGCCACTCAGTCATCCATGAGGAATGACCCCTGGGGTCTATCTGGCCAGTTATTTATCTAGAGCCTTCTCTCTTGCCTGGTTAGCTGGTTATCTGTTCTGGACAGGGTTCCTACCGGCACCATTTGGTTGTCCCATCTGTCCAGACTCACTCTGAAGTCCACCGTTGTCTGGCTAGCCATCTAAGGGACCTCTCGTGTGCGAATGCCCATCTGTGCCCCTTATTTACTTGGGTTGGCCTCTGCTATCTGACTGGTTGAACTTGTTAACTGACCGATTGTTATCTGGTTCTCTTGGGCTGACTGGCTCTTGTCTTCCAAGTGAATCCATCCATTAGTCTGTTTTCCATTTACCACCCAGGCACCCTGCCTGGCCATCCTCTCTGAGTGACAGAAGTTGAAGAACTTGGGAAGAAACATTCTTTAGGATTCTTTCCTGGCCCAGGATCCCAAGCTAAAGCTTCCCAGTTGGAATGCTCTCCGGATAGCTCTGGGAGCCTCAGCTTGCTCCATCTGTCCAGTGGGCAAATTCCACTTGCAGCTGTTTCTAGGATCCAGGAAGTGTGTGAAGGAGGGATGTTGATTTACTCCTGTCCCCTCCCCTCTGCCTCTCACACAGCAGCACTTCTCCATTCCAGGAAGTGTTCCATGTATGATGCTGCAGTGTGTGCCCAATGAGAACATTTGCTTTGCTGTGGACATTATCAATGTGTGTTTGTGTGTGTGTCCAAGTGTGTGGCAGAGAGTGCACTTGTGGAAGTCAGAAGACATAATCTTTGTGAAGTCCTTCCAAATTTATGTGGGTCCAGGGGATAAAACTTCAGGCCTCAGGCTTATATATATAGCAAGCCCTTGCGTCCATTGAGCCATGTCATTGTCCTTCCATCTTAAATTTTAGAGACATGGTCTCTCATTGAGCATGAAGCTCACTAATCAGCTAGTCTGGCTGGCCAGTGAGCTCCAGTGATTCACCTCTCTCTGCCTCACCCTATCATTGTGAGATACACATACACACACACACACACACACACACACACCCTCTACTGTTGTTACCAGTCTTTTGTGGAAGCAGGAGCATCTCTAAATTTGAGGCTAGCTCACTCTACATAGAGAGTTCTAGGGCAGTCAGGGCTACATAGTGAGACCCTGTCTCAAAAAAACCTCAGAAGTTGGTAAAAGGCTGCAGGGACTGGGTTGTTGGAAGTGTCTGTTTAGGCTGAATTAGCTGCACCTGTAACCTTAGGAACTTGGGAGTCTGAAGCAGGAGATTTCTTGAGTTTGAGGTTAACCTAGGCTCCATTGTGAGTCCTTGTTTCAAAAAAAGCCATGAGAGGGCTGTGGGTGAAGCTCAGGCATAGAGTACTTGCCTGGCCTGAATAAGACTCTGGGGTCAGTTTCCAGCACCAAATTGATAACAGATATTATTGATATTTATGTTCTCTTTGATTGCTTCATACTCAAAAAGACCTATGGCTTTTAGGTACTGAAATAAAAATTTTATGTATTCAGCTTCCCTGTTTGTTTGTTTATTCATTTATCTGTTTATTTTGTTTTTTTGGGTTTTTTTTCAAGATAGTGTTTCTCTGAGTAACAGAGCCCTGCCTGTCCTGAAACCTCCTTTGTAGGCCAGGCTGGCTTCAAACTAAGAGATTTGCCTCTACCTCTCAGGTGATGGGATTAAAGGCAAGTGCCATCAAGCCCAGCTATTGATCAGTTTTTTAAATAGCATCTCACAATGTGGACAGGCTGGCCTTGAACACACAGGGATGCACCTGCTTCTGCCTCCTAAGTGCTGGGGTTAGAGGTATACAGCACCATTCCTGGTTTTTTGTTTTTTGTTTTAATTTTTTGTTTGTTTGTTTGTTTTGAAACAGTCTCATACTGTAGTCCAGGCTACCTGGAACTTACTATAGCATAGGTCGGCCCCCAGAATTGAAGCAGCAGTTGTTCGGTTTCATTTTCCAAGTGCTGGGGTCACAGGCATGCACTACTATATCTGGCATTAAGTTCTTTTTACTCTAGAATGCATAATGTACCTGTGCTGCAGGACCTTTTGAAGAGGGGCCCACTCAATCCCATTCTCTATTTCCTGCTATGAGTTTTACTAAACAGAGTCAGAACTAAGAGTCTGTTCTGAGCCTTCTGCTGTTTCCTTCTGCTGTTCTTGAATGTCCATCCAGTGGGCATCTGGCTGTCAGCCAGGAGCAAAGGAAAGAGCTTGCCAAGGGCTTGGGCCAGCCCAGTACCTAAGGACAGCTCAGGCTGCTTCCTGTCAGTGCTTCCTTAGATTTTTCGAAGAACATGAGTGTACTCTAGGACATCTCAGGTTGCCCGGCCCCTTGCCCTGCCCCTTGCCGAGGCTTGCATGCAGATTGCTAGCCCTGGAGGCCAAGGGCTTAAGACACAACAAGTTTCACATGGGGGTCCAGATTTCTACAGAGCTTGAAACTACCCTGAAGGTTCTACAGAATAATAATAATGACATAGAGGCTTGAGGCCCCAAGCATGGGTCTGCCATAACTGACCGTGACTTTAGTCAAGGGGATTGATTGGGCATTCTAGGCCCCAGGTTCCTGTGTGTGTGTTTATGCACAAGTGTCTAAATATGAGTGTGTAGAGGTCAGAGGGCAGGCTTAGGCATGGTTCCTCAGGAGCCGTCTACTTTGTGTTTTTGAGTCATGGTCTCTCACTGGAACTTGGGGCTTGTTGATTAGTCTAGACTGACCAGCAAGCCCCAGGGATCTGTCTGCCTGGACCTTCACAGTGCTAGAATGACAGGTGTGCATTATGATGCCTGGCTTTTTACTTGAGTGCTAAGGATTGAATCTTGGGCTGACTTTGGAATAGCTGTATAGCTGAGGATAACCTAAAACTCTTGATTGCCTGGCTTTACCTTCTGAGCTTTGGCATTGCAGGTGTGCACCACCATGTTTGTGTTCATGTAGTACTGGGAATGGAATTGAGAGGTTTGTGCATGGTAGGTGAGGCAGCCAGACCCCAGTACAGGGCAGTGGGATAATGCCTGCTGTCATGAGACCCTCACCCTGGGGTGAGCTGACTTCACAGGTAGCTCACTGGGTCTTACCCGGGACGGCTTTCACGCTTTTAGACGCTTTAGCATCTGAACCCTTTGGCCAGCCAGCTTAGTGCACTAGCTTGTGGCTCTCAGGAGGGCTTGGTTCCTACCTTTGTGATTTAGCTGAGGGAGGCTAGCTGGGGTTTTTTTTTTCTCCTTTTTCCCCCCCATTTGGACAGGAGCCCAGGAAGTTGGGGTTCCACCCTGGAAAGCTCAGGCTAGACCCCTTCCTGTGAATGTATTGCCTTTCTGAATCTCAGTAGGAAGTGGGGCTATGGTTCCTTGAGTGTTTGACGTGCTACCTTAGAGTCACCTGGTGCATGTCACTGAGGCCTTTGGCAAGATAGCTCAGTAGGTAAAGGGTTTGCCACCAAGCCTGATGACTTGGGTTGATTTCTGAACTCCAATGGTAGAAGCAGAGAAGCAATTTCGGTGTGGTGTATGCAAACATAGACACAAACTTAAAGAGGATAAATAAATGAAATGTTTGGGATTTTTTTTTTTTTTTTTTAAAGAAAACAAAAAGAGTGCTCAGGGCTGTAGCTCAGTTGGTGAGTACTCAGCATGAGTGGGGATTCCACACCCATCAACCCAGAAACCTGGGGCATGCTTGTAAGGCCAAGTGGAGGCAAAAGGTCAGGAGTTCAGGGTATGCTCAGCAGCATACCTAGTTCTGCTAGCTTGGGCTACATGAGACCCTGCTTCCCTGAAAAAATAAAATAGAGTTCAAGCCTAGGCCCAGAACCCAGGACTCAGCTGAGGCAGGAAGATTGCCAGCCTGGGTGGGCTCAGCTGGGAAATAAAAAAATAAATTGTGTGTGTGTGTGTGTGTGTGAGAGAGGGGGTGGGGTGGGGGTGGGGGAGAGGGGAGAGCATGAGCAAGCATGAGAGAGAGTGTCTATACCTATAGCTCTTCCTTAGGCCAAATGAGTGTTCATTGGACAGTGTTTAGCACAGCTTTGCCTTGTGCCTAGGGATAGGGCCTTGAGCCAAATAACCTTCCAGCAGAGACTAGATAAAGACATTGGTGTCATCCTAATAGCTGCTGGGAAACGGGAGAGTGGAGTGGTCAGAGTCTGTGAGTGAGGACAACCATCAGAGGAGAAAAGGCTGGGAGAAGTTGGGAAAAGGTATCCTGAAGGTTGGAAAAGTATCACAGGATGTGGAGATGAACCGTGTGAAGGTTCTGAGCTGAGCTGACAGTGTACCTCAGAGTGTCAGGAAGCAGGAACTGTGGGATGAGGTTTAAAAAGAATTGGTGTGGGGCGTGGCACAGGCCACTTCTCTCCTGGGGAGCAGGGAGGGAAAATGCCCAGGAGGCACACTCCTTTTCTCTAGCTGGACACTTGGGTGAGCTGCTCCACATGGTCAGTTTTCTCTCTATTCAGTTCACCTGTTCAGACCTGCTCCCATTTTCCTTGGATCAGGAGGCATGGGTGGCTGTGTGCACAGGTACATTTGGACGTGTTCATATGCATGTGGATATCAGAGGTTGTGTGTGGTACAGTGCATATGGAGGTCAGAGGACAACTTGCAGGAATTGTTTCTCTCCTTTGTGGGTCCCATGGAGCCAACTCAGGTCATTGGGTTTGGCAGCAGGTATCTTTCTCCAGTGAGCATCCCACCAGTGTGGTGGTGGTGGTGGTAGTTGTTTTGTGTTCTGAAACAGGGTTTCTCTGTGTAACCCTGGCTGTTCTGGAACTCTGTAGATCAGGATGGCCTTGAACTCACAGAGACCAGTCTGAGTGCTAGGATTAAAGGTTTGATCTGCCATCATTACCTGGCTTTTCTTCTGTTTTGTTTTGTTTTGTTTTTTTAAAGATTTATTTATTTATTATATGAAGTACACTGTAGGTGTCTTCAGACATACCAGAAGAGAGCATCTGATCTCATTAGAGATGGTTGTGAGCCACCATGTGGTTACTGGGATTTGAACTCAGGACCTCCGGAAGAGCAGTCAGCGCTCTTAACCAGTGAGCCATCTCTCCAGTCCTTTTCTTCTGTTTTTAATGCACAGTGTTTTTGATATGTATCCCAGGCTGGCCCCAAGCTTGTGATTCCTTGCCCCCCTTCCCCCAGTGCTGCAGTGGCAGGCCCGTTCCACCATCCTGGGCCCAATTGAGCATTTCCAGAGCTGGGTAAGAGCTGGTCACTGAAGGGAAGCCTGTTGCTCTCACTCTTGCAAGTTGCTCCAAGCTGCAGCTGGTCTAGGCTGTGCTAGGTTTGAATACAAATGCTGAAATGACAGGCTCCTTGGTTGCTGGGAGAAACTTGGGCATCTGCTGAACCCTAATTTACAGAGGAGGGGCCAAGTGCTAGCTATAATTAGGCCCTTATTAAAGTGTCAATGTTTTTGGAGAAAATACAGTCAGAATTGAGCTACTCATGTGGCCTCTCTTCAAGCTGAGCGAATGGAGGACGTTGTCATGCCTCCTGAGCCAGATGCTACACTAAGAAAGCCTCCTGCATCCAGATGTGGTTGAGGTTTCTGGGAAGCCAGCCTTAGCTTCAGCCAGAGGCTAGGTGAGCACTTTGCTTCTGTGTAGTTTCTCTTTAAGATCTACTTTTTTTCTGTGTGTGTGTGTGTGTGTGTGTGTGTGTGTGTGTGTGTGTGTGTGTGCATTTCCATGAGTTTATGTGCACCACACATGTGCAGTGCCCTTGAAGGCTAGAGGTTGCTGGACCCTCTGGAACTGGAGTTGCAGACAGTTGTGAACTGCCATGTGGTATGGTACTAGGATTTGAACCCTGGTCCTCTGCAAGAGTAGTAAGCGCTCATGACTGCTGAGTGTCTTCCTCACATCTCCTCTTGTTTGTTTTGAGACAGGGTTTCCTGTAGTCCGGGCTAGCCTAGAATTTCCTAAGTAGCTGAGGATGACCTTAAACTCCCAGTCTTTCTGTGTCAGTGTGTTGGAATTCCAGATGTGTACCATCATTCTGGTTTCTTCCTTGCTGGGATGGAGCCCAGGGCTTGTTGCCTGCTAGGCACCTGAGCCAGTCTGCCTGCTGAGTCCCACCCAGGTTTTTGGGAGACAGTTGCTGCTTTTATACTTTCCTCAGTTACAGGTTGGGAAACAGACTGGGAAGGGAGGTGACATCTGTCATGAAGGCTAGGTTCCTTTAAGGTTGTCAGGTGTGTGTCTTCACTGTCAAGCCTTAAGTTGGGCCTAATGGACCAGGTGCTGGAGACTTGACAGAGACCCAGACTTAACTAGACAGGAAAATGGGTGAGCAAGTAAATAAACAAAGAACATTCTGGAAGAATGAGAAGTGTGGCAATAGATAGCATGGAGTCAGAAGTGAGAGATTGGTCTTAGTATCCACTATCACATTGACCTGGGTACCGGTGGGACAGAACAGTATCCACACAGAAGGAACAACAGGTAGAGTGCCCTACACACACCTGCTGAGCTGGTGGCCTGATGCAGATTTGGCATAGCCTGGAATAAATACATGGGGCTCAGGACAGTGCCTGTCAGTTTTTAATTACAAGAGCAGAGTGGGGACCAGCAGCAGACTGCCGGTCCAGCTTCCTGTGGCCCCGCTGGAGTCTGCCCACAGCCACCTTTCTCAGCGGAGGATGCCTCCTGTTCTTAGGCCGTCCCTTGTCTTCACCATGGACCACTCTGATCACTCTGCTTAGATTGTTTGACAACTAGTTTCCCAAGCTGAGTGTGGGAGCTCACTCCTGTAATCCCAGCATTTGAGAGGCTGAGGCTGGAGGATTAACGGTACTTCAAGGTCTGCTTGTGGCACAGAGTCAGACCTTGTCTCAGGAAACACACACAAAAAACAAAACAAAAACAAGAAGAAAAGCTGGCTGTAAGCCCAGCACCTGAGAGCTACAGGAGAAGAGAGAAATTTAAGGCAAGCCTCTTCTACCCAGACAAGTGGAGGCCAGCCTGAGCTACAGAAGACCTGTCTCAAAAACCCCAAACAAACCGAAGGGAAAAATAGTATAAACAAAGTCCACAAAATGACTTTCCTTTTTCCTTTTCCAATCTTGTCTTTCTAGATTGGAATCAGAAATGGGCTACGAAATTCAACTTGCATTTATGTGGGTTCTAGAGATCCAGACTCTGGATTCCTTGTGTAGCAAGCAGTCAACCACTGGGCCCACAGTTAGTTTGTGGTTTTTTAAAATTATTTGTTTTTAATGTACATTGGTGATTTGTCTGCATGTAGGTCTGTGTGAGGTGTTGGATCCCCTGGAACAGGAGTTATGGAAAGTTGTGATCTTCCATATGGGTGCTAGGAATTGAACCCAGATCCTCAAAGTAGTCAGTGCTCTTAACCTCTGAGCCCTCCACAACTGGCTTTCTGGCCTGGGCACTTCCTAGGAATATTTCCATGTTAGTTTCCAGTTGTAGCTTAGAGTATTCTGACCACCTGTGTGTTGCATGAAGGGAGCAGGAGCAGCAGTGGGGGCTGAGATGGTCATGCTGTTGAGAGAAGCAGCTCCAGTTATCTACAGCCCTGATCCCACCTGGAGGCTGTCTGCCTTACCCACCTGGAGGCTGTCTGCTCCCTTCCACTAGCAAAAATCCCTTGGAGTGGGTATTATGAAACCAGCCTCTTGTTTTCTCTCCTGGGCCTTGCCCTGAGGCTGTCCCTATAGATTCCCCTAACTTAGATTTTCCAGTCTTCCTCCTGAGCCTGGAATAGAGTCTTTGGCAAACTTGCCAGGTGCCAAGGTCCTGTCTATGGAGGCTTTCCAGGTGCCCACTTGTACGAGGCGGAGTGGCAGGCATGGAGTGCATCCTGGAGGAGGCAGCTGTCTTCTTGCTGAGGTGAAACAAAGGAATGTCTTGCTGACCCTGTGCACACAACACAGCCTGTGTTGCTGTGAAGTGCTCTGTGGCTTATGTGGGGACCTTTTGGTGACAGACATCAAAGCTCTATTTGCCTTCATGGAAAGACCCTGGTAGAGTGTAGTGTGAATGGGGAAGGCTGTGTGGCCCTCACCCTGGTGGTGGCAGTCACTTCACTGTTGGAGTTGGATACATGCCTTTGGACTCTCTTAGAGGCCTCTCTCCTGTCCTTATGTCCCATGTGCCACTTATCTTCTCAGAGCCAATCAGCTTCCACTTGTAGAACAAAACCAACGACTCCCAAGAGCCTGCCGACCCTGGCACCTCACTGCTTGTGCCTCCTCTACTTGCTTCCTCCCCTCCCTTCTCCATGGGTTCTCAGCCACCTCACTCTCACCATATCCCCTTTCTCTTCAAGACTATGTCTCATGTATGGCATTGTGGTCTTGAATTCCACATGTAACTGGGAGTGACCTTGAATGCTGCATCCTCATTCATCCATCTGAGTGCTGGGATTACAAGTACCTGGTTTGTGTGGAGCTGGGTGTGGAACTCGGGCTTGATGCATGCTAGGCAAGCACTTGGCTGGCTTATGGCCAGCCTGTTTCCAGTCCTGGTATTTGTACATGTGTCTTTGTGTGCACCTGTGTGGAGGGGGAATGATGGAGGCCAGGGACTGTTTTTAATTAAAAACATTTTTTTTATGTGTGTGCATGTTTCTTTCTGTTTCTTATGCATGTCTGGTACCCAAGGAAGAGGACATTGGATCCCCTGGAACTGGAGTTACAGATGGTTGTGCTCCATCATGTGATTACAGAGAATTGAACCCTGGTCCTCTACAAGAGCAGCCTGTGTTCTTAGTTACTGAGCCATTTCTCCAGACCCTTAATTATAATTTTTTGAGCTAGGGTCTCAAACAGAGCCTGGTCTCATTATCTGCCCTTCCCCTCCTCTGGAGTTAGGATCACAGGCACATATGCCCAGCTCAGGCTCTTCTGTTTTAGGAAGTGAACTCATGTTTGGCCAGCAAGTGCTTTATCCATGGTGATGATCTCCCTAGCCTCTATGATTTGTGTATTTATTTTTGGTACAGAGTTTTGCTGTACAGCTCAGGCTGGTTTCAGACCTGAGAAGCCCTTGCCTTGGCCTCCTAATGCTGGCAGTGCAGGCACTGCCTGTACTTGGGTCCTCTGCCGCCTTTTCTGGGGAAAAGCTGAGCTGAAGTCTGACTGGGATCCATGGGTGTAGAAGTGAGGCCAGCAAGGCTATCTGGGACTATCCCTACTCTCTCGTGAAGAAGGAAGCACCCCACAAACTGCTCCTCACACTTTCCCAGACTTTCATGACTGTAGAGAAGACGGGCATTGTCCTAGTGTGATGCTGAGGGATACACCCATCCCCATCGAAAGCCCCAGAGGTGGCCTCAGTACACAACCTTGTCCTGGCCCAGGGCTTCTGTCTTTTGTACTGATAGATGAGGTTTTTCTAGAGTAGTTGTTCTCAATCTTCTTAAGATGACCCAACCATAAATGACTTTTGTTGCTACTTCATTACTGTAATTTTTTGTTACTGTTATTAAGAATTGTAGTATACATATCTGTTATGCAGGATATCTGATATGTGACTCCTGTGAAAGGGTTGTTTGACCTCCAAAGTGTTGTGACTCATAGATTGAGAACTGCTGTTCTAGAGGATGGTAGCTTTCTGGCCTGGGATGCCTGCCCCCAGCAGCCCTAGCTGCAGGGAACCTGCCAGTGGTGAGGCTGGCTTTGAATTCCTGAGCCTTCTGCATCCACTATTAGTGCTAGTACTCAGAGTGTGCCACTGTGCTGACAGGGACTTCATGGTTGCTAAAATCCTCGTGGCTACCCAGTGAAGCCAAGTAGAAATCAAGACCAGGAGCCTATGACTAGCGGTGTCTGGAGCCCTGCCCAGCTCAGTCTTCCTGTGGTTTAGGTCCCCTTGGCCATCATTTTGCAATGTTGACTTCCCACTCAACCAAGCGGAAGGAAGCCTGGTTTCTGCAGCCTTTGCCTTGGTGGCACTCCCAGGGAACACTGTCTTGCATAGGCTGTCACAGAGTTGGGTATAAATTGTTTTCTAGGGAAGGGGGCCTGCATGGGATTTGCCCTGGCATATGGTGAAAACTGAGTCTTAAACATTTTTTTTCTTTTTTTTTGTTTTTGTTTTGTTTTTGTTTTTTTCGAAACAGGGTTTCTCTGTGTATCCCTGGCTGTCCTGGAACTCACTCTGTAGACCAGGCTGGCCTAGAACTCAGAAATCCGCCTGCCTCTGCCTCCCAAGTGCTGGGATTAAAGGTGCGCACCACCACTGCATGGCAACTTTTTTTTCTTTTGAAGTTTTTTTGAGGTCTCATGTCACATTGCTAACCTCAAACTAAGTTAAGTGCACGGCTGAGGCGGGCTTGTGCTTCTGTATCCCTACCGTGTCCCTGAGCTGAGGTTCCCACAGCACCAGGCCTAGAAGCTTCTTTTTCCCCTCCGACAGCCTGCTTCAGACTCAAGTACTGGGATTGCAGGCCTGTTCTACCACAATCATGCCTGGATTTTTAAAAAGTTGATAGTTACATGTAATCCAGGCTGGTCTCAAACTTCTGATCCTCCTGCCTCTCCTGCCTCTTACTTTCTAAGTGCTAGGATGGTGGGCGTGCACCACAATTCCTGTTTTCTGTAGTGCTTGGGATGGAAGCCAGGGCTTCATCCACAAACCTGGTTTGCCTGCAGTTGTTTTGGACAAGATCTTTCTCTGTTGCTTCTGGACTCCTGATCGTCCTGCCCCTGCTGCCTGAGTGCTGCGATTGTAGGCAAGTACTCTCACATCAGGCTTTAAAATTTCTCATGGCACTGGGGATTGCTCCCAGGGCTCCTCCACTGAGTTACCTCTTCAGCTTTAAGATACATTGGGGTTATTCATGTACTTATTTTGGTTGTTAGAGACAGTGTTTTCCTGTGTAGTTCTGGCTGTCTGTGGACCAGGCTGGCTCCAGACTCAGAGATCTGCCTGCCTCTGTCTCCTGAGTGCTGGCTACAGAAGAGTTATAAAGAGGGGCTGGGCGAGTGACTCAACAGGAGAAAGGTGCTTGCTGCCAAGCCTAATAATGACCTGAATTGCATCCCTGAGACCTGTATAGTGGAAGAAAGCAGACTCCTGAAAGTTGTGCTCTGACCAGGGCCATAGCAATCCCACCTCCAAGCAAAGAAACAAATCAATAAGATGCAGTCTAAAAATATAGAGGGCAGGTTGCTCATGCCTGGCTTCTTTAGCCTCTTTCTACTGCAGACTCTGTTAAGACTGTCATTGTTGATGGAAGGCACCTGTCACATGGCTGCCGTTGCCCTCCCGACGCAGGATCCCATGGCCAGCTGCTTCCCTTCTCGGCTCTCTAGGCTCTCAGGCCGTCCTAGGTTCTCATGACCTTGGGTTTTGATAGAACATGAACAACAGTAACTTCTCCCAGCTTATCTGGCTTTTTCTCACAGCTGACTGTGAGTTCCTTCATTTTGGGTAAGAAACTACTTAGGTCCGCTTTATGCATTCTGTAGGACTTTATAATGTGGGCCAGCAGGACATTACCAGGGAGAGGGCTGTGGTCTCCTAGTGGACATGGCATCTGCCATGTTTTCTTACCTGAAAGTTACTACTTTTGTTTTTGCATAATTTATCCTTGGTAAGTATCCAGGCCCTAAAGGTTTTATGTATGAGGATGCAAGTGTATGTGTGAGTTTGCATGCATGCATGGGTACTTGGGTGTGGAGGCCAAAGATTGATGGCAAGTGTCTCCCTTAAATACTGTGGAAGAATCTTTCACTTAAACAGAGCTTGTCAGGCTGGTGAGATGGCTCAGTGGGTAAGAGCACTGACTGCTCTTCCAAAGGTCCTAAGTTCAAATCCCAGCAACCACATGGTGGCTCACAACCACCCGTAATGAGATTTGATACCCTCTTCTGGTGTGTCTGAAGTCAGCTACAGCGTACTTATGTATAATAATAAATAATAGTTAAAAAAAAAACAGAGCTTGTCTAAATCTGCTAATCTGGCTAGCCAGCATGTTCTGGGGATCTCCTGTCTCTTCCCCACAAACACTGGCATTGCAAGCAGATACCACAACAGCTTGGCATTATGTTAGTACTGGGGGTCTGGGACCTTGGTCCTCAAGTTTGCATGTAAGTGCTTTGCCTGCTGAGCCATTCCCAACCTTCATTTTGATTTTTCCAGGCCTGGGGATGCAACTCATAACCTCATGTATACTAGGAAAGGCCTCTACCCCTGAGCCAGACCCCTGTTCCCTCTCCACGGGGGTTCCAGGCAGGGGCTCTGCCCCTGAGCCATGCCCTCAGTGCCTCACTGGGGGATTCTAGGCAAGTGCCCTCCTGCTGAATTGGCTTTCCAGCCCCTCATTAGGGGGTAGAGGGAAACTACTGTAAGGAGAGCCACACCTCCAACCCCTCATTGGGGCATTCTAGATAGGCACTCTACTGTTGAAGCCTGTTTCCTAGCTGTCTCTTGCATTTTGTATAGATTATAAAGTATAAGTTGAAAAGTTGAAGGATTATTTTATATATATATGTATATATACAGAAATATAAATATATGTACATATATATTAAAATATATATTTATTTTTGGAAAGCATTGTATAGTCTTCTTTTGCATTGGATGGCCTTTGTCAGATGGGCATGGTCTCTTTTGGATGCTGCTGGAGCACTGCCCAGTGGTTCCCACATCTGCACAAGCCACATCTGTTTATGACTGCAGTTCCCTGCTCAGTGTTGAAATCAGGCGCTGTGAGGACGCATTGTTCTTTTTCTCAATTGTTTTGGATGTTCTAGGTCCTTTAAACATTAATTTTGTTTCTGCTGTCTGTTTGTTTTGAGAATTCTTACTGTGCTTCTCACACTGACCTGGAGCCTGAGCCTATTCATCCTCAGCTTGGTGGGTGCTGGTATTAGAGGTGCAGCACCACACCTAGCTCTGAATGCCCATTTACAATCAGCTTGTGGATTGCTTTGTCTGTCTGTCTGTTCATCTATCCATTCATCCATCTATCCATCCATCCATCTAGCTATCTATCACCTATCTTAGAGTCTCACTAAGCAATTCTGGCTGTCTTGGAGCTCGCTATGTAGACCAGACTGGCTTTAAACATCAGCCTCCAAGTACTGGACTTAAAAGTGTGGGTCCTCAACCCCAGCTATGTTGTGGATTTTTTTTTTTTTTTTTTGGTTTTTCGAGACAGGGTTTCTCTGTGTAGCCCTGGTTGTCCTGGAATTCACTCTAGACCAGGCTGGCCTTGAACTCAGAAATCCGCCTGCCTCTGCCTCCCAAGTGCTGGGATTAAGGGCATGCGTCACCATGCCTGGCTATGTTGTGGATTTCTTTTTTTTTTTTTTTAAAGATTTATTTATTATTATATGTAAGTACACTGTTGCTGTCTTCAGACACACAAGACGAGGGCATCAGATCTCATTATGGGTGATTGTGAGCCACCATGTGATTGCTGGGATTTGAACTCGGGACCTTCGGAAGAGCAGTCAGCGCTCTTACCCACTGAGCCATCTCGCCAGCCCCTATGTTGTGGATTTCTACTAAATAAAATAAGAAGCTAAGACACTAGAGCTCAGAGATGGAGACCTAGTCAACCATACACCAGGATTCTGTCTATAGCACCAAAAAAAAAAAAAAAAAAAAAAAAAAAAAAGGAAATTAAAAAGGGCTGTTTATAAAGACCTGTTGAAGCCTATCCTGTCCTAGGCTGGCTTCAGGCTTATCGCATATCTAAGGGTGACCTTGGGCTCCTGATGCTCCTAGGTGCTAGCATGACAAGCATGCAGCCAGTACTTAAGTCTGTGTGATACTGAGGACAGAGCTCAGGACTGTGTATGGCAGGCAAGCACTTGACCAAATGAACTTCAGGTCCAGGGAGGGCAGGGTTGTACTTTAGTCATTTCTATGCTTCGCGTGCACTGTTTGTGGATGTAGGTGTCAGAGGATAGAGTTCCTGATGTGAGTAAGGCGTAGGTTCTGGCCCTCACCTTGTTGGAGATGGGATTTCCTGTTCAGTGCTGTGAATGACAGATCAGGTGGCCCCAGTGGAGAACTCTTGTCTGTGCACCCCAGACTCCTGTTGTTAGTTTTGATTGCTGTGCTGTTTCATCAGCTGTCCAGGTCCCTGCATTGCCTGCTGCCTCACTCTTGTCCATTTGACTGCCCCCCATCACCTCCCATAGAAGGAGCCCGCTCAAAACTCAGGGGCATGTGAAGGTGCAGGCTCGTGCTCCAGCCCTGATACTGGGAGTGTTGGGAATGCATTAAGTGTATTGGTTCGAAAGTAGCCACTCAGAAAACAGTAGTACGTGTGTACTACAGATGCAGTGTATAGTTTTTTCCAAAAGTATATATACTATAGGGTTTCTCTGGGTAGCCTTGGCTGTTCTGGAACTTGTTCTGCAGACCAGGCTGGCCTTGAACTCAGAGGCTGCCTGCCTCTGCCTCCCAAGTGCTGGGATTAAAGGTGTGAACCACCACCATCTGGTCAAAGTCCTTATTTATTTTTGTTGTTTTGTATTGTTGTGAGACAGGGTCTCTATTATGTAGCTCTGGTTGTCCTAGAGCTTGCAATGTAGACCAGGCTGGTTTCAGAGTCATTACAGAGATCCACATGCCTCTGCCTTCCAACTTTTGAGACTGAAAGGTGTGTGACATCACATCCAGCCTCAGCTACTTGAGATGTGTGTGTGTGTGTGTGTGTGTGTTGGTGGTGAGAGGACAACTTTCAAGACTTGGCAGACACCACCTTACTGCTGAGCCATCACAGCCCCCTTCTTTATTCTATTCCAGCCCCACCAAGTCTTGATAATCTCCCACCTGCTCAGCCTGAACCTGTCTGTACTTCCTGACCACTGTTTGTCCCTCAGGCAGTTCTGCATCTCACTTCCTGCCTCCTTCAGGCTTCCAGGAAAATGTCCCCTCCTCAGGGCAATCCCAGGACCCTCTGCTACTGTGTCATTCAGTGTAATTTCTTTTAGAAGCATTTATAATCCCTGTTTGTTTGACCTAAAGTTCTTCTTCCTGGGTGTGTCCCTGCTTTGTAGGTACCTGGGCCATCTCCCTGTGTCACCTTACACCCACCTTTGCTTTAGTCACCAAGAGTCACTCAGCAAAGGAGACAGGAGTGCTCTTTGCCACACTGTGACCTGGGCCCCACCTAGCTGGGCCAAACCAATGTGTTTAGTGCTCTGTGGAGCTGGGTCACAGTGAGACACTGCACCTACACACAGCAAAAGGAAGGGATAAGGCCTCGGGACAGGCAAATGAGGATTGGCTAAAGGAAGCACAGGCCAAGGCCTGCCTGGGTTTGTGTGGACAGCAATTGGGTTCTTTTGAGACAGGGTTCCATCTTTCCCAGGTAGGCGTCAAACCTAGAGGAGGCTGGCCTTAACTTCTGATACTTTCCCTTTACTCTCCCAGTGCTGGGAAGATCCAGCACCAACCACATCTGCTTTATGGGAGCTGAAGATGGAACCTGGGGCTCTGCCAGCTCAAGCTCATTGCCAATCGTAGTCCTAGAGTTTATACAGAGACATAAAGTCATGAATGTACGTGAGCATGAAAAACAAGCCGAAACAAGTATAAAGGCATGAAGACTAATGGGGGGGGGGTGATGTGTAATCAATGTCTAATACTCATGTATGAGAATGCCCTTCTAGAACACAATATCATGTACAGTGAAGGCCTTTTTAAAATTGTAAAAACAAGTAAGTAACAGCAACAATTTACCAAAAAACATAATAGAAAGAAAGACATGAGAAGCTAGGCACAGAAACCACATGAATCCACTTGGAAGAACAGGCTAGTTCCCAGAGACAGAGAGTAGAGTTGTGGTTCCAGGACGTGGCAAGGGAGTGAGTGCTTGGTAGACATAGAACTTGGGGAAGATTAAAATGTCCTGAAATCAGAGAGAATAGTTTCACAATCTGAATCCACAAAAACCCTCGCAGCCACTTAAAACCTGTGGATCATAAAGCTGTGACGCACTTCCCAGAAAGACAGTTAAGCCAGAGGCAGAAAGCAACTCTCCCATCCCCCTGCCATACACCTACAAAAGAAAGAATGTTTCTGCCTTGAAGACAAAGCTCAGTGCTGAGGCAGGGCCACTGAGACAGGAGCATTGCAAGAAAGTTCAACCTGGGCTATGTCGTGAGACCCTGTCTCAAAGAACATATGGTCCAGGCCAGGCCACACCCTCTTCCTCTAATTTCCCTAGAGCCCTTTAGCATAACCCTCCAAACGTCATTTCTTGTTTTCTTTGTTCTGAAATGAGATAGTGAGTGGAGGTAGTACTGCCCACATGTGCGTGGGTGTGAGGGTGTTCATTGGAGCATCCAGTGAACACTAGTGAACACTGCCCATATCACGAAAGAAAAATGACCCTTTTCCCCTTAGCAGCCTCAATGGCCAGTAACTCCTTAGGCTGTGAATAGGGGCCTCATCTTTTCTCAAGTTTTATCTTTGAGGTGAGTTCTGACTCTGTAGCCCCGGTTGTCCACAAACTCGATTGTCCTGCCTCAGCTTCCCAAGCACTTGAGAGGACTCTGGCTTAGACTTTCTTTGTGAAGTTAAAAAAAAAAAAATTTGGCAACTTCATTCATTTAAATATTGAACGATTGCTCGGTCACTGTGGTGTTTGAGAATGCTTAAATATGCTTAAATACTTGGTCCCCATTTGGTAGAACAGTTTGGGAAGGTTTAGGAGGTGTGGCCTTGTTGGAAGAGGTGGGTCACTGAGTGTAATGAGCATAGTAAAAAATGCCTTTTAGACAGGTAAAACTAGCTCAGGCAGGATCCCAGTACACCGGAGGCTGCACCTGAGAACCAGAACTCAGTGGCGTCATTCACTCAGTATAACCAGTCAGTCCTAGAACCCATTGACACCCACTGCACAGTATATAAGAGAGACCAAGAGCAATGCTCTGCTCTGTGCATCTGGAGAGATGACACCTTGATCTGTCATGTGGCTGGAGTCTCCCCCAGGATCCTGACCCTTGAATCAGATTTCTGTTAGAAATTAGACCTGAACCTCAGCTAAGTAAGATATATAATATATAATTTTTTTTTTCCGAGACAGTTTCTCTGGATAGCCCTGGCTGTCCTGGAACTCACTCTGTAGCCCAGGCTGGTCTCGAACTCAGAAAACCTCTTGCCTCTGCCTTCCAAGTGCTGGGATTAAAGGCGAGTAACACCACCGCCTGGCTAAGTAAGATATTTTGTACATGTGTGCTGCCTTAGAGAGATAGGCTTAGAACATAGGAAATTAGAACCTTGTGTGATGACCCTCAGTATAATAAAATAACTTTTGTTATACTAACTATACGTAATATACCCGCTTGCTCAAAACACTTTGGGGTGGGCTTTGAAGTTTCAAAAGCTCACACTATTCCCAGTTAGTTCTCACTCTCTGCCTCTTGCTTGCAGAACAGAGGTAAGTTCTCATCCTACATCAGCTGGCTGCCTGCAGTCATGTTCCCCACCATGTTGTTCATAGCCTCACTAACACTCTGGTACTGTGAGCCCAGCTTAAATGCTCACTTTTATAAGTTGCCTTTCTCATGGTATTCTGTCATGGCAATAGAAAAGCAGGAAAGAGCTGGGTATGGTGGTGCATACCTTTAATATCACCACTCCAGAGGTAGAGGCTGGCAGATCTTTATGAGTTCAAGGCCAGCCTGATCTACATAATGAGTTACAGAATAGCCAGAGTATGAAGAGAGACCCTGTTTCAGGAGAGGGGGGGTGGGGGAGGGAGGAAATTAGTCGAGGCAGTCTTTTTCACCTCCCCTTTGCCTCTCCTTCTCCCTCTGATTTAGTTATGGTTGCTTGCAAAGGCAAGCGTGAGTGTGTGTGTTTGTGTGTATGCGCGTGTGTGTGTTTGTGTGTGGTGTGGGAGGGGTGTTACTTACTGCTCATGACACTGCCTCTCAGAATCCTTTCACTGCCTGTAGTCCCTCACCGAATCAATAGTTTTAAACTTTAGCACTTAGAATCCAGTTTGTCAGTTAAGCAACAGTAGTAGGTTCAGCTGGGCATGGTGGAGCATGCTTTTAATCCCAGCACTCAGGAGAGACACAGGATCTCTGAGTTCATGGCCACCCTGATCTACAATTCCAGTTCCAGGACTACATAGAGAGACCCTATTTAAACAAACAAACACCCTCCCACACCCCAAAAAAGGCAAACCCTGGAGCTCTCTATCCACCAGTTTTGGCCAGCTTTACAGAGCCAGTATTGAGTTTCCTCCTGTAGAGTAGACCTCCTGTGGTTAGTTTACCCCAATAATCCTAATATCATTGCTGTACCAATGCATATATCTTTCCGAACAGGTTGTTATGGTAGCTTGTGGGCCACAACCAGGAAGGACCACTTTCTTTCTCCGCACCTCTAGCACTTGCCACTGGTCAGCAGGCAACAGCATTCCATCAGAGTGCAGTGTCTTCAGAGGTGGGTCTAACCATTTAGCTCTGCTGGGTGACCAACAGTAGCAGCCATAGCCTGTGATGTGTGCAGAGTCTCCCTGTTTCATGTCTGGCACAAAACTCCCTTTTACACTCATGGCTTCCAGGAAGAGAGGAACTGTCTGATGCTTCTGTCTGACTTCCTGAGTAGCTCGAAGAATGCTGGCCTTGCAGAGTGAGCTTAGAAATGTTCCCTCCAGTCCATTCTGTGGAAGAGTCTCTGAAGAATTGACCTTCCTTCTCTTTTCAGTGTTTCTTAGAATTCACCATGAAGTTGTTGGCTCTGGGCTTTTGGGGGAAAGCTTTTGAACACTAATTCAGGCCCTTTATTCCTTTTCTGTCTCTAGAGACTTCACCACGTTCAGCCATTTGGTTTCTTTGTAATTTTTTCCTCCAGGGTTTTCAGTTTCTCCCATGCTGCCCTTGCCCTTCTAGTCTTTTTAAGATAATATTTTTATGAGACTGGAGAGATGGTTAATGGCACTTGTTCTTGCAGAGGACCTGGTTCTCTTCCTACCACCGGATGGCTGCTCAAAGTTCTCTGTAACCCTAGTTCCTGGGGATCTGACACCCTCATCCGGCCTCTGAGGGTACTGCATACGCATATGTTGCACGTTCATACGTGCAGGCAAACTCTCATGCACAGAAAATAGAAATAAACAGATCTTAGCGGGATCTGATGGAGTCAGAGACAAGTGGATTTCTGTGAGTTCAAGATGAACCTGGTCTACATAGTGGGTTCATTCATTATTTGTGTGTGTGTGAGTGCATGTGAGTGTGGTGTGTGTGTGTGTGTGTGTGTATGTGTATGTGTGTGTGTGTGGTATATGTAGGAGTGCATGTATATGGAGGACAGAGGGCAGCTTTGGAGTCAGCTCTCCATCTTTATATTGTTTCTGTACCACACTCAGGTTTCTGGCTTGCACAGCAAGCTTCTTTACCTGCTGAGCCATCTTGACAGCTTCTCTTCTTTTTTACTCATTTGGTTGGTTGTGATATTACTACATTTATTCTAAATCTTAGCAATATGAGTCTTTTTTTATTTGAGAAATCTTGGTTCTTTCCTCTCCCCTACACGCCCCGAGGCCCGTCCCCCGCCCCTACTTTAATAAAAAAAAAAAGTTGGCCTCAAATTCAATGTCTTTGCAAAGATGACCCTGAATTCCTCTTCCCCTACCTCTACTCCCCAGTGCTGGGGTTACAGGTGGGCACTGCCATGCCTGGCTTATGTGGGCGAGGGAGGGGAGCCCAGGCCTTGAGGCTTTGGTCTGTTTGCTTTCAGTTCCTGTGTAGCCATCAGGCACAGCACTCCTGACATGGCCACAGTTATTGGCATTTCCCCAACCCCCTCTGTCCTAAGTCCTTACTCAGCTTTCTGCTGGAGTTAGGAAGCATACTCCCTCCCTTCAAGCCTTGCTGTTCTCTGCACTGCTGAGCAGGAAGTCTCTTTTGGAGAATGTTCTGCGCCTTTGAGGGTTGGGACGATGGCTGAGTGGGCAAGGACTAGTTCAGTGTGTGAGAGGCCCTGAGTTCTAGCCCATCTAGAAGGGAAAGAAGGAAAAGTAGACAGAGCCCAGAGAATGGGTTGCTGCTGCTGCTGGGTTTGGGCATGAGCCTTTCTTTCCGCCCTGTTGCTTTGGGAAGTATTCACTCTGAATACTCTTGATGCCTCTACTTATCTGTCATTCATGTTTCTTCTATTAGAAGGGGGTGGAGGTGGGGAATAGACAGGGTCTCACTGCTTCCCCTCTGGCTGGCCTGGAACTTACCATGTTAACCACCGGCCTTGAACTCACAGAGATCCACCTGCTTATGTTTTTTGAGTGCTATGATAAATGTATGTGCCAGAATACACAGCCTCATTTGATTTTTTTCTTTGATTTTTTTTAAAGAATTTTTATTTTATGTATATGTATACACTGTAGCTGTCTTTATACACACCAGAAGAGGCATTGGATCCTATTACAGATGGTTGTGACACACCATGTGGTTGCTGGGAATTGAACTCAGGTCCTCTGGAAGAGCAGTCAGTGCTCTTAACTGCTGAACCATCTCTCCAGCCACATTTGTTTGTTTGTTTGTTTGTTTGTTTGTTTGTTTGTTTGTTTTTCAATACAGGGTTTCTCTGTATAGCCCTGGCTGTCCTGGAACTCATTCTGTAGACCACGCTAACCTCAAACTCAAAAATCCACCTGCCTCTGCCTCCCAAGTGCAGATTAAAGGCGTGCACCACCACAGCCCGGCAAATACTTTGGTTGCTCCCTCTGAGGTTCGAACTCAGGACCTTCAGCTTATGAGACTGACGCACTGCCGACTGTGCTAAGGAGGCACCCATCCCATTTGTTTTTTAAAGGAAAAAAAAAAAAGATTTGTTAAGATGGATAGTGTTGGCACATGCCTTTAATCCCAGCACTTGGGAGGCAGAGGCAGGCGGATCTCTGAGTTCGAGGCCAGTCTGGTCTACAGAGTGAGTTCCAGGACTATACAGAGAAACCCTGCTCCCACCAAAACAGGATTTTAAAATTTTATGTGTATGAGTTTTTGCCTGCATGTATGTGTGTGTACCACATGCATGTCTGTGTCTGAGGAGACCGATAGAGTGTGCTGGGTTCTCTTGGAATTAGTTACAGGTATTTGTGGGTGCTGTGAATCAAACCTGGGTCCTCTTAACTGCTGAGCTAGCTCTCCAGCTTCATCCCACCCACCTTATTTTTTTGTTCAGGCTGTCTCTATATATAACCTAGGCTAGTCTGGAACTTCTAATATTTTCGCCATATTCCTCTGGAGTACAAGGCTCCTAGGTGTGTGTTACCCTTCCTGGCCATTTGTGCAGTTACTGAAAGGATTATTATTCTCCATGCAACCGGAGGACCAGACTCTGGATCTCCCGAACTCACATGAGTGTCTGGGTAGGTGTAGTCACCTGCTTCCTTTAGGAGGGAAGCGAAGACAAAGTCCCTGGAAGAAGTTGAATAGTTAGATGAGCAGATCTATAGATTCTGCATCTATGAGAAACGTCGCCTCAGTAAATAAGGTGAAAGGCAATGGTAGAAGACACTGACATCAGCCTGAGTCCATGTGCCCATGTACCCATGTGTACCCTCACAAATTCGTATACATTCACATTACCCACACACAAGCAGAAGGAAAGAAAAAATGGGGTGTTCCGACATCCATACCTATTGATTTACCTAATTCCCCTGCCCAGCTCTTTTACATATCACGTGGAATTCCTTGACTTTGCCCCGCCTACTATCTCTAGTTACTGTCTTACTTGGACTTCTGCTTGTTTCTCATTCTCCTGACAGTGCCTGAGGAATCTGAAGGAAGCAGGTGACTGCCAAGGAGGAAGCCATTTAAGATGGTGTTGAGTCACCTGACAGGAAAGGTTGTGCTGAGTCTCAGGGGTGCCAAGGAGAAGGGCACATGCTTCTTGTAGTTCTTGGGGTTGACATCCCCCCGCCCCCAGCCATTGCCTTTGTGACTGCACCTGCACGTGGCAGACACCTAGCTTCCTATGCGTCCTCTGCCTGCTTCTGCTGGTGTCCTCAGGGCATGACCAAGTGTTAGAACCCCATTTACAGATGGAGACACTGGAACAGTGATGTCCTTGTGCTGGTCACACATGGACTGTCAGGCTGGAGACTCACCCGTGGCCACCCACATTCTTACTTGGTGCCAGGAGGGAGCTGCAATGGCCTTTCTGTGTTCAGAGTTCACTGGTGTCTTCTTACCCTGGCTCCCAGATGTGCTGGGGATGAGCAGGCGGTTCTGGAAGCTGAGGGCAGGGCTGCAGCATAGGTGGGGGCCTCAGTGCTCAGGTCTGTTACTTTACCCCTGAAGCTTCAGTTTCCATATCGACCAGATATGAGTAGAGAACGCATACAGTTCTAGTACAGGATGCCAAGTCGGGGGCTTAAGAGTTCAGGTCAGATAGAGCTACATTTTGAGACTTTAAACAACCAAAAGACAAAATGGGGACAGAAGAAACCTCTTGGGAGTACAGCAAGAGTCCCTTGTCCACAGTCAGACCAGCTCCTGTGGGATGTGTGTGCACTGCACGGGCTATTTTGTTGTTGTTGTTGTTGTTTGTTTTGTTTTCTTTGTTTTGTTTTTGTTTTTTGAGACAGGGTTTCTCTGTGTAGCCCTGGCTGTCCTGGAACTCACTCTGTAGACCAGGCTGGCCTCTAACTCAGAAATCTGCCTGCCTCTGCCTCCCAAGTGCTGGGATTAAAGGCATGCAACACCACTCATATTTTTTTAAGGCAGGGTTTTGTGGAGCCCAGGCTGGCCTCAAGCTTCCTATGTAACTGGGGATAACCTTGAACTCCAGATCTACCTGCCACCAGTGAGTGGTGGGATCACATGAGGGCCACCACACCCAAGGAAGCAGATCTGTGCTATCCTGAGTTCATGGATGACCTCCATCCGCCAGCTCTCTCTCTGCAGAAAGATGTAAGCAGATGAACATCCCCTTCCCTGAAGGCTGGGCTTAGTGGTTATCATGCTTACCTGGCATGCCCAAATCTCTGGGCTCCATCTGCTAGCCAGACAGTGCTGTATACCCGTGATCCCAGCACTTGTAGAGGCAGGAGTTCAGGAGCTCGGAGTCTTACTCAGCTTCAGGGGGGGGCTTGCTTCAAAGCCTGGGCTGCATGAGATCCTACCTCAAAATAAAGAAAACAAACCATCAAACACAAAAACTTCCCAAATACGGAGGGGACTTCCTCCACACAGAGCTTGCTCTGTGCTCCACACTCTGGAGAGCACCTGGCTTTGAACTGTTTCTCAGACCAGTTGCCTTAGCCTCTCCTGCTGGGTCTATAACATATAAGTCATTGGTGGCTTTCTCTTGGACATCTTGCTGTCTGTCACTGCTGCCTCATGGTCTTTGACTATGGGGTTTATGTTCTGTATCTGAGTATTAAGGAGCAGGACTCCAGGGAGAGGGACCCTGTTCTGTCACTCTGGAGGTGTTCAGAGCATGGTCTGAACTGGTCCAGCTGTAGCTAATCGTCTGTAAAAGTGAGGAAAAAGAAATCAGGCAGGGCAGGATGGATGTTGGCTCACCAGGAAGCAGCTAGACCTCTCTGAGGAAGGGACAACTCAGCTGAGCCCTCAGTGTACACAGGAAACCAGAGTTGTCATAAGAAAGGTCACTGTGGGAGGATAAACAAAGCTCTGAGTCGGGAATATGCTGCGATGCTCCTCCTGTCAATCCAGCTCCAGGGAATAGATGGGGGAGTAGGGGCTGATTGTTGAGTGATGCCAAGGCCTCCAAGTCCCTTGGGGAACATGTGGGACCCCCTGAAAGTTACAAGCAAAGGAATGATTGATTATAGGGTGTTCCAAGTTTACTTTGGTTGTATATAATGGATGCTGTCACGGGTGTGGGTGTTCATGACAGAAATTGATGATAGGTTTCCCTTGCTGTGTTGTCTACCATAGGTTTTTAGACTAGGGTCTTTTACTGAGCCTGGAGTTTATTACTTTGGATTAGTAAGCCCATAAACCCCAGGGATCTCTCTCCATTTCCCAAGTGCTGGGAGATGTGCATACCTGCTTGGCTTTGTGTGTAGGTACTGGGGATCTAGACCTGGGTCCTTTCTCAAGGTTGTTTGGTGGACACTTTAGTGACCAAGCCATCTCCCTAGCCCCAAGAATGCTGTATTTTGGGATACTATTGCAAGAATTTTGTAATCACAACTTCCCTTTGGAGCAGGTGTCATTGTGCCTGCTTAACCAACAAGGAAGCTGAGGGAGACAGAGGTAGCCCAACTTACCAGATTGTCCAGGAAGGTTCTAGAAGTAATCCAAGTTCTGGATTACATCTGGGTCTTGAGGAGTTCCGGAATCACAGACACCAAGTCACTCTAGCTATTTCCTGCTCTTGCTCCGCCCAAGCTGGCTCTCAGCTGTGACCATGAGCAGGTGGCACTAGGCCTAAGTGCCAAGGGCGGGACTGATCTGGGTCCTGCAGGATTCCTGGCTGGGGAGGGACTGCTGGGCGGAAGCTAGGTGGTAAAGCTGCACCAGACCTGAGCTCACATGGCCAAGCAGGTGCCAGGTCACCACCACCGCCACCTGAGCGGCAGTGTCCTTGTCTGTGACGTGGCAGAGTCAGTCCTTCATCCCACTCTGAGGTAGTAGTACCTGTTGTATTCTCAACTCTGGATCAGTAGAAGGGGAGATTGGGGAGAAAGCAGGCGTGGTCCTGCCATGGAGTGGCTGTTGCTGGGATGGAAGCAGGGTAGGGACAGAGAGGTAGGGAGGAGACAGCTTAAGTGGGAATCATCAGTCGGTCTTGGCCTGTAATGGGGGAAAATGGAGTCCGTGTGGGCATGGAGGGATGGAGTTGATAGGAGCAGGTTGTGCAGAGCTTAGCAGGCAACAGGAAGACTTCATCCTGTCGTTTGAGAAGAGACACCCCCACCTTCACCAGAGGTCTAGTCAGCTTGCCAGAGATGAAGGTGGAGCTTATGCAGCATGACCTCTAATTTCATAGCTTTAACTCTGGGGTCTTGGGAATTATGGAGATGGGGATGGGGTCTCCACCCAGTACCTTTACCTACACCCTGCCAGGTTTCTCAAGTAATGCAACTGGCTGCTTCCCTGCTTGTGTTTGGTTTCCCTCCCTGGAGGCCTGGAGACCCCGCCCCCAGCTGTTGGTTCACATAGCTGTCCTTCTCCACTTGCTCTGGACAGAAAAAGGTAAACAGCCCTAGCTTTTGGATCAGCCATAGGCCTCCCTCTTTCCAGTCCCCTCCCAGGAGCCTTTGTCATCTTCCAAGGGAGCCTAAGACTTAGAGTCCTATAGGCTTTGAGAGGGAGAAGCTGTTACAGTGGTCCCTGTCACTAGTCCTGTGGACGGGCATGTCCTCCTATGCTATAAGTGACTGAGCCACTGCCCAGAGAGGGCCTGATACAGCCCACAGGGGACATTTCACCCAAGAGTCCATACGCCTTCTGTCTCTTCACACACTGAATCCTAGCAGCCAACACTGATTTGTAAGGCACTATTCAACCTGCTGGTGACTCCATCAAATGCAGGAACTCTTATCTGTTACAGAACCAACTTCCATCTTTCTGTCTGAGGCTAAACTGGCAGGAGTGGGAAGAAATGATAGGCTCACAATACAGCGTCTGACTATTACTAGGTGGGCAGTTCTCTAGGGAAAGGTTGCTTGGCAGAAACCTCTGCCAAGATCAAGGAGATCAAGATTCAGAGAGCCACTAGGGAACCTAAATAGTTTAGAGACCTGGACTGAATTGGTCCAGCTATGAGTGGACACAAGAACTTTGTAGAAGAGCTTTCTGGATATCTGTGTTTAGGAGAGAGGTGGGAAGGGAGGGAAAAAGGGAGGGAGGGAGGGAGGGAGGGAGAGAGAGAGAGAGAAAGAGAGAGAGAGGGAGAGAGAGAGAGAGAGAGAGATTGAGATTGAGATTGATTTATTAATTTACCGCCTAGCATTCGTGTAAACCCTCAGGGGTCCACCAGCACTGCATAAACAAGGTGGTGCACACCTGTAATCCTAGCACTTGGGAAGTAGAAACAGGAAGGTTAGGAGTTATAGACCATCCTCTGCTATATAAGAGTTTGAGGCCAGCCTGGGCTGCATGAGTCACTCTGCCAAAAGAGAGAGAGAAAAAAAAGGAAGGAAACAGAAGGAGGCAGCTCCGTTTGGGAATGAGAAGTGATGTACCACTTTATACTTAACCGACCACCTATCATGTGCTATCCTTGTACCAGGCCTGGAGACACAGAAGGGCAGACCCTGGCCTGGGGAACAGATCATGCGTGTGTTTACATATAGAGGTGTGGATATCTTTGAGCCAGAGATCTCTCCATCTGCCACATATTTGTTGCCATTCCCCACAGTTGACATAGTTTTACTGACATAGTTTTAAACCAGACCTGAAAGTGAAGGAAGCAGACCCAAGTCACATAACACGGATCTGGCTAAGTGGGACTAGAACTTTAGGGCAGCCAGGACATACAGGAAATATCATAGCAACAGCTAAGAACAGTACTCAAGCCTGTGAAGGTGGGTGGCCTGGGGAAGGGTGAACTAGAGAAGTTGGAGGCCATCTCTGTTGCCAGCTAAGGATAGTTGACATTTGTAGGAGAGTTGCCTGGGAAGCCATAGTATGTGTGCTCTGCTGCACTGCTCAGGAAATACTCTTTTAAAAAGAAAAAAAGATGGGCTGGAGAGATAGATGGCTCCGTGGTTAAGAGCACAGGCTGCTTTTCCAGAAGTCCCGAGTTCAATTCCCAGCAACCACATGGTGGCTCACAACCATCTGTAATAGGGTAAAAAAGAGCTTTTTCTTTTATGTGTAAGTGTTTTGCCTGCATGTGTGTTTATGTAGCATACCTGGTACTTGAGATCAGAAGGTGTTGGATTCCCTAAGTTAGAGATGGCTGTTAGCCACCATGTTAGGTGCTGGGAATTGAACCTGGCTCTTCTGGAAGAGCAATTAGTGCTCTTAACTGCTGAGCCATTGCTCCATCTCTACACACACACACTCATACACTGTTTTTTTTTTTTGACTGTCCTAAATTGTTTATTAGATATGAATTTTACAAATAACACGTGTATTAGTGGTAGCGGGTGGAGCTGGAGAGTATTGTGCTGTCTCCAGGCTGCACTGTGAGAACCACCAATAATATGGTGGAACTTGTGGCCCTTTCCCAGGCCACGGCTCTTTCGCCCATCTCTCTGTGCTTGTGGACTGGTTTGGTGATCCACTGGATGTCAGGATTTCTTCTGATAGCTTTATGGAATAGATCAATGAGGATAACCTCAAAAAATTTATATGTGGAATCTTCACCAACCCACTAAGGAATTCAGAACTCTCAAAGCCCCACAATGGCACCCAACTCTCTCCTTAGGAACAGACTGAAGGTTTTGTGCAAATTTCAGCTAGTTAATACCATGGTGGACAGGCTCGCTGTAAGTTGCAGACTCGCCGTAAGTTGCACCCTTAGGAACCAGGCATTTGCAACCACCACGGCAGACACATCCTGTAAATGACATAGCCTTGCTTAGCCTTGTACCCAAGTCTTCTTGCTTATCAGGCCGGGTGGTATTGCCGGCAGGGGACCCTCAGAAGAAAACTCATCACATTGGACTGCTTCTTCCTTCTTAGTTTATACACCCATCTTGGCTCACCTGATGGCTGCCACCAGAGGGAAAAAAAGCCACACACTCCCTTTTTAAAAAAGATTTCTATTTATTTATGTGTATGAGTGCTATGCCTGCATGATGTCAGAAGAGGGCATCAGACCCCATTACAGATGGTTGTGAGCCACTGTGTGGTTGCTGGGAATTAAACTCAGGACCTCTGGAAGAGCAGCCTCTGCTCTTAACCGCTGAGCTGTCTATCTCTCCAGCCCCTTTTCTTTTTTAATTTTTAATATATGTATTTGAGACCAGGTCTCAATAGGGTCTCTGTAGCTCTGGCTGTCCTGAAATTTGTAGACTAGGCTGGCCTTGAATTCGAAGAGATACGACTGCCTCTGCTTCCCAATTGCTGGGATTAAAGGTGTGCGCCACCGCCACCTGGATCTGACACTCATTTTTTTAAAAACAGGAGAAAAAAAATGTTAGGTTTTTATCTTACCTATCTTATTTAGATATCTATTTATTTTTAGTGTGTGTGTACGCATGTGTGTGTAGGGGTATTCTTGGCATGGAAGCAAATGGAGGCTAAAGGACAACTTTCCAGAGTTCTATCCCCTTTATGTCCTTTTATGTCTTCAAATTTGGTGGCAGCAGATGCCTTTACTCCCTTAGCCATTTCACTGGCCCATGGAAATCTTCTTAACTAGATCTTTCTGCATCAAATCCCTGAGACATTTAGGTGGGGTAGCTTGGGAAGTTGTGCACTTAGTTCCAAGGTTCAGGGAAACAGCATTACATCAGTTCTGGCTGCTGGCTCCCAGACTGCCCTGACATGATTGCTTGTCTCTTTGCCTTCTTTGTTGCCTTCCCTATTGGCCACCACGGCCCCAGCCTTTCCTTCTGAGAACTGGAGCTTGTTCTGGGCATCACAGCCATCACCATTGAAACTTTCTATGTCCCTTGTGTGGGACAGAAGCTGGTGATGTCTGAGGCATCACCATTGTCCTCAGGGTGCCTATCATCTCAGAGTGACTGAATGTAAAGTCACTGCAACACTGAGGACACTGGTCCTGGAGGAGGGGGTGGTGGTTCAGGGACAGATTCACCCTCTTAGAGCTGCATTGTAGACTAGAAGCTGAGCTTCTGGGACCTAGTGGTCAAAGTCTTCCGATGGAGCTCTTGTGGTTCAGTCTAAGCTGCTGCCATTGCTGGTGCACCGCAGTCTTAGGCAGGGCCCAGTCTCTCAGTTCTCTGAAATGGAGGCACGTGAGCTGTCTGGTGGGATCTTACTGCTGTTAAATTCACACAGTGCTCTCTGCTCCTTGCTTGTCACACCATTGCAACTGCTCCACAATGCCTATGGAGTATTTGACTAAATTAGTGAATTGATTTAGTTTAGGACTTTTGAGACAGGGTCTCAACTCAGGCTGGCCCATAACTCATGATGTAGCCAGATATGACCTTGAGCACATGGACCATAATAGCCATCAATGATGAGGACAAGCGATAACTCCTCCCTATTGTGCCCAGCTCCATGGGTTCTATTGTAGTTCATTTGTGTTTTCTTTAAGATCAAAACAAATCCTCCTTACTTGGTCCACCCAGGAGGAAGTTCCTTTGAGAAGATAAAAGACTCTTTTTCTTTTATGGATCTGGTTGCCCAAGCTTCTAGATGGGCTGTCAGTATTGACACCCCCCACCCCAGCCCCCACCCCGCTGAGCTGTGAAGCTTTTGTTTAACAGGTTACATCTCATTTACTTATTGTGTGTGCGCATATGCATCTGTGTGTGCTCCTGTGCATAGTGGATTGTGGTGCATGTGTGGAGGTCAGAGGACCACTTGTGGGTTGGCTCTCTCTTTCCACCATGTCAGTCCTGGACATTAAGCTCAGTCATTAGCCTTGCTGGCAGTGGACTTCCTTTCTTCTCCTGTCTTTCATTCCTTCTGTTTCAGTGCTGGGGATGGTGCCATTAGCTGCCCATGCTAGGCCCATGCTGTGCTGTTGAGCTGTAGCCCTAGTTGATATAGCCCAGGCTGACCTGGCACCTGTGTTGTAGCCGAGGTCAACCTTGACATTCTGAGTCTCCTGCTTCTGAGTTCCCTCCTTGGCCTCAGATTCTCACATGTGTCTCGAAGCCATTCAACCCAAGTTCTTCTTGTGCTGTGTAAAGTCCTGAACCTGGGGCTTCACACACACTATGCAAATGTGCTGCCATCCTGTATCGATCTGCAAGTTCTTTAGATCTGAGTTGTTTTATTTTTGCAGATGATGTCATGTAGCTCTGGCTAGCCTTGAGTTCTCTACATAGCTGAGGCTAGTCATGAACTTTTTGATCCCCTGTCTCCTATGGCCTGCTAGTGATCTTTCTTTTTTTTTTTTTTTTTTTTTTTTTTTTTTTTAAAGAATCATTTATTATATGTAAGTACACTGTAGCTGTCTTCAGACGCACCAGAAGAGGGCGTCAGATCTCATTACAAGTGGTTGTGAGCCACCATGTGGTTGCTGGGATTTGAACTCATGACCTTCCGAAGAGCAGTCAGTGCTCTTCCCCACTGAGCCATCTCACCAGCCCGCTAGTGATCTTTCTTGGGAGACACAGTTAAGTATGCATCTTAAATACATATGCTGATTGCTCTGATGACATAAAAACAAAAACAAAAATCAAAAACTGCTTATCACTGTACAGAGCAGCATTGAGGCTGATTGTTGCCTCCCTAGAAATTCTGTCATGTGTCTTCCCGTCTGTTCCTCCAAGGAAAAGCCTTTGCCTTGATTCCTATCACAAAAGATCAGCGCTACCTGTTGAGGTTCAAGTCCATCTATGTGCTAGCTAGTACCTGGCCATATACCTCAGAAGATGTGCATGGGGTCTCCACGACAGCCGCACTCTCCCTGCCCTTTCCGCTCTGACTTTCTTCTCTTTTCTTTCTGTTTTTGACACAGTTTTTCTGTGTAGCCCTCGCTGTCCTGGAACTCCTTCTGTAGACCAGGCTGACCTCGAACTCAGAGATCCACCTGCCTCTACCTCCCAAGTGCTGGGATTAAAGGCGTGTGCTGCCACCACTGGGCAGCTATACTCATTTTTACACCTAATTAGGGTGACCACACAGGAATAACTGTGGGCCAGCCATGCGACAATGCTGATGGTGACCTAACTCAGGATTTTTGGCCTCTACATTTGCTGGTATAGGCATTAGCCACCATGGCCATTTTCTTCAGAGCTGGGGATCCTGCCCAGTGCCTTGTGCATACTAGGCAAGCACTTTACCAACTGAGCCACACCCCACCGCTTGTTTTATTTTGAGACAGCTTCTTGCTATGTACTCCTGTCTGTCCCGCCTCAGCTTTCATTGTACTGGGGTGACTGGTGGTTGGTTGGTTGGTTGGTTGGCCTTGAACTTGATCCTTCCCCAGTCTTTCCTGTGGCTCTTTTGCCATGGGCAAGATTGTCTGAAATACAAGGTGAGCCTAGTGGACGTGCTAGAGCTCCAGAACATTTTGTGTACGCAGCTCTGTGTCTTCTTACTTAGTTCAGGTCCCCTTCAAACCCTGGGTGGCAGACCTCCTTAGCCCAAGGGCTCCCCAGGGACCCAGCTGGGGTTGGTGCACTTGCTGAAAGCTTGCAAGAGACAGTTGCTTACTGCCTGTGGTCACACTTCCTGCCTCACCTGCAGGACTGTGAGTCACTTGTGCTGCTTTCTCTTCTCCCAGGGACTTCCTTCCGCGAGGATCAGGGATTGTCACCCGGAGGCCTCTCATTCTGCAGCTCATCTTTTCCAAAACAGGTATGAGAAATAGAAATTTCAAAACCAAAAACCAAGACAAAGTAAAAAAATAAAATAAGTAAATCATGGGACGCAGAGGTAGCATAGCTGGTGGACAGCTCCCCTACATGTGGGAAGCCCTGTTTCCATCCCCCAGTAGTATGAACCTGGCGTGGAGGTGTGTACCTGCAAGCCCAGCACTGGGAATGTGAGAGCAGAAGGACCAGAAGCTCCAGGTCATCCTGTGCTGCATAGAGTTCAGGACCACCCTGGGCTACGGAAGACCCTGTCTTCAGACAGCAGCAACAGACAAGAACTATGAGGAGGCCATCTCTGGGTTTAGACGGGGACTTGGTACCATGAGGATTTAGGGACCTCAGGAGAAATCAAAGCTCCTGGGTTGTTTGGGTTTGAACTGCAGTTCTCACATGTACAGGGAAGCTGAGAAACAGCTTAAAGAACACCCTTCTGTAGCCTTGAGTCCCCAAGCAGGACCGGGCTGCCTGGTCCCACAGTTACCTTCTGATTTCTTTTTTTTTTTTTTTTTTTTT
>NW_022196906.1:15600375-15666869 GCF_008632895.1 Mastomys coucha
AGGGTAGTAGAGGCAGAAAAAAGGCGCGGGGAGGGGGGGAGTAGAGAAGTAGAAGCCAGCCATGAACATGTTGAGAGAGGGGGAAGGAAATAGGAAAGGGAGAGGGAAGGGAAGAGCCCAAGAGGGCAAGAGAGAAACAAGAAAACAAGAGTGAGAAGTCTTGCCTGACAACCAAAGGTGCTGCCTTGTACATTTTGTGCAGTCACAGACCAGCCCCAAATTGAAAGAACCTCTGTGCCTGGTATTTGAGGTCCAGCTCATATTCTCACGCTGTCAGTTGCTCCCAATATGCCCTGTTACTGGATTTACAGATAGAAAACTGAGGCACAGCCAGGTTACCTGCATTTTTGAAAACCAAAAGCCTGTGATCCTCAGCCAATCCATTGCGGCCTGACATTCCAAGATCCTGCAGTTGTTTTTCACCCTGATTCTGCCAGTTAGGCATGGAGGCGAGGCTCCAGTGAGACCCAGTGGTTTGATGTGGTGTGCCCCTTTGTGGGTTTGCCTTATGACAGACCACAGGATACGGTGCTCCACCTTGGATCGGGCTTCCGGTCAGCTCTACTGGGATAGGCACCCAATAGGCCTTGACACCTATTCCTGTGTTTGCTCTCATTGCCTTCAGGGGTTCCACCTCACTTTAGAAATCCCTATTTTGCACTTTTTCTTTTTGGCTTTTTGAGACAGGGTTTCTCTGTGTTCCCCTGGCTGTCCTGGAACTCACTCTCTAGACCAGGCTAGCCTTGAACTCCTAGAGATCCACCTACCTCTTCCTCCAAGTGCTGGCATTAAAGCCATTCACCACCACTGCATGGCTTATTTTTGTATTTTTTTCATGGGACACCAGCTGGCACTGTTGCTGCTCCTGGTCCCTGGCCACCCTGTGAAAGCCTGCATGGATGAACAGAGAAGGGAGCCAAGAATTCCCAGGTTCCTGTATTGGCTTCCCTTTGTGGGCACCCTACCTGCAGAGTAAAGATAATTGGGAGACCAGTTAGTCGTGTGCCAGGCTCTTGCTGAGCAGCGCCAGCTTTATACCTGCAGGGTTGGTTGCTTGTCTTGGCAGCTGGTGCTCAGGTTAGCCAGAGAACCAGAGTTCTCTTGGACCTGAGATGCTGGGATGGCAGTGCTCATGAGCTACCATACGCAGCTTTACTGTAGTTTTATTTAAATTGAAAATTTTTATATGTTTTTAATTGCATGAATGTTTTCCCTACATTTCTATCTGGTCCCATGTGTGTGCCTGGTCCCTGTAGAGGTCAGAAGAGGGCATCAGAGGGCATCCCCAGGCCTTGCAAATGGTAGGCAAGTGTTCTGACCTACATCCCTAGCTGTTTTGCTTGCTTGTTTGCTGGTTTGGAATTATTAGCTCAGGCTGATCTCCACTTGTATCTGGGAATGATCTTGAGCTCCTGATCTTCCTGCCTTCCAGGTGCTGGGATTATAAGTATGTACTACCCTGCCTGGTCTATACCCCAGAACTCATGCCTGATGGAACCCCAGAACTCATGCAAACCAGATGAACACTCTGCTGAGCTGTAACCGGTCCCACCAACTGCATATTTTCACTTCTTCTTTTGAGACAGAGTCTCACTTTGCAGCTAGGCAGGATTTGAATTCATTGTATTCCAGATGGGCCTTGAACTTTTGATTCTCTATTTGAAGCCTCCTGAGTAGCTGGGATAGCACACCTGAGGACTGACTGGCATGTGCTTGGACATTGGGGTGCTGGTGGCTAGCAGACCTGGTGTGTTTTGAGATTCCTTAGCTGCCAAAGTCTACTGGAATCCTGAGGTTCTCTGGGTCTGGGGTAGAGTTGGGGAGAAGGCCATGAAAGGAACCACTGAGTTGGGGACACCTGACCAGAGCTGACCTGCATAAAGGATCAAATCAGTCCCTGACCTTTCACCATCTTCAAGGGAACCTAAACTTCCCTACCTCTTGCCCGAGTTTACTGCTTAGATCTTGGTTGAAACTGATCTTGGGTATATGACCAGACCTGTGTAGCTATGGTAAGAAGGGACTTAGACTAGTGTCAAAGTGGGTCACATTGAAGGAGGCATGGCTGCTTAGGGCAAGGTGACAGGTGTGGAGATGGGGACATAGCTGGATCCTTTGGGCTGAGAGGACTGGTGCATCTCTCAGGTGTGTTCTGTCCTGTGTTCCCTAAGTTTGAATGCTTCTGACTCTTTGCCTAATGGTGGCATTGCCCATATTATACACGACCTTGGTGGGACATTGGAGAGGTAGCCCATGTGTTTCTATCACATGTGTTATGTTATCACCAGGCTGCCCCACTTCCCCACCTCTGGCCTAGTAGCTGCTGCAGACATACATTCACCACACTCATCTGGCTGAAGAGAATGTATCTAGGTTGTGTAGAGAGCAGTAGTATGTGCAGAGAGAGAGGCCAGAGAGGGAGGTATAGCTGAGCCCTAGAGATCACAAGTTCCTCACACTGAAGCTTGGGAGCTAAGCTACGGAGCAAGGGATTTGGACAGACAGCTGTCCACTCCTGAAAGGTTTAGGAATCTAAAGATGAAGCTTGTGAAGCCAGGCGTGGGTCTTCCTCTTTAGTACTTCAGACACCCAAGTGCCTGAGGCTTCTCGTTCAGGCTGGTCTGTTGAGCCTTGACTAGTAGCTGGTGCTGTTTAAAAATTACCTAAAACCACAGGCACCAGGAAGCCTAGTGGCCCATGGATGAACCCTGCCCTGACCCAGAATCATCCTGCTAAACTCTGGGTGCAGGAGTTTTCCCTCCCGTCCCCAGCCTTCACCTTGACCTTGCTTGGTCTCTGATCGATGGGCCATAAAAGAGATGTTAGGACATGGCCCGTGCCTGCCAGAGCCCAGCCTGTCTTGCTCTCCAGAGTCAGCCATGGCTCCTCACTGCTCCCTAAGCTCCTCTGTTATCCCTTCTGTCCCTCACCATGTTCTACAGGGTCACTTGTTAGATAAGACTGTGCTTTCTTGAGTTGAATTTTGTTTGACTCTGAATCTCACGTAGCTCAGGCTGGACTTGAATTTACTTATATCTGAAACTAGCCTTGAACTCCTATCCTCTTGGCTCTATCTCCACTGTGCTGGAATTGCAGGTGTGCCTCCCTATGTTTAGCTCTGTTGCTGTGCTCTTACTGTGTCTCCTCCCCACTGGGAAAGCAAATACATTGAGGCAGGGGGATGCCAAAATACTTTGCTGTCCAATCTTGGGGCATTGTGTCTCTCATCAGTGCTCCGTCTGCATGGACTAAGGACTAGAAAGAGAGTGGAGCTCCCCACTGTTTATTACTCAGTACCCCCTTCCTCTGCTGTTTGACCATGGCAGGCCCTTTCTAAACCTCTGTCTTCTATCGTACAGGGCCTGGAAGACCAAGGCCTGGGTAGCCATCTGTAGCAGACAAAACCATACTTTGGTGTGCTTCTGGGTCTAAGAAAAAGCTGAGCTTGGAGCAGGTGTGACTCATATTGGGAGCATGTTGGAGTTACAGGTGTCATGAGCCCCCTGACAAGGGCGCTAAGCACCACTCAGTTTTCCTCAGGAACAGTAGTCAGTCTTGACTGTTGAGCAACTCTCCAGCCCCCCTCTTGGTTTGTTTGAGACTGGAACTTATAGCCTTCAACTCATTCGAACCCTCAAGGTTCACAGAAGGTTCACTGATCCTATTTGGTTGTTGGGTGTGTCCAAGGGTCTCTAACGTGTCTGAGCCCCGAGGCACTTTTGTCCAGACATGCATGCCAATGCCAAATCTGAAGAAGGCAGACCTTGTGGTCATGGGCATCAGGAGCTGGTCACCATGGTTTGCTCTTTGCCAGGCTGTGGGTGAAGTCCTGATCCTCCTGCTTCTATCTTCTAATACCTAAATACATGCTTACGAAGCAGAAGCAGGTGCTGGAGAATGTAGTGAATCAAATCCAGCCCGTTTATAGTCACATCCATGCAGGCAGGTAGAAGCTCTTTAGAAACCCCCTTCCCAGCCGGGAGGTGGTGGTGCACACCTTTAATCCCAGCACTTAGGAGGCAGAGGCAGGCGGATTTCTGAGTTCAAGGCCAGCCTGGTCTACAGAGTGAGTTCCAGGACAGCCGGGGCTACACAGAGAAACCCTGTCTCAAAAAACCAAAAAACAAAACAAAACAAAACAAAAAAACTCTTCCCAGTTCATTTTCTGGGCACACAGTGAGGCTACCCTTGGGAAACCTCTGGCAAGAAAGCTGGCTGGCCCACCAGGGTTAGCAGAATGTCTGTTGACCGGGGCTCGGCTTTGGTTTCTTCCTTTATTCCTGCTGTGTACCAGGCCCTGGGCTGGGGCCTGCTTAGCCCACTTAGAGGCCCCTGGAGAAAGCCTATCTGGTTCACTGTACAGGGAACGGCCAGGGAGAATCCACTCTGCTGCCAGTGGATGTGTGGCTATCAGAATGCTGCAGTGCTGTCCCAGGGGCCAGAGGAACATGGAGACCTGGATGAGCAGCGGCGTGGATGACTTTGAGGCATGGTCTGGCTACTGATGACCAACTGGCAGTCAACTCAGCCTTAAAGCATCCAGCATACTTTTTATTTAACATTTGAGCTTGTGTAGTAACAGAGAAATTTTTTGAGGCAGAGTCTCTTGCCTTGGAATTATGACTAAAGGCGGCTGACTCCCCAGCACTGGGTTACAAGCATGCACTACCACATTTTGTGAGCTCTGTATGCAGGTCCTTATGATTGCATAGCAAGCACTTCACTGACTGAGTCTTCAGCCCCGAGACTTTTGTTTTGTTTTGTTTCTTTTTTAAGATAGGGTTTCTCTGTGTAGCCCTGGCTGTCCTGGAACTCACTCTGTAGACCAGGCTGGTCTTGAACTCAGAAATCCGCCTGCCTCTGCCTCCCAAGTGCTGGGATTAAAGGTGTGCACCACCACTGCCTGGCTGTGAGAGCTTTTCTTTAAGGCAAGGCTTTGCTGTATAGCCCAGGCTAGCCTCTAACTCATAATCCTGCCTTTGGCTTCTGACTGCTCCTGTAGGTATGAGCTGCCCCAGCGAACCTAAAGTAGGCATTTATGTTAGGATCTGCCAAAGGTATTGTGTGGCTTCTATGAATGGCTTGCCCTCTCTGGATTCTCTCTCATGAAGAAAGGGAGATGACAGAGCCTTTTACCCCCAGCATTTCCACATTGCACCTTGGGGCCCTCTACTCATTAATGACAGAGATGTTGGCTGCCACTCTCTCTGTCTTCACACAGATTTGGTTGGGATGTCTGTTCTGCTGATGAAGGAGGTTTGAGGCCCAGGTAGGGCCCTCCAAGGTTGATTAAGCTAACAATTATAGCAAACCTGCTGCTGCTGCTGGCAGGTTCCAGCCCCATGATCATAATGCAGATGATAAAGGAGGCAAGGCAGAATGAGTGGCAAGCAGGGAGAGGGAGAAGGGAGGAGCCAGACTAGCCCTGGCCTTAGTCCTGGCTCCGCTACCTTACCCTGCCACCATCTCACACTTGCTTACTGCTTTAATCTGGAAGAGAACTGAAGTTCTGTGGGGGCTGGGCAACTGATCCATTTTTAGTGGCAGCTGCAGGAAGAGTATTTCCGCTTGTCCCCTGGAAGGCCAGAGTACGGCTGCCCTTGGGAAGTGTGTCATCTGATTGTGTGTGGGCTGAGGGGGAGACCCAGAGCCTCCTGTCCACACCCTCATTAGCCCTGCTTCTGGATGGCCTGCACCCTTGCTAGACCGGGTCCTGCTGAGGTCACTGGGTTTGAGAGTCACTTCCTCTATAAAGTGGTCTGATCTACCCAATCCCAGCACCACCACTGAGCTTGAGTCAACTCTCATGTCCTCTCCAGGCCTCAGATTCCATGTCTGTGAACTGGGCATTGTGTTTGTGTGTCTGTGTGAGTGTGTGCTGTTTGTGCTGATTTGCACCTGCCTGCTGCAGAGGCTGGAGGAGGGAGGATGTCAAGTGTCCTCTTCATCCCTCTCCACTTGTTCCTTTTGAGGCAGGGTCTCTGGGTCTTACTTGTTTTATTTAAATCAGTAACTTGGCCTGCCTTGAATTCTTAACAATTCTCCTTGCCTCGACCTCCTGAGTGGCAGGATTAAAGGTGTGCACCACCATGCTGGACTTGTTTTGGTTCTTGCTAGGCTGGAAGCAGACCCTAGTGAGCCACCCCTTCCCCATGCCCTTTATGCATTTGTGGGATGCCTGGTTGTGAGTGCTGGGATCCACGTTTCTATCCTTGAGTTTGCACAACAAACTTCTGAGTCATCTCTAGCCACATGCTTTGTTTTTCTTGAGACAAGGTCTCACAGTAGCCCAAACTGGTGCCTGCTGGGCTCACATTCCTAATCTCTCTGCCTCCATACCCCTGGATCTGGGATTACACTTGTCATTACACTGCTTTATACCATGCTGGTTTGCCCAGGCCCCTGCCCAACTGCCAAGGCTCTGCTTGTGGAGAGTCTTTCCTGCAGGGCCTTGTGGCCCTGTGCTCTCTGTGCTTGCTCTCTTTGCCACAGCTTGTGGCCCTGTGATTCCAATGGCCAGGCAATTGTTTCTCAAGTGCTCCACACAGCACTCATCCTGGAGGAGCCTTTCCCCCTACAGGAGACCTTGCTGCCTCACAGTGTCAACCAGAGTGTGTTCTTGCAGCCTTTGAGATAAGAGTTGGCTCCTCCCCAGCCTTTAATTTAGAAATCCAGCCATCTAGATCCCAGCCTGGCAGCTGATGCCTGCAGTTCACACACTAACACCTGTTCATCTTTTTGTCTTTTGTCGGACAGGATCTCCTGTGTAGCCCAGTTTATCTCATGATCCTTCCTCAGCCTCTTAAGTACCAGGTTTACAGGTGCATGCTGCAGTACCCAGCTCTTCTCAGTTTGGTTGACTGAGGCAATGGAATCTCAAGTGTCACTCCATCCCAGACTACACACTAAGCTACACTTTAGCCTGGGACCAAATCCCTTTATCAAAAAGAAAAGTCTGTCCGTAAAAGAGTTAGTCACAAAGTATGACTCAGTACTGTTGTGAAAGAAAGGTTGGGTGTTGGGGTGTGCACTTGTAAGCTCAGTGCTGGAGTGGTTGAGATGGAAGGGCCACTGCAGTTTCACAGCCAGCCAAACTAGCCAAGCTAATGAGCCTTAGACCCCACTCAGAGGCACTGTCACAAAAAGCAACATGGAGAGCAATAGAGGAAGGCTCTGAGGCTGACCTCTGGCCACCATAGTCCTGTGTGCATGAATACTTCATACACAAAAGCAACCCCAGTGGTACACACTTTTAATCCTAGCAAAGACGGACAAAGGAGTGTAAGGCCAGAACTGCATACATAGTGAGGCTATCTCAAAATATAAACCAACCCAATAAACTAAGAGAAAGAATGAACACCGTGTTCCTTGCGTACTGTAGGAATTGAAGAGGTTGCCTTTCTTCCTCTGCTGGGCACACTGCACATCCTTGTGTCTTCTCGTTTCCCTCTTTCTCACTGTGAACATCTTTTTCCCATGTCAGAATATGCGGAGTTTTTGCACTGCAAGTCCAAAAAGTTTACAGACTTTGATGAAGTCCGGCAGGAGATCGAAGCGGAGACTGACCGGGTCACAGGCACCAACAAAGGCATCTCCCCAGTGCCCATCAACCTTCGGGTCTACTCACCACACGGTAAGAAGCCCAGTGGGGATCGAGGGGAAGCTGGTACACTCTTCCTGTCCAGTAGGATCTTCCTGCCTCCTGAGCATCTGAGAAAAGCGTCCTGGACTAGGAAGACTGGGGCGTGGTGGGCACATGCCTATAACCCCAGATCTGGGGAGGTGAAGGCCAGAGGACAGAGTAAGACCCCATCTCAAACAAAAGCCAAAAAATTAGACCCGGGCTGGGGCTCAGTAGTCAGGCACTTGTGTAGCATGCATGGAGTCAATCCCCAGGACCACATTTAAAATAAAAATGAG
This sequence comes from Mastomys coucha, assembly GCF_008632895.1. Taxonomy (NCBI): domain Eukaryota; kingdom Metazoa; phylum Chordata; class Mammalia; order Rodentia; family Muridae; genus Mastomys; species Mastomys coucha. The sequence continues at coordinate 15,608,296 of NW_022196906.1, forward strand.
CCAGGTGTGGTGCTGTGTATACCTGTAATCCCAGCATTCAGTAGGATAAGATATAAAGACTGTATTTGAGGCTAACCTCTGCTAAACTTTTGTAAAAAGTTCTGTTTTAATTTTTTAAAAATTTTACTTTATGTGAATGTACTTTGCCTGGATGTATGTATACATACCATACTCATGCCTGGTGCCTGAGGAAGTCATAGAGGGAGTCAGACCCTATGGAACTGGAGTTATCAGTGGTTGTAAGCCACCATGTGGGTGCTGGGAGTTGAACCCAGGTTCTCTGGTAACCACTCAGGTGCATTTTCTTTAATGTATTTCTTTACATTTTCTTTTCTTTGTGTGCGTATTGTGATGTCACATTATGTGGTATGCATGTGGCGGTCAGAGAACAACTTGCAGAAGTCAGTTCTTTCCTTCCTCCATGTAGGTCCCAGGGATGGAACTCATGTCGGCAGGCTTAGTGGTAGGAATCTTTACCCACTGAACTATGTCACTGACCCTAATTATTTTCTGTCTGTCCCTTTCTTTCAAAACACAGTCACGTAGCCCAGACTAGCCTCAAGCTCCTTTTATGGTCCAGTTGGCCTTGAATTCCTCATCCCCAATTCCTGCCTCCCTGGTGCTGTGCTTATAGACCTGTGTACCCAGGCGTGGATTCTGCTGTGCTAGGAATGCAAAGCAGAGCTTTGTGGACACTAGGCAAGTACTGGGCCACGTGGCTTATAGAATGAGCTACATGGTGAGTTCCAGGCCAGTCTGGTCTACATACCTAACCTCTGCCTCAGAAATAAAGAAGGTATGAAGAGAAGACACTTGGCTTGGGGAGTAGAGTGCCTGCTGCACAATGGAAAGACTTGCATTCTCCTACAGCAGCCATGCAGAGCACAGCACAGCACAGCACTGCACCACACTGCATCTTTAATTATGGAACTCTGCAGGTCTGGGCAGATGATCGATCCCTGGTGCTCAGTAGCTACCCAGTGTAGCTCTGGGCTCAGTGAGGAAACCCTTTCTCAAAAGATAAGCTGTAGAAGCCGGCAAGATAGATCAATGGTAAAGCCACCTGCTGGCAAGCCTGATGATCAAGTTCAGTTCCCAGAACCCACTGACTACTGTAGATCCTCTGACTTCCACTTCTTGATACACACACACTCACACACATGCACATGTGTATACACATATATACAAACACATACACACATATACATATAAGCACACACACTCCTCGTTCTCTTTCTAAAAAATATATTAGCCGGGCAGTGGTGGCGTACATCTTTAATCCCAGCACTTGAGAGGCAGAGGCAGGTGGATTTCTGAGTTCGAGGCCAGCCTAGTCTGCAGAGTGAGTTCCAGGACAGCCAGGGCTACACAGAGAAACCCTGTCTCGAAAAACAAAAAGAAGTATTAAATTTTAAAGAGAATAAATATGGTAGAGAACAATTGTGGAAGATATTTGTGTGACCTCTGACCTCCACATGCGTGTACCCATGAGGGTAATCACCAGATACAGAAAGTATACAGTGAAGTGTGTTCTAATACAAGTGTTAGGAGTGACGCTGAGATGTGACTTCCTTGTGAACTTGCTGGTGTCCACTGGGTCTCTATAGGCTGTGTGTAGTAGGCTCTGAACTCTTAACTGGGCTCTGATTACTTTTGCCTCTTGATTTCCCACTCAGTGTTGAACTTGACCCTCATCGACCTCCCAGGCATCACTAAGGTGCCAGTGGGGGACCAACCACCAGACATCGAGTACCAGATCAAGGACATGATCCTGCAGTTCATCAGCCGAGAGAGCAGCCTCATTCTTGCCGTCACACCTGCCAACATGGACTTGGCCAACTCGGATGCCCTCAAGCTGGCCAAGGAGGTAGACCCCCAAGGTAATCTTCAGTCCTGGGGGAGCAGCTACTTCTAGTAGTGCTGAGTCCCCTCCCTGGTGTGTTTTCTGTCACAGGGCTGTGTTGGAAAGAGGCCTCCTAAGATTCAGCATCCCCTGTGTGGTGGGCATCCCTTGCGATATTTGAAATAGCTTCGCCCTTCCTTGAGTATTGATGGGGTTTATTCTGCTAGCCCTGAAGTCTGGTGTGTGGCTGTAGCAGTCAGCTTTTCATCACTATAACCAACACCATGGCAGTCACTGTCTTTTAAAGAGCATACAGGGTTAGTTAGGCTCAAGGTTTCAGAGCATCCTCTTGTGATTGGTGGTTTGTTGCTATTGGGCCTGTGAGCAGATAACACTATACTGTGCACATGGGGAACACCACAGAGTAGGAAAAGGACAAGGGATCCCTTTAAGTGTGATGCTCCAAGTGACCCCAGCGACCTGCAAGCTTCAAAGAGACCTCACTTCACCACCTCCCAGTGGCTCTACTCTGCAGACAGCTTAGTACACGAGCCTTTGAGGGACAATTTCTTGTTGTTGTTTTGTTTTTCAAGGCAGGGTTTCTCTGTGTATCCCTGGCTGTCCTGGAACTCACTCTGTAGACCAGGTTGGCCTTGAACTCAGAAATCCTCCTGCTTCTTCCTCCCAAATGCTGGGTTTAAAGGCGTGCACCACCACTGCCCGGCTTAAGAGGCATGTAAGACCCAAATTTTAGTTTTCAGATATTACCCCAGTGAGGGTTGCCCACTCAGAGGTACCCAGCATGAATGGGGTTCTGGGTTCGATCTGAGAGTCTGCTGAGAGTCTGCAGCACACACCTTTAATCCCAGAACTTGACAGGCGATGGCATGTTTGGTCCCAGCACCCACATGATGCCCACTTTTCTATTTTTTTCTTTCTTTCGCTCTCTTTTTTTTTCCTTTGAAAGCACTCATGGTTTTTACAGAAAAGTTACCGTTGAAAAATCAAGTTACAGAGCTCTCTCCTCTTCCATGTTGATAGCCCTGGCCGTAGTTCCTTCCAGAGTTTTTCTTACATGTAAACTTATTTTTTAAATGGAGAGTCTTTCCTTTTTTCTGTGTGTGCCTCTGTTTGTGGTGTTGCTTTTGGTGATTTCGACTTTTCTTTGTTTATTTTTCAGTCGTGGTTTCAGGATGTAGCTCTGGCTAACCTGGACTTCACCGTGTAGACTAAGGCAGTCTCAGTATCAGATTCTACCTGCCCCACCTCCTCAGTTTTAGGACTACAGGTGCAAGCCACCATGCCTTGCCCTACTTTATACTGTAGTGATAGTGTATTACCCTCTGGGCAGGCCCCATTGTACAGTTACCTGCTCCTCACCCTCATTGTATCTCTTCTCAACAGATGGACATTTCATTGGCGTCCATGTCTCAGGCCCCTCCCCACTCATTCCACTCCTTGCTGTGGCCTCTTGCCTATTAACTATGAAGTCTTATATATGCACCCCCTTCACAGTAGTGCTAGCTAATGTGGTCACCTGTGATGTCCAAGTTGATCCCAGTTGTCTGCAGGCCTCCATTAGCATCTGTGTGTCTTACACACATGGAACATATAGGCAACACATTCACTTGTGCCTGGGTTCCTGATGTAACAGGTTGTTCTTGTTAGTTAGGTAGGATCTTTTGTGGTCCAGATTGGCCTCAGACTCTGTTTAGCTGAAGATGACCTTAAACTTCTGATCCTCCTGACTCTACCTCCCGAGTGCTGAGGTCACAGATGTGCAGCACCATGCTGGCTCAGTAGAACCGGATTCTTGGGAAAGCCCGGGCTCCTTGGCAAGTGCCCCGCAGCTCATCTGGTCCAGGGTGGGACCTAGGGTTTCTGAATGCTAAAGCAAGTCCATGGAGTGCTCTGGCTTCTATCCTGGCTTGCAAGCTCAGCTTGTAAACTGCTCAGATGAATCGTGATCAGGACCCCAAACTGAAAACGCTTTGGCTATAGGGATTAGGAAGTAGAGGGGGTAGGGGCTGACACGCACAGTGGCTTTGCTGGGGGATGTGCTGACTCTGCTTTACTTGGGTAGAACTTTCATGGGCTGGTCCTTGGAGTGGTAGTTGAGCCAGGTAACAAGGGGCCCTGGAAATAGTTGCTCAGGTTCAAGTGTGATGTTGAGAACGGGCAGGAGAGATTCTAGTTTCATGATGTACATTAGTTCTATTGGGGCCTTCTTATGCTCTTACCAGTGTTCATTGAAAAAGCACTTGACACTTGACAGGAGTCACTGGAGCTGTTAACTGTCATTTTACACTCTGCCAACAGGTGTCCAGGCAAAAACACACCGTGGCTTGTCCCTTGTCTCTTGGCCTGTCAGGACCCAAGGGTCCTTCCTCATGATCCCTTATAACTTCTCGACTTTCAGGCCTGCGGACCATCGGTGTCATCACCAAGCTAGACCTAATGGATGAAGGCACAGATGCCAGGGATGTCTTGGAAAACAAGCTACTACCCTTGAGAAGAGGTATGTATGCAGGGCTGGGTAGGCCATGGATTGGGGGTGTGTCTTCTGTGGTTCTCCTCTGGAACACTAAGAAACAGGTATGCAGCCATGCTCGTACTTGCTGTAATCCCAACACTCTGGAGGTGGAGGGGGTCAGGAATTCCAGGTCATACTGGGCTACATAGAAATTTCTATGTCAGACTGGGCTACATGAGACCTTGTTTCAAACAAGCAAATACAGAATGTTTCTTCAAAAATAGACTGAGGTACTAGAAATGAATCTCAGTGGTATAACCCTTGCCCAGCATATGCTAGGAACCAGGCTCATTCCTCAGCTTCCCAAACAAAGCATAACAAAGAGATACATACTGCTTCCCTAGCTAGTGGAGGTTGAGGGATGAAATGCAGGACCAGAGAGGGAGTGAACTCTTCTCACCATGTCCCTTCCCCAGCTGTGGCTGCTGCCAGACACTTTGGGCCTCCTTAAGGAGCTCAGCATCCACTGTATATACTAAGAATCTACCCATTTGACCTTCAGGGCCTCATCCACCTTTTCCTCCATGATAGCCAGCTACCTGGCCTCTTGTCTCCCTTTGTCTTCCCAAGAGTGACATGTGTCCCTGCCTCTCCACTTGTGAGTGGTACCCTTTCATCCTATGGTGATCTTGGGCTCTCTTCCTCACTCCTCTCCCCTGTGGCTTCAGGGTCCCTCCCACTGGGAGTCGGAGCCCACTACTGCAAGGAACAGTATCTTGCATGCACTAGTCCCCAGCATCACAGAAAACCATTACAGCACACAAAAGGGTCCTTCCACCTCATCTCTTCCCCCTTATTCTGCAGACTCACACCCTTGGAGGGAGCCTCATGACCTCTGTCTCCCCCTGCTGTGTTACCCTTGCTCTGAGCACCCTGTCTTGTTTTATTATTGTGTATGTGGTATTTGTTTTGTTTGCTGTTGTTGAAGACCTGCTAGACTTGAACCTCCTGCCTCAGCCTTAGCTTATTCTACATGTGTGCCAGCATGCCTGGTTTACTTACGCACATACGCATGTATATTTATTTTATATTAATTTTAATTTCTGAAGCTATTCATATACATGTCTTTGTTTTTGAAGACTATATATGCCTAGTGACTGTCATGGGCTGACCCAGGACCACCTTGTACTTGATCCTCCTCCTCCCAACTTCTCAAGTGTAGCCACCAAGCTGACTGCAGGGGGTTGTTTTACTTTATTATTTGCATGTGGGCATGGGTTCATGCATGATGTTTGTCAGGCAGGGTGGGAGAGTGTCACAGCTCAGGTATGGGGGTCAGAGGTAACTTTTAGAGTTTGTTCTCTGTCCATCATGTGCATTCTGGAAGGTCAAACTCAGGTCATTAAGCTTGGCTGCCCATTTTGCTGCTGAGCCATTTTGCTGGCTGGAGTGGCTTTGTTATGACGAGATAGACTCTGTCCTCTTTACCTTCATCTCCGGGGTGTGGACGATGAGGTTTTTGTTTTAGAATATTTTCTTGTACTTTTTTTTAGGTTTATTCTTACTTGATAATAACTGTTTTTTAACTGTGATACTGAGTGTAGGTGCAGTCCCCTCAGGAGCCACAGGCTGAAGTTAGAGGCATTCATGGATGCTGGGAATGGAGCTCAGTTTCTTTGTAGGAGCAATATTCTAGTTTGCTTTATATTACGGTGATGGACACCATGGCTGGAAGCAGCTTGGACAGGAAAAGTTTTATTTGGCTTACAGGTCAGAGCCTCATCATGGAAGGAAGCCAAGTCAGGAACTAAAGAATAGGCCTCAGAGAAACACTGGCTTACTTTCTCCATGACCTGCTCAGCCGGCTTTCTTTTGAGGTTTGGGGGGTGGGGGGATATTTCTCTGTATAACCTTGACTCTGCTCTGTAGATCAGGCTGACCTCAAACTCAAGAGATCTGCCTGCCTTTGCCTCCCAGATGCTGGGATTAAAGGCATGAGCCACCACGCCCAGCTCCAGCCTGCTTTCTTACTCACCCAGGACCACCAGTCCAGGGGCAGCATGGCCTGCCATGTAGCTGATGCTCCCACATCACTCACTAGTGAAGGAAATGCCTACAGGTCAGTCTGATGGAGGCAGTTCCTCAGTTAGGTTCCTCTTCCGGGTGACTCTAGCTCGCAGTAATGGCAAACACTACCCAGCAAGAGTAGCAAGCTCCTAACTGCACAGCTATCTTCCCAGCCTGTCCTGGAAGTCAGGACTGTGTACATGCTTCACAGGGTAGTCCTTGTTGAACTGCACCTCCAGCCCAGTCATACCTGCCCTTGAAGTTCACCTTCTTCCACATTCCACATTGCTTTCTTCAGCTACCTTCCATGTCATTCACATCCCTCGTGGAGCTCAGTACTGCCCTTGGCCCTCTCCTGTGAGTGATTTTTGGAGCAGTCTGTTTCTAGTTTCCACCTGGCCAGCTCAGCACAAAGCCATAGCACCGTGTCCTTCCTGGCGTAATGCATACCTTGACCTTCTCTCTTCAGGGTACATCGGCGTGGTTAACCGCAGCCAGAAAGACATCGAGGGCAAAAAGGACATCCGGGCTGCTCTGGCAGCTGAAAGGAAGTTCTTCCTCTCCCACCCAGCCTACCGGCACATGGCTGACCGCATGGGTACCCCACACCTGCAGAAAACCCTGAACCAGGTATAGCAGAGATTTGAGGCCACCACGTAGATTTATGCCGTTCTCAGTCTCCAGTGAGTAACAAGGCTGTCAGCATCTTTACTCCTAGCCTAAGTGGTTTCCATTGAAGACCTGATGAGGACTGGGTGAGTTGTATGCTAGTACTACTAGGACTGTGTGATTTATTAGTGTCACTGTTGCCTTAAACCCCTGCAGTAATTCAGTCACGTGCCCAGAAGTCTCAAGACGGTCCTGAGGTGGTAGCAGGGTCAGTCAGGGCTGGTGACTGCAGCTCAGTGGGAGGTTGCTGCAATCTGGACTCCTGGAATCTAACCCTGCCCAGCCTTTGAACACAAATTCTGGCCTAGCTTTTGAATGCCTTCCCTTCTTGTCCATCAAGGGAGAATGGTTGCCCTTATATCTCCTAGGGTAGGAGTCTGTGAGGCCACGTGTGTCCAGGACAAGGTACATGCCTTGTCCTCTTTACTCACAGTGATGAGACAGTAAGAAAACTGGTAAATGCAGGCAGGAACAGAGCGCCTGCCTAGAATGCCCTAGTGAGGGTGGGAGGGTGTGGCTCAGGGGCAGAGCACCTATCTAGAATCCCCAGTGGTACTGTTACTCAGCAATAGAGTGCTAGCCTAGGATGCAGAAGCCCTGGGCTTCATCTCCAGTACCAAATAAATCCAGTATGGTGGTGCATCTGTAACCCCAGCACTCAGGCGATGAGAAAGTCAAAGGCATTGTCAGCTATAGAATGTGGGATAAATGAGAGTCTACCTGAGTCAAAAAACAACAGCAAACATCCTTCTTTATGCATGGATTGGGACCTGTGCAAGGTCCACTGGGAAACCAACTGGTAAATGAGCCAGCAGATGAATTTCTAGTCAAGTGTTAGCTGTAGCTGGGGGTCACTGCAAAATGAAGCTGAGAGCAGCATCCCTAGAGCAGGTGCAACAGGGATTGGGCAGTGTGTCTTATAGGAAGGGTGAAGCCACAGGCCACTGGGCCTGGCCAAAGTGTGGAGGGGCAGGAAGGAAAACCTTCCACAGAGCCTGGTGATGCTTGAGAGCCAGAAGGTGTATAGCTTGGCTGGTCCTCTTGAATTAAGGGGTGCTCTGTAGGGCAGTGGTTGTGATCCTCCATTTTGTGAGCTGAGGCATATGGTGCCTAAATGGCTCAGCCACCTGCTGCTCAGGCACCTGCTGCTCAGGCCTGGGGACTTCATTCCAGTCTCCAAACTATAGGAAAGGGAAGAGACAGTGGGCTCCATGAGACTGTTCTCTGACCCCCACTCAGCCACCCTAACATGAGCACTTACATCCCCCAACACATGCGTGCACACACAATAAGTAAATAAGAATTTTAAAAGGTCCACAGAACCTCGTGAGACCTGTAGCTTCCCTTAAGAGAGGACTAAGGTTTGTACAACAGGGCTAGGGCCCCTGGCTCCCACGGACTTGGGGCTCAGCACAGGCTGGAGCCTCTGCACTTCTCTCCTCTAGTATTAGTGTCTCCAGAATCTGTCTCTTCCTTGCTGGGAATCCACCTGCTATGCAGTGGGGCTCTTGCTCTGCCCCCTCCTCTCCCTCCTATCTCCCTGCAAATGTGCCCCCGCATCCTGCTCAGGGCATATATCTGTTTTGTTTTTGTTTTTGTTTTTGCTTTGTTTTTTGAGACAGGGTTTCTCTGTGTAGCCCTGGCTGTCCTGGAACTCACTCTGTAGACCAGGCTGGCCTCGAACTCAGAAATCCACCTGCCTCTGCCTCCCAAGTGCTGGGATTAAAAGCGTGCACCACCACTCCCCGGCTGACCTTTGAGTCTTAGTTAGAGAGCCATCCTAGGTGTGTGCATTGGTTTAGGGGACACCATTGGGTCTTGGAGCTCGCAGAGCCATCCCAGGCCTACACATTGGTCCCTCCATCCCCAGCCTTGGATGTCAGCAAACATCTGCTGCAGGCTCTCTGCTCCACTTGTTCCAGCTTCTGTCCCTGTCCTAATGATTTGTCTCTAGATTTGTGGCTCTCTTTGGATTGCACCCAAGATTCTGAGTATTCTGGGCTGAGGGTGGATTGTGTCCTTTCCTGGCCTCTGGGCCTATGGTACTCTGTCTGACCCTTACCTTTTCTACAGCAACTGACCAACCATATCCGAGAGTCACTGCCGACCCTGCGCAGCAAGCTGCAGAGCCAACTGCTGTCCCTGGAGAAGGAAGTGGAAGAGTACAAGAATTTCCGGCCTGATGACCCCACACGCAAGACCAAAGCCCTGCTACAGTGTGTACTCACTCCCCTTCCCATTGCCTGGCCAAGTCATTCTGCTCTCCATTCATGCCTGAGATTGAGGGTCCAGTCTCCAGACATTTAACATTGTCATCTGTAGGGTTCATGCCCTGAAACCATGTACTTGCATTACAAAAAAACAAGGAGAAATCACATTGTTTCAATAAGTTACCATTCCGTGTTAGTCACAGTGTTTTAGTAAGCTCCCATTCTGTGTAGTGTCTGTGGCCTGCTGCACACAAGTTGGGCACAGCTGAACAGGGTTATATAATCTAAGACCATCATCTTGGTCCTTAGGAGGTGGAGGCAGGAAGATAAATCAAAACTTGCTGAGCTGAGAACGTGAATGAACAAGTTAAAGTCTGAGGGCCTGAGCTCCATCTCTAGACCTGACATAGTGCAAAGAGAGAAGCACTTCCTCTGGGTCTGAGGGCATGCACCTGTGGTGCAGTACAGGAGCTGGGGACAGACTGGTCTTCACTCACTGGTCAGATTGTCCAGCCAAGTCACGTTCAGTGAGAAATTCAGTAGAGAGATTTAGGAAGACAATGGACAGCCACCTCTTCCCTGCCTACACACACACACACAGACACACACACACACATAGAGCGAGAGAGAGAAAGAGAGAGAGACAGAGACAGAGAGAGACAGAGAGAGAGAGAACAAGACATTTTAAATAAAAGCAAGAGAGAGCCAGCAAGCAAATCAGTTGTGATCAACAGGGTGTGGTGGCATAGCACAGACTTCAGCCACATGGTAGGCATTTTGGAGTCCCTTCCTTTGCATCATTAAGTTCCAGGAGATCAACTGTGGCCATCAGACTCAGTGACAAGTACCTCTATACACCGAGCCGTCCTAGGACCACCCCTACTCCCAGAATACTTTCTTCTTTTTTATGGTTACATAAACTGTTGGCTTGCTGCCTTTTGTGGTTACCAAGCTCTCCAGTGCTCATCTTGTCAGCCTGCTCTACATAGATGCAAGTTGAGGCTTATAGTGCAAAACCACTGAATCAAGATTTCCCAGCCTGCCATGGTGGAACTCCTGTGCAACCCAGGTAGAGAGAGGGGTGGCAGAGAGTACAGGCGCTCCCAGGTAGAGAGAGAGAGGTGGCAGAGAGTACAGACGCTCCCAGCTAAAGAGAGAGGTGGCAGAGAGTACAGATGCTCCCAGCTAGAGAGAGAGGTGGCGGAGAGTACAGACGCTCCCAGGTAGAGAGGTAGCAGAAAATGCAGATGCTCCCTGGCTGGTCTGGAGCAGCTGTCTTGACAGACAGCCATGAAATAAATCAAGTTGAGCCCTGGAGAAGGGCTTCATAGCTGTGGCCTCAGAGTTCCATTTAGAATTTTAGCAATAGCAGATCTTTAGAGTCCTTGAGAACAACCAGGATGGTGTCCAGCACTTACCAAAGTAGCTTTACTATTTTACACATTAGCTGTTAAACAGTGATATTTAAAAGGAAATAAAGGGCCATGCAGTGGTGGCACATGCCTTTAATCCCAGCACTTGGGGGGGGGCAGAGGCAGGCAGATTTCTAAGTTCGAGGCCAGCCTGGTCTACAGAGTGAGTTCCAGGACAGCCAAGGTTTCGAAACCTTGTCTCGAAAACATACATACACACATACATACATACATACATACATACATACATACATACATACATAAATGGAAAGAAAAATGACTACATGGTGGCATACAGTCCTGTAATGCTAGCATGTAAGGCCTAGACAGAAGGGTCTTTAGTTCAAAGCCAGTTGGGGTTACACAGCAAGACCCTGCCTTCAAACACAACAAACCCATGAAAGACAAAGTTGGCCACAGGGCTGACAAAGTGGCTCAGCGGGTAAGTAAGCTTGCTGCTAAGACTGACAGCCTGAGACACACCCAGTAGAAGGAGAGAACTGACCCCACTCATGTACTATGGCACGCCTCCCTTTAAATGTAACTTAAAGCCTTTGTAAGAAGCAGAGCTTATTGGACACTTCATGGAATTGAAGGGCTGTGCAGAAAACTCTGTCTTGACCTTCTGCTTTTTCTTTCTTGAAGGATGGTCCAGCAGTTTGGAGTGGACTTTGAGAAGCGAATTGAAGGCTCCGGAGATCAAGTAGACACACTGGAGCTCTCTGGGGGAGCCCGCATCAATCGCATCTTTCATGAGCGCTTTCCCTTTGAGCTGGTAAAGGTAGGTACTCAGCCTGGAGCTTGAGTCAGCCACTCAAACTTGGCCTCTGTCTTGGCCTTAAACTTTCTTTCAAACCACAATTTCATGGGCTCCTGCATCGTGTCAGAGGCTGCTGTCAGCAGACTTGGTCTGAAGGACATGTCCCCATGGTCTCTGTCTTCCCAGATCTCATAACTTAGCAGCTCTGAGCAGAACAGTAGGCTAGTCCATGTTTCTTCCACTGGTGGAGGGAAGAAAGATACACGAGGACCACCAAGATAGCCCAGCAGGTGAAGACACCTCTGCCATGCCTGACTACCTGAGCTTGACCTTCACACACACTTCATGAAACTCAGGCCCTCCTGTAAACATGCACTTACAGCACACACAAACGTAACTTTAAAAACCATGCACAAGGCTGGACTTTACATCAGTAACTGCAGAGCCGTGTGAGTTGAGGCAGGAGGAGACCGAATTCGAAGATAACATGGCCTGCAAAAGACCCTGTCTCAAAAACTGAAGCAAAATTAAAAGAGAAAAGTAAAGCAAACTGTGTTTGTGTCCTTTTCCTTTGAGGCCGTGGCTCTCACACACATAGGTTCACACGTGTGCTGGTGTGGAGATCAGAGAACAGCCTCCATTGTCCCCTCATTGGTTTCTCTGTGTTAGCCCTAGTTGTCCTGGAACTCACTCTGTAAACCAGGCTGGCATTAAACCTAGAGACTGCTTGCATGTCTCCTGAGTGCTGGGTGAAAGGTGTGCATAGCCTCTGCCACCCAGCCACTATGCACTTATTTCTAAGGCAGGGTCTCATTGTAACCCAAATTGGCTGTGTAGTCATTTGACCTTCTGATCCTCTTGGTAGGTAGGATTACAGATGAGTATCAGCGTATCCAGTTTGCTCTATGTTGTGGGTAGGGCCCAGCGCTCCATACATATGTGGCGAGCATCCAACTAGCATAAGAACCGCAGCCTGGCTTAGCCTTATTTTCTTAGACAGGATGTCTCACCTACTTGGAGCTTAACCAGTAGGTTAGGTCTGCTGGCTGGAAAGAGTTTCGTTTTTTATTTATGTTTATGAGTATTTTGCCTAACATATGCTGAGTGTACAGTGTACATGCCTAATTGCCCACAGTGACCACAAGAAGGCACCAGATCCCATGGAGTTAGAGTTATACACAGTAGTGAGCCATTATGTGAGTGTTGGGAACTGAACCTGGATCCTTTGCAAAAACAGCCAGTACACCCAGATGTGCTCAGATCTGCAGGCTCAGAGGCAGCTACCCTAACTTACTGAGCCATCTCTGTGACCCTCAGTTTGTAATTTTGAGCTGCTAGGTCATCTTTGTGAAATACACTCTTGAATAGAAACAAACATGTTCCATTGTTCCCGCTGTGAGGTGGCTCGGGAATTGACTCCATGTATGTGGTTTGTTTCTTCTCAGATGGAGTTTGATGAGAAAGACCTGCGAAGAGAGATCAGCTATGCTATTAAGAACATCCACGGCGTCAGGCAAGTTCGGGGAATCCCCATGTTCTCTTCCTATCCATTCATTTGGGCCCCCCAACCTTCTGAGTCCCTGGCAAGGGAGGCCTTTTGGTTCATGGATAGATTTCAAAACTGTATAAACATCTTAGTCTTCAAGGACAGAGAAAGTGTATGTGTTTTGGCTCTGTGACTGTCATGGGTCTCTTGACTACTTGTGTCCCCTAGGATATATGACCTTATTCTGTGAAATCTGTAGTGATCGGAGGTTGGGTGGAACCAGACTTGAGTCACGCTCACAGGACCCTTTTCATCTTGGGTCACTTGGTGTCCTCTCCTTAATTACAACCAATGAAGTATACCCTGTTCTCTAGCATCCCAAGGTCCTTGGGTTACCCTGAGGGCTCCCCAGTTGGGGACTCGACTCTGTGGTATCCTACCCCCCAGCTTTAATGAGGTAGTCTTCCTTGTCAGGGACCTAGCCATGCTTAGAAAGTGGCTGACCACACCCTTTGTTTCTCTCTGACTTATCTCTCCCTGCTTCCCCTCTGGGTCTGGATGTTTTTAGAACTGGGCTCTTCACGCCGGACTTGGCGTTCGAGGCCATTGTGAAAAAGCAGGTGGTCAAGCTGAAAGAGCCCTGTCTGAAATGCGTGGACCTGGTTATCCAGGAGCTAATCAGTACAGTTAGGCAATGCACCAGCAAGGTACCGCACCTGCGGACGTGGAGCCGCAGGCTTGGTATCAGGCCCCAGGTTACCTCATTTCCAAAAATCCTACAGGGATGGGAATGTGTCAGTCTGGACCCACTCAAGAGGGGTTGGGGGAATGCTGGGCTTCTTGGAACCAGCTAGACTGGTGACAGGTCTCCTGGGATCCTGATACCAAGCCCAGCATGCGTATGGTGGAATGGGGATGTCATCTGGCTGTGCTGCTTCGCTGCTCGCTAGGGAAGCAGATTGGGGCTTCCTCTTCAGCTGTTGGAGGCCACGGCTCCTGAAGCGTCGCTGTTGTCCCCCTTGACAAATGACAAATGCCTGCTTCTTTGGAGTGGGTCACTTCTTCCCATGGCACTGGGAAGAACATAAACACTGGTGGCATACTGAGAGCTCAGTGCCCAGCTTTACAGAGCTACTGTGCCCTACCCGTGCTGTCCTTTTTCCATCCCCACCCTTCCCAGGTAACTCCACACTCAGTCCTCATGGTCTTCAAGACCTGTGTCCCACTCTTCATTGGCAACTGCCTCCATTTGGCCCAAACCACCAGGCTCTTCCAGAAGGGCTGTATCCTGGGACAGCATGGTCCTGCCGAGTGGCTACAATGCTTGAGGGGAAGGAGGTGGGGTCTGCTTGTACATCCTCAACACTGTCAGCTCTGAAATGGCAGAGAACTTTTGCTTAAGCTGCCTGTTCTACTGGAGCAAAGTCCCCATTTGCTTCCTCAGCTTCTCCAGTGGGAAACAGAGCAAAATAAGCCAGCCAAGCAAGGGCTGGGGTTAGCGTTAGAGTTTGTAGAGTGCTTGTCTGGCTGCACAAAGCTTGGGGTTCCATCCGTAGCATCACATAGACCAGATGTGGTGGCTCATAACTGTGATCCCAGAAGTGGATCCAGGAGTTGGAAGCAGGAAGGTGAAGTTCAAGTTCATCCTCAGTCATATATACTAAGTTGGAGGCTAGCCTGTGCTACAAGACCATTTCAAAAACTGAAACCCAGAAGGGCTACTGATTGACGTCCTAGGGGCTGTTGTCACAGATGTGACGATTTGAGATTCTCACATACCTTTGGCCCTATAATGAGTGTGTCCTGTAGCACTTAGCCTTGAACTGTAGACCAGCCTTATGCTCCCCCAGGCCTTGCTGATCCCTAGCAGCTTCCGAGACAGACGTGGGCTCAGGCTATTCTGCGTATGCACTAACCGGCTCATTCTCCTTTCTTCTCTTTCTCTCTTTATCTCCCGTCCTATGTGTGCATTTGTGCGTGTGGCCTGCACTACCCCTGGGTGTCTCTCAACCTCGTCCCGCCCTCCTCCGCATGACCAGGACGGGGCTCTTCACCCCCGACATGGCCTTTGAAGCCATCGTGAAAAAACAGCTTGTAAAACTCAAAGAGCCGAGTTTGAAGTGTGTTGACCTGGTGGTGTCGGAGCTAGCCACGGTCATTAAAAAGTGTGCTGAGAAGGTAACAGGTCTTGCTCCTGTCCCTGTCCCTGTCTCTCATCAATTCCCACCTATCATTTCTTCATTGGTGTAAGCGACAATCCTGCCTGGAGGGGACCCCTGCTGGGCACAGTGGTCACTTATTCTCCCAACTGCCATCTTGAACTTTGCATGGCAGACTGAGTAAGGGAGGTACGCCACACACACATCCCACCTTCTCAGTTTTGGGGTCCAATGGAGAAATCTTTGACATGTCCAAGCATAGTCACATTTGTGAAGCCATTCTCACTCCTAGATCTCATCCCTTGCCACCACTGCGTTCTCCTGTGTGTTCCTGCATTTAAGGTGCATTTAGCAGCATCTTTCCCTCCTGGGGAAGGTGTGGCTCAGGTCACTCACTGCCCCAGATAAGAAGGAGGGAGTCTGAGGATTGGCCACGTGGTTGCCAGATTCCCAAAGGTCAGGGTACAGTTTCCTGCAAAGGGTTGCCGAGCTCAATGATGCTGTGCTTGTTGCCTGGAGCAGGGCACCGTGCTCATTTGAATGCTCAGTGAGGACCATCACTTTGTCCTGCCTCGCCTAGTGCTGGGCGGGAGGGGGCTGCATGGCACCTCTGGGTAGCAAGTGTCACTCACCCTCTCTGCCACTTTCCACCTCCAATCGCTGGCTTTGCAAGCAGCTCTCAGCATGAACGGCACCCCCTTGCCTTTCCCACTCCACATGCCCCTGACTGGCCTGCCCTTGTCCCCCAGCTGCAGGAGCTGCAGGAGCTGGGAGACAAGGGCAGAGTGGGGCCCTGGTGGCCCCTCCCCTTTCTTCCCTTTGTCTCATCCTTGTGTCCCTCTGGCCTGACCATGAAGACCTTGTCAGCTCAGCCCTTCTGCTTGCTCCCCAGCTCAGTTCCTACCCCCGGCTGCGAGAGGAGACCGAGCGAATTGTCACCACCTACATCAGGGAGCGGGAAGGGAGAACCAAGGACCAGGTATTGCACTAGCTCACTGTTTTCTGGTTGTCTGTTCAGGTCTAGCAAATTTTAGTTTAGTTCTGTGAAGTGAATATTTTTCTTTAGCTCAACCTGCCTTCCAAATAAATTAGTCAGAGACTATAAGATTTACTTAATCAAGCTATATGGCACCATAGCTGAGTAGTTATTAATCTGTTCTAATCCTTGAAGCTAATCTGGCTACCTCCCAGGTAAAATCTCCAAAATACTTGCATCTTGGTATTGGTCTGGCTCTCAGCTCCAGTGTGTTCCTATGGTGGCTCATCACAGAGACGCCTCTCTTTCTTTACCCCACCCCTGGATGAGGTCAAAAGTCCAGCTGTATACTCTCCACTGCTCAGCCATTGGCAGATCAGCTTTTATTGAGAAAACAGAGAATAAATGGACAACTGTATTCACACAGCATTGAGGCAAGAGATACTTAGAGTAGACATTAAAGTGCCATGTCTGGGTTGCCACCAGATATGGGGACAGAGAAACCAGCATTTGAATAATACAAGGATAATCTTTACACAGTGCACAGTAACATGCTTACACTGTGAGGTTTTTTTGTTGTTGTTTTTTAAATTACAGCTATTTATTTCAAGTGTGTTTTCTGCAGCATGCATGTGGAGGCCAGAGGACATCTCTGAGGAGTTAGTTCTTTCCTCCTCTTTATGCAGAAGTCCTGGGAGGGGGGTGTCAAACTTAGTTCACCAGGTTTCCCAGGCAAGTGTCTTAATCTGCTGGGCCATCTTACCAGCCCCAGATCCATTCTGAGGCCTAGGACCATCCATGACTCGGCTAGTACAGCACTTGCCTAGCATATATGAAGCCTTGGTTTCCATCTCGAGCACCCTGTCAACAGGGTGTGGTGGTGCATGATTATCATCCTATCTTGGGAGCCAGAGTCAGGAAGATCTGAAACTCTGTGTCATCCCTTGGCTACTACATAACTGAGTTCAACGCCAGCCTGGGTGGTCTACATGAGACTGTATCACCCACCACTACCCTCCCAAGAAAGAGAGAAAGAAAAAAAAGAATGATTATTATTATCTGTGGCTACCATCCCTATATAATCCCTATATTGCCCAGCCTATATCCTGGCTTCCCCATCATGCACTGAACAGTCTTCCACCATGATTGTTCAGGTGGCATTAATGTCTTTATGCAGCTACAGATTAGATTGTCTATGCATGCAACTAAATCTATGTTCACCCTGTCTGGAAAAAGCTAAAAAAACAAAAAACAAAAACCCCAAAACTATGTTCATTTTCTAAAGATCAAGGTGGTCTCTTCTTTGCCAGGGCCTTCCCCCATAATGTCGGGGAGACTCCTTGTGACTCTGATTTCTGTCTGACTCTGGCCCAGTGTTCATGGCCATATGCCACCTGTGGTGGCAGTGATTGACTTTCTCCATTGTTCGAATTTTCTACTGTGAATATACTGCATCTTTTTAGAGTTGCCCTTACCTGCTGTGCCATCATTAATCCTTTAGGAGGGGAGCTGGAGCTATGCCTCAGTGGTTACATAGTCAGTGGACCTAGATTTTGTTCCCAGCACTCACATGTTAACTCATAATCGTCTATGACTCCAGTCCCAGGAGATCCCAGACTTTTTGTTTTGTTTTGTTTTTTTCAAGACAGGGTTTCTCTGTGTAGCCCTGGCTGTCCTAGAACTTACTCTGTAGACCAGGCTGGCCTCGAACTCAGAAATCTGCCTGCCTCTGCCTCCCAAGTGCTGGGATTAAAGGCGTGCGCCACCACTGCCTGGTGAGATCCCATACTTACTCCTAATGTTGCAAGCACTAGGCATGCACAATGTGAACAGACATATATACTACAAGTGTTCATAATTATGTCGTCATGGTGAGGAAACTGGCTCCTTTGAAGTTAAGTCTTCATTTAGCACTGGGCTTCTTAGATACTCTGTAACCCCATAGTATCCATGGCCTAGGAGATACGGGTTTGGTGCAGGGGCCTGTCATCACAGTGTGGAGAGACTGAAATAGAGTCTCAAGGCCAAGACAAGACTGGGTTATATTATGAGACTGTCTTAAAATAAAACAAGGGCAGAATGCCTCGGTCATACACAAAGCCCTGGGTTCTATCTCTAACACCTCAGGAACCTTACAGAGATAGTGCACTTGAGATTGCTCAGGAGGTGGAGGCATGAGGATGAGGAGTTGAAGGTCTTTCTCAGCTATGTGATGAATTAGAGGCCATCCTGGGCTCTGTGAAACCCTATCCCCCCCCCAAAAAAAAGTCAAAATAATACACTGCCAGAAGCATAAGCACTTTGATTGGTTTCTGTCATGGCTCCTGAGGCTGCTGCTGTTTTTCCTGTACATACAGCTCCTGGTACCCACTGTGGACACTACCAGGCTTCAGATCAGAGCTCTGATCTGAAGACAGTGTTTAGGCCTTACAGAGCCAGCTTCAGGGACTCTGCACAACACCCTGCCCTCCCCAACAACCTCCTAGGTCTGCATATGTTGTCTTGGTTATTACTGAGGAGCTAGAGGCACACTGATCAGGGAGTGTCTGGCCTTGAGCCAGCAGAACCCTTTTGCCAGTGGAACCAGAGCCCCTCTGCCCAGGCAGTCTGGCCTGTTGTTAATAGGAACTAGAGTGGAAAGCTGCCTGAGTTAGTAGAGTCCATGGAGCGACTTCAGCCTTTGCAAACTAGGACCAGAAGCGTCCTAGCAGACAGGGCTGTAAGGGGGTTGGCAGTGGACTATCTAATGGCATCTCTGTCTGCCAGATTTGAGAATGCAGCTGTCTTAGTATGTACACACATGCTGGGGCACCTGCAAATGGAATTGGGCTTTTAGTATGTGGTACTTAGTTCCATCTTTTTTATTTGGCATAGTGGCACACATCTTTGATCCCAGCACTTAGGAGGCAGAAGCAGGTGGATCTATATAGGCATATGGTCTACAGAGCAAGTTCCAGAATTGCCAGAGCTACACAGAGAAGACCTGTGACCATATCAGATGATAGATAGACAGACAGACAGATTTATTTTATTTTTTTATGAGAATGAGTATTTTGTCTGCATGTAATGTATATGTGCTACATGCATATCAGGTGCTTGTGGAGGCCAGAAAAGAGCATCATATCCCCTGGAACCAGAGTTGCAGACAGGTGGGAGCCACCATGTGGGAGCTAGGAATTGAACCTGGGTCCTCTGGATAAAGAACAGGTGCTTATAACCACTGAGCCCTTTCTCCAGCCCTCAGCCATACTCTTAATTTTACATTAGTATGTTTGAAAACAGAGCCACACATAAGCCAGGCATGTTGGTGCACATCATTAATCCCAGCACTAGGGAGGCAGAGGCAGGCAGATCTCTGAGATAATGGATAGCCATGGCTACACAGAGAAATTCTGTCTCAAAAAAAAGGAGGAAGGAAAGAAAATAAAGCTACACATTACCCAGGCTAGCTTGAACTCAGAATGCAGCTGTGAGAGTATCTGTTTTTGTTCAGTATAATATATATACATATGCTGTCATGTGGGTGCGCTTGCATACATGCATGTGCTTGTGAGTTTGAAAGTAGCACTGATGAGATCCCAAAGGCTAGTCTGAAGTCATATGCATTGTGATTTGAGGCTGGCTCAGGTGCAGCTCGGTGGTCGAGCTCTCTCGTAACATTTATAAATCCTGACTTCCAACCCCGGCAGTACCAATAAAAGAGAAAAAGGAAGAAGAGAATGAATTCCAATCCACTTCCATAACTTAGTAACATTAGGCCCCAGGTCACAGGCCAGTCTGTGGCCTAAGGAAGACAGCAGTTCTCATGACCAGCCCTCAAGGCTGTGCCCATGCCCACCACATTGAGCTAGCTACCAGGCATTGTCCCCTTAGCCCAGTTTGGCTCTTTTCCACCTGCAGATCTTCCCAGGTCCTGGTGATTTAGTCCTTCCTGTTGCATCCTGTCTGGAAGAGCAGGAGGAATGCACCAGTTGTGTCTGCTGCCCTCTGCTGTGTGTGAGTGTGTGTGTATAACAGTTGTGTCTACTGCCTCTGTTGGGTGTGTGTATATGTACATAAAGTACTGTGCCTTCCTTGCTGTTCTGTACGCTATAATCACACACCCCTACTTTCCTCTAGATTCTTCTTCTGATTGACATTGAGCAGTCCTACATCAACACAAACCATGAAGACTTCATTGGATTTGCCAAGTACGTATACAGCCATTGTCACAGGGCAGCTCCTATTCCCACCACAGCACCAAGACCATAGTGTCCATCTGTCTGGTGGGGATGCTGGGGTACAGCCATTTGAGAGTGCCTTGAAGCTTTTCTGTGCTAACTGTGACTTCTGTCACAGTGTCCTCACCCAACATGTTGTCTATGGACATCTCAGGGACAAAAATGTGTGTTCTGTGACCATTCTCAGGGAAGAGGGAAGCCAGCCAGGTTCGTACCCTGCAGGACTTCTCAGAGTTTTTCATAGTTAGAGCACCTTGTAGGCTCTGTCTTTCACACACTGTACACAGATACATACACACTGTAGATTTAAAACCAGAACTTGGGCTAGGATGTTTCCGTTGTTAGCACTTGGCTAGCATGCACAAGACCCTGGATTAGACCAGGACCAATACAACGGATACCACACCTGGTTGTATTGGTCCTGGGTCAGCCATCAGCTCTGGACCAGCTGGACAAACCTGGGTGCCACTGGGAGTGTTCTGGTGGCTCATGCAGGTTTTCTTAGCTTAGGACACCACCAGTCACCAAAAGACAGACCCTTGTGTCCACCTATACTATAGTAAGCAACCCAGGCCAGGTGCACTTGTCCACAGGAAGTCCCTGTGCAAAGAGACTGTTAAGACGCAGTCTGCTCAAGGCTCTTGGAAGTCCAGAGAGTGGCTGTGGGGCTTAACCTTAGGGCTTTAGAGACTTCCTAAGTGGGAGGGCCTGCTGAGCACAAGGCTTGAACTGTCTATTGTCTCTGAACAGAAACTGATGGAACATCTGCTCTGAGTGGGCACATGGCCGATGAATGAAATGAATGAATGATTGATTGATTGATTGATCAGAAGCCTCTCCCTGAGCACATGTAGCCTAGGGCTCTTAACTGGGTGATTCTTCCTGGGGTGGGCTGCATCGGGGGCTGGGGAAGGCAGCTTCTTTAAGCCCTGCTCTCCTAGCCATGCATGGGCAGCGGAGTGGCCCCCCATTGGTTGCTATCGGTTTCCTCACCTCAATGTGTCTGCTTCTCACACTTCATCCACAGTTCCTTCTCACAATCTCTCCTGTTTTTCCTTTGACCACTCCACTTCTTTCTCTGGATTCCGGGGCCTTCCCACTTACCCAGCTGTTTCTATACTGAGGAGATGGTCACAGGGTGGGTATTGCCTGCTGTGTGCCTTTTCCCTGGTGTGTGACCCGGGGCGTCCTCCCTGGGGAGCCTCAAACCTGTGGGGGATGTTCCAGAAGCCCTTGAATTACAACAGCCATTCTCTCAACCAGGGCCCCAGCCAGGCCTTGTGAAGAGGACACTGGGTAAGACACCATAGAGCCTGCCCATGTAGGGCACACAGACTGGGGAGTAGTGGACAGTAACACAGAAGCCTGAGGGATGAGAACTGGGGAGACCTCCCAAAGAAATAGTGCAGTGGCAGGCAGGGTACTGCAGGGAGCTGGCACTAGACAGGAAGACCAAGAGGCAGAACACCAGCCAGAAATGCAGGATGGAGACAACAGCTGGTGACCATACCCCTCACCAGGGAGACCCTGAAGCCTGAGGAGAAGAGTTTAGATCCTTTGCCGTGGTACCCAGAGTCTCTGATGGCTAGGGCCATCACCATCTTGGCTGCTGTTTGAGGGAGCCACATAGCGCTTATGAAACACTTCTTGGCCCTTGTCACCATACAGTGAATGATGGCTTAGCTTAGTCTCACTTTCTTCAGTATGGCTCATTACAGACAGGGCTCAGAGGAAAAGCCCCATGATGGCTGCTGATGTGGTGTGGTTGGTAGAGCACTTACTTAGCATGCATGAAGTGTAGCACCAAATCAAAGGGGGGTGATAGCCCACCACAGGGGAGGTAGGAACAGGACAGTTGGTCCAAAGACATCCTTGGTATATATCTGAAGTAGACGCCAGCCAGGAACACAGGAGACCCTCCCTCCCTCAAAAAAAAATTAGGGCCAATAAGATGGCTTAGCAGGTAAAGATGCTTGGCTGTCCAAGCTGCATGACTAGTTAGATCCCCATGTACACAGTGCTGTGCTCTCCAAAAAATAAAGATAAAAACTTGAGCCCTGGGATAGTGGTGTTAGAAGAGCACCAGGTGGGATTCTATGTGAGTCCTTACCAGTCTAGAATGAAGAGCCTGTTTCCTCCAAACACACTGCCTATCCAGCAACTGACTGAAGCTTTGTTGCTGGTTCCTAGTCTCTCTGTGTAGCCTACATGAACTCCTGAGGTAGCCCAGCCTAGGTGCAGACTCAATGCTCCTCCTGCCTTAATCTGTACTCCCTGGGGCCCCTGGCTTGCACTCTCACTTAACTCTGGGGGCAAAATCTCATAGCAGCCAGTGGGTGATAAAACCAAATGTGTTGCTATTTATATCCTTCTGCAGAGGACCTGTGTTCTGTTCCCAGAGCCCACATCAGGTGGCTCACAACCACTTGCAACTCCAGGCTTCCAATGCCTTCTGGCCTCCATGCACAGCTGCATATGTGTGGTGCACATAAACTCATGCAGGCAGGCACACACAGTGACATATACACACATACATACACATGTACTCCCCCCATACATGCACATCTTTTAAAAAAAGAAAAAAGAAAGAAAGAAAAAGAAAATGAAACTCTAACCGAGAAATGGCAGGACACAGTTGCTTTCAGGTGGTTGTGTTATTGTTAGAGGATGCATCAGAACCAATAAGGAGAGTGGTGGGTAGCTATGGGGAAGTATAGTGTGGTCTGCCTACAGCACAACTGCATGCAGAGTGCTTAGCACCTGACATACACAAAGCTCTGTGTTTCATCCCCGGCACTCATATACTAGATATGGAGGCAGCCTGGAGAACTTGAGGCCCAATCTCAAAACAGATCATAAACCTGATAGTGTATAATCCCAGCACTTGGGAGGCTGAGGCAGGCAGATCTCTATCAGTAACTGTCCAGCCAGGACTAAGTCGAGATCTAGAATAGCCACGGCCTGCATAGTGGGAACCTGTCTCAAGACAGAGAGTGAGAGAAGAAGAGGGAGCTGAAGTTGCTGTGGGTCTGTGGAGGGAGCACATGCACGAGGCCTCGTGTGGTCTGCTGCACGCCCTTTTCAAAGGTCACTGCTTAGGAGACGTGCAGGGACCTCCCAGGGTGGGTTTGGGTCAAGTCCTTCTAGCAGCTATTTGGCCAGTGTAAGCCCCAGAACTATCAGGGCTGGTTATGGGAACCACTTCTAGACTGATGAAGGGTCAGTGGTGGGAAGAGAGCATGAAGAAGCCTCAGGTATGTTGTGCTCAGGGTCCCCTGGAACCAGCTTCCTGTCCCATTCCCTGTATCTTACACCTCTTCTTGAAGCTCTAACTTCCAGTGACTTATGGGAAATGGCTGGTGCTTCTGGAGTAGCCGTGAGAAGGTTCTAGAAGCCAGGGTTAGCCAGATACACTTTTCATATTTCATGTGCTCTAGATGTTCTTTATGTTCAGGAGCCATGTCCTTGCCTCTGCCCTTAGTGGGTCAGTGGGCCCCTAGGGAAAGAACCCCAGCCTGGGCCACCAGAGCCTCTCTTTACGTCCCTCCCACATCTCACCTGAATGTGCCTTCTCTGCTTCTGTTACAGTGCCCAGCAGCGGAGCACGCAGCTGAACAAGAAGAGGGCCATACCCAATCAGGTAGCTCCCCAGTCTCAGCTGTCACTCCCTTCTGAAGACAGGTCACAGCATTTGATATGGGAACTGACACTTTAGTACTAGGCCATTCTGTCAGCCTCTGGGCCATGTAGCTGTTAGAACTAGGGCTTTCACCAGACCTTTGGGCAAACACCCAAAGGTCTCATCTGACATCTAATGTGAGAGTTACAACTCGACCTTCAAAGCAGGAAATGTGTAACAGTGAACAGTGACCCCAGGTGTATGCAATCAAATTGTGTTTTCTAACTCTTGGCCCCAGGATTGGAGGCAGGTAGGTAGAAACCATAGAAAGTGCCACAGGCAGCTCAGGGAAGATGGGGATGGTTTGAATTCCACACCTGGAACACCCCAGGTCTCCTTTGTAATCCCACCCCAGCTTCAGAGGCTTCGCACACTTATGAATGGCTTCATAAATGCCAGTATTACATGTCTGGTTGGGCTTTTTTTTTCTGTCCAGTTTCTGCCACTATCCCCCAATTCCCTTCCCATATCAAGCTGGGGCGGGGTTGGGGTGCTGTGCTATTGTATCTTGCACGATTTAGAGCCAGATTGGGGAGAAATGTAACAAATGCATGATTTTGAGTTTTCTTTTTGTATGTGTGCTTGCCATAGGTAGTACATATGTTGTTGCTTTTTTTGTTTTGAAAAAAGATAATGAATTAAATATTAACACCATGAATATAATTAATAGCATGTAATTTTTTCTTTTGCTGTTTTTTGTTCCTCTGCTCTTCCTTCTCCTGCCCTTGTGCTTTCCTGCGTCTTCCCTGTCCCTTCACGTCCCTTCCATCTCTCCTGCTCTCCCTTGATTGACCCACAACCCTAACTTTACATTCTCAAAGGGGGAGATCTTGGTAAGTACCTGCTTAGTGTGGTAGCTAACTTAGAGAACCTAGTGGTAAAGGAGGCCTGCCTTCACCCTCTGCTCAAAAAACTGAAACGCGCACTAACCTGGGAGCTACACAGCACCGCTGTCACTGGACCTCGCGTTGTCCTGGGGATCTGTCACTCTCACAAAAATACTAACCCAATTGCAGCTTTCTGGGAGGCACACTCCTCTGGCTGGGTCCTAGCAGGTTCTCTTGGTGTCCTATAGTTCAAAGATGGCAAATACGCAGTTCACACAGTGCCTCCATCCCCACCTCTGAGCCCTAGACATGGGAGACTTTGCTCAGGACCTGCTGGAGTTCATTCTTGATGCTGTCAGCCCTTAGCCTTTCTCTCTTCCTGCAGACATCACTGACTGACCAGACTATGTCTTCCACGTGGGGAAATTTGCCTTTCTGTGCCTGTGGCACGCATGACTAAATAATCCAACACTCTTTCCTGTGATTTTCCTCCACAGTGAGCCCAGGGCAGACATTGCTAATCAATCCTGGCATTCCTTCTTAATATGCATGCCATTGACTCCCCATTCTGTAGCTGTTGTGACTGTTTTTATTTTTTTATTTTTTTAAATTTTCCATGTGCTATCCAACTCCTGTACTCATGATAGGCATGAATAATGAGGTTCCCTCTAGCTGCCTTCATGGCAGCTAAATGGTCTGTTCCACTCACTCCCTTTTTTTTTTTTTTTTTTTTTTTTTTTTTTTTTTTTTTTTTTTTTTTTTTTTTTTTTTTTTTAATTTGAGACAGGATTTCTCTATGTAGCCTTGGCTGTCCTGGAACTCACTCTGTAGACCAGGCTGGCCTTGAACTCAGAAATCCGCCTGCCTCTGCCTTCCAAGTGCTGAGATTAAAGGCGTGCGCCACCACAGCCCAGCTTCTCCTACTTTTCTTATCCATTGCCTGGGACAGACATCACTAAATGATCCCAGTACCTTTTCTGCTGTGCTCAGAATTGTCATAGAGTACTCCCACCAGTCAGTTGGTGTATATCGTATTTGCCATCCTAACTGTGGGCAACTCATCTTCCCTTTGCACAAGGGCTGGGAGCTTGGGTTGTCAGAAGGGTGTGAGGCCCAGCCCTGCTGAAAGCTGAGTCTGTGTGGAGGTGCTCCCTGCAAGCAGCTTGGCACCAAGCCCTGGCAGATCCCTTTCTACAGAATATTCTTCTGCTGCCACCACCACTCTCTGTGGGGATATTCTTGGAGTTTTGAGCTTTTACAAAGGTTGAGCCACTTCTGTGTGAGTGGCAGGTCCTTGATGCGCCTGGGTCCTGGCAAAAGCAGGCTGGGCCAAAGTCAAAACCTAAGCCAATGTTAGAGAAGAGGGGCCTGGGGCCAGACCAGCCTCAGGCCTGGAGCACAGCAATCAAGTAGCACCTCTAGGTGACTGTTGTTCCTGCCTTATTCCATTCTCCTGGTCACAACCCATTTGCAGCCTCAAGATCATGAGCATGGCTGTCCGTAGCCTCAGGTGCCTTAGCCATACTTGGTCTTCCAAGTGATCTTCGCCCAGAGAGGAGACCATCATGGCTCCTCTGAGCTCGCCTTGCTGCCACTTGCTGCTCAAGCCACTGGGATGGGACCTTTCTGTTCTGCATGCCTGCATGCCTGTTACTGTGTACCCCAGAAATGAGAATCCTAGCTGCCTTTGCTATTGCCACACCTCTCCCTTAGCTCCTTCTCACCCCAACTCCTTAAGGCTGTGCCTCTAGGTTTGAAATCTGCCTTGGAGATAAGGAGGCGCACAGCCTTCGATGTTCCCTGGAATCAGTCTGTCTTACTCATAGAACTGGTGTTATCTCGGGCTACACTGGGATGCCCACACAGGCAGAGGTCTGGAAGGGAAGGGTGCCCACATGGGCAGGGGTCTGGAAGGGAAGGGTACCCACACGGGCAGGGGTCTGGAAGGGAAGGGTGCCCACACGGGCAGGGGGCTGGAAGGGAAGGGTGCTTTGGGGCCTTTGCCAGTCCATGTATCCTTTGTGGAGGCAGCTGGGCTAGACCTCCAAGAGATAGATTGACACAGCTGTTACACAGTAGTACAGAGACCCCACTATGTGGGATTACTCTACTTGGGGTACAGTGGTAGCTTGGGCCCAAGTTTCTCTCCCTTGGTTGATAAGTAGTGACTAAGTCCAATAAGCTCTTACGCTGGGTTAAGACTAACTGAAAGGGCTCTGCCACCCATCCCTGGCAGGACAGAACTCGGCTACCGGACCCCACTCATCTCCAGCTGGGTGATGTTTCAGAATTAAGCAATCAGCCTTACCAGCCTCACCAGCCAGCCTAGGTGGCCTAGAATCAGGGTGTGCCTGGAATGCTGAAACACTTTGTAGCTGAGCCCACGCTGTTTTGGAATAAATCTGTATAAGTCAGTCACTCTGTTTCTAACATGGATACTATGCCCTCCTGGGGCTGCAGGCATCTCTAGGAGGCTAAGGTCTCTTGACATCCCAGGGAGGGAGAGATTCATACCCTTAGCTTTGATGCAGCATGTCAAGCGGCAGCTTATGTTGTTCTTGACCCAAGAAGAGACTTAAGTAGGCTGCAGGGATTCCTGAACCTTTAGTAGCTGCTGTAGCCTTCATGGCCTGCTGCTTGGAGCCCAGACACACCTACTGTAGCAGGGTAGGTGGACACAGGCCCTGTTTTGGTTTGGCACCTTTGGAGCCAAACAGGACAGGGAAAGGGGAGCCTTAACTCTAGGCCCCAGACATCATTCCCCAAGACCCTGTTTTGGATTCTTCTGCCCTACCCTACTTGAGCGACCCAACACCAACCTCCCAACCTGTCCATAGCTATACATGGCACATGCTCTGCAGCCTGGCCCGTCTATTGCTGCCTTGGTCCCAGGCATCCCTGTTGCCACCTCTGCATGCTTCCTGCTGTCCCCAGAGTCCCCAGGTCAGGGGGTGGGGGGCTCAGGTCTACATGTGCCTCCATGTCCCAGGGATCATGGGAATCTGAAAACATGGCCCCCTCAGTCTGCCTGTACCTAGCAGTCAGGTGAGTCCCCAGGCTGACCTGGCTTCTGTTCCCCATCAGATGACAGCTACACCTAGTGAGCTCTTCCCATGGACTCTCTCCCAACCGAGACCCCTGAGTTGTCACTCAGAAAAGTGTGCCCACTGGGCTTCGTTCTACCTGAAACAGTCCCATTCTGGTGACCCCTTCAGGGTCTCTAGTCCTCTGGCCAGCCCTCTGAGTGGGACTGTCTCCCTAATGCCGGTCACCTACACACAGAAGAGCTTGTATCAGACACCTTTGTGGGTCAGTCCCATGAAAGAAGTTACAGCTATCCCCTGCTGTGGGGTCTCCAGTGAGCCATCTCTGCCTACCTTGTTGTACCCAAAGAAGTGAGGATCCTCGGTGTCACATTCTACATGGTCTAGCCCCTCACATTCTACATGGTCTAGCCCCAGCCCCTAGCTCTGGCCTCCTGGCCTAAGCCCTTTGACACTCCTAGGACATGCATTTTCATTTCCTGTGTCATTTAACCCTCGAGGGGCTTCTGGGGCCCCAGATCGATACTCCGTCCCTCAGCTAGAGATATGCTCTCTGACTGTATCTCCATCCATCCCCACAGCAGTCCCAGCTCCCTGTCTGATTCCTAGCTGAGAATGCTTGGGTTGACATGGAACTAGGATCCTGGCTCAGGTGGAGGTATCACTGCCACAGAACCAGGCTTCTATCCTTATTGGGGAGGAGGGGCTGGATAGAGCAGCAGGGCTGTCCTCCGTGCTGAGCTGAGTCCTCCCCACCAGGTGATCCGCAGGGGATGGCTGACCATCAACAATATCAGCTTGATGAAGGGCGGCTCCAAGGAGTACTGGTTCGTGCTCACAGCTGAGTCATTGTCTTGGTACAAGGATGAGGAGGTAAGAAGTTGGGGATAAGGGTGACCTGATAAGGTAGGAAAGGGGGGTGGTACCCAAAGTGATTCCTCCTAGCCAGCACTCATTCATTCCCTCAGTCACTTGAGAAAGGGAGTTTACAGTCAGGCATGGTGATATGCTGAGATCCCAGCACTAGGAAGAAATATAGGCAGCTTGGAATATGCAGTAAGTTCCAGGCCTGTCCAGGTTACGTAGGACATAAACAAGGGGGGTGTGGTGTCAGACAGTCCCACTGGTAACATGCTTATCCCACCACAGGAGACCTGACTCATCCCAGAACTTAAGAGAAAAGGCAGGTGCAGAGTGTGCTCATATTCCCAACAGGCAAAGCAGACAGGAAGGCAGTGCCTGCTGCCTGCTAGGCTTGCCTCCTTGACAGGCTCCAGGCAAATTAGAGTAATAAAAAAAGTCCATCTCAAAGAGTCAGAGGGTAGCACCTGAGAAATGACACCTGAAGTGGTTCTCTGGCTTCTAAATCCACTTACATGAGTATGTGCCTGCATACAAAAACCTACACACACACACACACACACACACACAAAACAAGAAAGAAATGGGGCGTGGTGGTGTAGCTTAGCATCATGACCTGGGTTTGATCCCCAAAACCCACATGGTGGAAAGAAGCAACTCCCACAATTTATCCGTTAACCTCCATGTGCGCACCATAACACATGCATGCGTACATACGTACATACGTACATACATACATACATGTAAAGCCACCACTCAGAGAAGCCATAGGATCCCACAGTAGCCACTGTGAGGTGCCTAAGGCAGGGGAGGCAGCCAGGTCTGGTTCCACAAACTACTTGCAATCCAGACTCAATGACTGCAGTTTTAGGGGCTTCCAGGTATGCCACGGACTGGGGTTCCTTATGGGGTCCCTTGTTCCGTGGAACGATGGGTTCTGGCCAGGTGTGCACGGGATTTGGCTTTGACAAACAGACTCAACACAAGTAGTATGGGATCTGAGTGTATTTCTCAAAAATGACATAAGGCTTTTACAATCATTGCAAAAGAGAGAAGAAAAATCTGGCAGCTCAGTAGTCAAGGTACATCTGAGGCCATCTAAAACACACTGGGTCTAAAAACAGCAGCCATCTCCTCTGGACTGGTGCAGCTCCCTCGGATTCCGAGCACGCTCGGGCTGCATGGGCCCGGCTGGAGGGAAGGGGGGCCTGCGGGTGCTCCAGCCAGGAGGGTAGAGACTCGAATCTCAATGCTAAATCTCAAGTGGTGCTGCACCCCCTGGGGCTACAGACTGCATGAATCTAAGTCCTAGTCCACCTAAGTTCTGGTTCTAGTCCGAGTGCCAGCGAGTCCGAATACTCAATGCTGACTGCTGGATACTGTGTCTCACACACACACACACACACTCTCGGGTCAAGGTCCCGCCCATCCTAGGTTAAAACGCCTACTATGCTAATCTTTTGGGGAAGTAGAGACAGGTCTCTTGCTAATTCCTAGGAGTGGTTCAGCTGCCGTACACGACTGAGAATGAGGATTTTACTTGACCTTGCCCTGGGATAAGCCTTCCCTTCTGTAAGCTTCAATGCCCTACCCACAATGCCGGAGGCAATTAGTCTGGGTGGGTAAATTCCAAGCCAGGGTTTGGCTAAGATGTTGGAACATTGGTGAAGGTCAGAGAGCAATGTCCGATTTTGTTCAGCTGTAAATAAAACATATCTTGGTGGGCACCTAGCATGCGAGTACGAGGACATATCTGGGCTACCTCTGAGTTAGGGGTGCCAGGCGACAATGCGGGGGCAGGAGACTGACTTTCCTTGAAGTTTTTGCCTCAAATACTGCTGTCACACAAAGTGTGCATGGCACAGGTACCCCAGAAATATCCATTGTAGCTCTTTTGAGCTCAAGCCTGACTTTGGAAGAGTCACTGATAGAGTCCCTCAGGTTCTAGAATTATCTAGAAGTGAGATTGTGTCCTCACTGAGACATGTCGCTGGTCCCAAAGGGGTGTGTGTGTGTGTGTGTGTGTGTGTGTGTGTGTGTGTGTGTGCACGTGCGCATTATATTTTTTATTTTGTATGTATATAGATGAGTATTTTGCCTTCATTTCTGTCTGCCAGCCATGTGTGTGCACTGGTCTCCAAGGCCAGAAGAGGGCATTGCGTGTCCTGGGACTTGAGTTACAAAAGGTCATCAGCTGCCACCTGAGTGTTGGGAATTGACCCTGGATCCTCTGGAACAGCAGCCAGTGCTTTTAACTACTAGACTGTCTCTTCACCCTCCTGTTTTTGTTTTTAAAACTAATTTATAGCCGGGCGGCGGTGGCGCACGCCTTTAATCCTAGCACTTGGGAGGCGGAGGCAGGCGGATTTCCGAGTTCGAGGCCAGCCTGGTCTACAGAGTGAGTACCAGGACAGCCGAGGCTACAGAGAGAAACCCTGTCTCGAAAAACCAAAAAAAAAAAAAAAAAAAAAAAAAAAAAAAAAAAA
This sequence comes from Mastomys coucha, assembly GCF_008632895.1. Classification (NCBI taxonomy): domain Eukaryota; kingdom Metazoa; phylum Chordata; class Mammalia; order Rodentia; family Muridae; genus Mastomys; species Mastomys coucha. Next base: position 15,639,468 of record NW_022196906.1, read on the forward strand.
AAAAAAAAAACTAATTTATTGTTAGCATTGTGGAGATTTACCCCTCTTTCTGTCCCTGTATCTGTGCACTTGGTGACCCCTTTCTAATGGATATCTAAGGATCTAGGCTATACGGGGCCCCTGGAGAGCCCACAATATTGACCTGTCCATATTTTCTAGCATAACAAAGACTCTGGGATTGTCCCCCAGAGTGAGGCACCCCAGTGTTGAGTTTCTGGGTTCCAGCTCCAGCACTCTGTAAGAAAAGTAACCTGAGAGCTGGGCAGAATGGGTGTGTGGGTGTGTGGGGGTGTTGTTTTCCAGGGTCCCATGATGGATAGGTCAGTGCAGAGGGGTGCAGCCCTGGGCCTAGCTGACAAGTGGTAAGAGCAGGCACTTGGGCTCACTGTAGACAAGGCCAGCAGCAGGGCCACACCACCACCAAGAGGTATGAAAAGAGCCTTCTGTATGCCGAAGATTAGGCACACTGAGATCTAGGGGCTGTGGAGACCCTCACCCCTGTAAATATCCTGCCAGGAGACCTAAGCATCCCAGCTAGAAGCCATCCCTGAGAACCAGACCACTCTTGTAGACAAGCCTTCTATAAAGACCAGAAGCGTCTTTTCTTTATTTTAGGAACAAACAAGGAGAGAACAGTGTCCGTTGGAAACAAGGAGAAAGGCCCAGGTCCCCTGAGGACCCCCTCCTCTCTTCCCAGAATCTTCCATAGGTATCTCCACCCCAATGGAGACAGAGGAGCCACTCACCTTAGATGGTCTAGTCCCACTGTTGCTGCTGGCCCAAGCCCAGCCTAACCAGTGTGCAGACTACTGTACAAGTCACAGCCTCCTGAACAGGTAGTCTGAACACTGGGATGGTGGGGATGGCTGTTCAGCCCCTCAGTGTGGCCGCTGTGCAGGCCAGGGAGTCTCTTCTCCATTCATCCATGCACCCTGGACTCCTCTGACGTGGCAAGGCCAAGGCCACTTGCTCACATCTGGAGAAAGCTGGGGTTTTCAGGAAATCCGAAAGCAGGCTGGGGGAGGGTTTGAGGCAATGTCCCATGCTGCAGAAGGAGGTCCTTGTGCAAGCGCATGCATATGCCTCTGTGTGTGTGTGTGTGTGTGTGTGTGTGTGTGTGTGTGTGTGTGTGTGTATGTGTGTGTGATGGCAGCCTCCTGATCCTGGGCAGAATCACATATAAACAGTTCCAGATGTGGCAGGCCTAGATGTCTGTGACTCAGTTACTTGGCCCTTGCCTGTTGTCAGGAAGCTTTCTGTCTCATGACACCATAGAGTGTGGGCCACAGAGTTGTTTCTGGGAACTTAACCCCCTCTGGAAACAGAGGCTCCTTCGGGGACCCCCAAAATCCCAGCTTTGTTCCTTAAAACAAGACAGACTTCAGGCTGCCTTTCCTGTCTGTGGCTCTTGGCATGCAGTGTGTATGTGCGAATGTTCCACCCTCCCTGGTCACGGCCTCTCCGCCTGTGCTCCATTCAGGCAGTCAGACCCAGTGAGGCTGACTGGGAGTCAGTCCAGGAATCGGCTGGAAACCAGGGGCCACAACTGTGCCACCCTCCCCAAGGATGAGACTCAGCATGCCTCAGACAGGTGGGATCAGGGGCTCGAGACCCTCCCCAAGGATGAGACTCAGCATGCCTCAGACAGGTGGGATCAGGGGCTCGAGAAGAGAAACAATGTGTTCTAAGGCAGCCTGGAAAGGCAGAGCAAAGTTTTAACACAGCAGTTACTCATACAGTGCTCAGGCTGGCCCCATTCAGTACTATAGCTGCTGGTGAATTCAGATGTGGTATCCCAAAAAGCTGCACTCTGGGGCTTTCTGATAATGCAATGGCCAGAAACATGAAAAAGATCTCTAGTGAGCCTGGGGAGAGTGCTCTGTGGGGAGAGCATTTATACCAGCCTGTGCACCCATGGTTGCTGTGGGTGCCTGTAACCTCAGCACTCAAGTGTGCAAAGAGGAGGCTGGGGCTTGCTGCCTGCCAGATTTAGTGAAAGCACCTATCTCACAGACATGGATGTCTTCTTACTTCCCCATGAAGGCCTCTTCCTTCTCCCCGACATGTTGCACACATCACACACAGGAGGACATGTCCAGGTGACGGGCTTTCCTAGTGCTTCATGGACTGGATGTGATTAGTGGTTCAAGCTGTAACTCAGCACTTGTGAGGCAGATGCAGAAGGATCAGGAATTCAAGGTCATCTTCAGCTGTATAGGGAGTTGAATGCTAGCCTGGGCTAAAAAAAAAAAAAAGTCTTTGTGGTACAGAAAATCCCAAGAGAGCTTTTTTTTTTTTTTTTTAAAGATTTATTTATTTATTATATGTAAGTACACTGTAGCTGTCTTCAGATACACCAGAAGAGGGCGTCAGATCTCATTACAGATGGTTGTGAGCCACCATGTGGTTGCTGGGATTAGCTCATGACCTTCGGAAGAGCAGTTGGCGCTCTTAACCGCTGAGCCATCTCGCCAGCCCCCCCCCCTTTTTTTTCGAGATAGGGCTTCTCTGTGTAGCCCTGACTGTCCTAGAACTCACTCTGTAGACCAGGCTGGCCTCGAACTCAGAAATCCACCTGCCTCTGCCTCCCAAGTGCTGGGATTAAAGGCGTGTGCCACCACTGCCTGTCCCAGAGTGCTGTTTTCATCTACAGCCATTCTTAGGTTACACAGTAGCCCCTGCTCTGTGCTGGACAGACAGCTTCCTAATCTGAGCAGACATAAAAGGAAAGGTGAAGTGTCATAGGCCTATCATTATGGCTCCTTGGAAGGCAGGAGGAATACAACTTCATGAAAGGCCAGTCTCAAAATTAGGAGGAGGAGTGCGGCCAGCCTTTGTACTTGCCTGTGAGAGAGGCCCTGGGTTCCATCCCCAGCATTGCCAGAAAGATAAAGGAGACTCAGGTCGCTAGAGTGCTTGTCAGGCATGCATGGAGATGGTGACCCAGAAAGCCACTGACACTTCTGTGACACTGGTGCCCAGGCATCAGCTTCCCAGTTCTGGCGTCTGAAGTAGCCTCCTGCACTTCAGTCTCTGTGAGTGGGATTGCCGCCATAACTCAGATAACAGGGAGGCATACCTGGGAACGCATGAAGTTAGGGCTGAGCAGTTTGAGCAACCACTGCATGTGTTCTCTGGATAAAAAACAAAGGTGACAGCTAGGGAGTCATCTAGGTCATTAGTCAAAGCATCTATAGTAGGGTGAGATGAGGTCAGTCCTGAGGAAGGCAAGGAGGAGCCAACAGGGTGTAGGAGCACAAACATTCTGGACAGAGGCTGTACATACAACGGTCCTGAAACAGGAGAGAACGTTAAGAGAACATTCAAGTAAATGTGGGCATGATAGAGCTCTCGTATACCAAGTGCCAGGGGTTGGCAGTAGCTGTCAGGTTGGTGCCGGCTCTGGTGCCAGCTCAGGTGAGACTTCTGCCATCTCTCCTCAGGAGAAAGAAAAGAAGTACATGCTGCCACTGGACAACCTCAAAATCCGGGATGTGGAGAAGGGCTTCATGTCCAACAAGCATGTGTTTGCCATCTTCAACACAGAGCAGAGGTGAGGAGCCTGTGGGGCCCCAGAAAAGCCCATGAGTCCTTTTGCCAGGGTTTCATCTTCTAGAAAGGGAGTACACTTGAAAATTGTCCCAGAGGTATTTCTGTGTGGTGTAGGATGGAGCAACGTGGACACAGACACTGAAATGGACACAATAAGTGTGAGGCGCTCGGTGCAACCCTCACACACAACCCTCTCATACAGCCCTCACTAACACACACAAACCTCTCATACACACAGCCCTCACACACACACAGCCCTCACACACACATAACCCTATCATACACACAGCCCTCACACACACACAGCCCTCACACATACAACCCCACACACACAACCCTCTCATATACACAGCCCTCACACAAACACACAACCCTCACACACACACACACACACACACACACATAACCTTCACACACACACACACAACCCTACCCAACACAACCTTCATACACACAACCCTCCCACACATATACAAGAAAAAGCCTGGCACATTGCTGGGGAGGCAGAAAGCAGGATCCTTGGTGCTCACTAACCCGCTAGCCAGTCTAGGCAAGTCTGTGAGCTTCAGGCCAGTGAGACACACCCTGCCTAAAAGAATAAGGTGCACAGAAAGTGAGGAAAGCACCTAGTGCTGACTTCTAACCTCTACATATATATCACACATGCACTTACACCAGACAATGTAGGTTGAGTATATTTCTGCTGCTATAGTAAAATCTGGTAGACATAGTTGCTGTGATGTTCCTTACAAACACCTCAGTGTCCCCACTGAGTGTCTCCTCACCTCAGTGGTCGATCTAAAGCCAGAACTGGGTATCATGACATATGCCCAACATGGGGCTGGTGGGTAGCCATCTCTGCAGAACAAGGAGAGCTGGCATAGTGGCTCATGCCTTTAATCCCAGCACTCACAGGTCTTGAGTTTGAGTACAACCTGAACTACAGAGAGAATTTCAGGACAACAGGACTATACAGAGAAGCCCCTTCTCAAAAACATCTGTAATAGGAAGGAGGGACAGCACGTTGTCAGGAGGCCTGCTATGGAAGTGGATCTCTGTTGGTTGGAGGCCAGCCTAGTTTACATAGCAAATTCTAAGATGGCAAGGGCTACATAGGGAGACCTAAAAAAAAAAAGAAAGAAAAAGAAAAAGAAAAAAGCAACATGTAGCGACGGCAGGAGACTTTAATCGGCCCATTCTTGCTGGTGCTTGGTTCTTTCTCCCTCTGCCTAGGGAATGCACAGCGCCACTTGCACTGGGTTGAGTCTCCCACATCAGTTATTAACTCGAGACAATCCTCCACATGTATGCCCACAGACAGTCCCTGTGGAGATACTCCTCCCAGGTCGTGTCATGTTGATAATTAAAGCCAAACATCACAGAGAGGAAGTGACTGAACTCAGATACCAGGCTGAAAAGTCAGACATGATGGTATATACCTCTAATCCAGCACGCAGGAAGCTGAGGCAGGAAATTCTAAGTTTGAGGCTAGCTTTGGATGTGTGGCAAGACCCTAAGCTGCCAACACTTACATTCCAGATGCTATTTATCTGATGGTGTGTGTGTGTGTGTGTGTGTGTGTGTGTGTTACTTAGTGCTATAATATACCTGTCAGACACACCCAGAAACCTTTTAACAAACTGGGGGAGGTACTAGAACCGCCTTTGTACCCAGATTAGGCAGAGAGCCCCCAGAGCCCATGATCTTAGTGGCCAGTCAAGTCCCTTCTACCACTCATTCCAGGAATGTCTACAAGGACCTACGACAGATCGAACTGGCTTGTGACTCCCAGGAAGATGTAGACAGCTGGAAGGCTTCATTCCTACGAGCTGGGGTCTACCCAGAGAAGGACCAGGTGAGGGGCTGCCTTCCCTGCTTAGATGACATACCAGAGAATAATCTGACCCTTCATGGAGGAAGGGACGGGTGATTTCTGGGCCACATGGGTCAAGACAGCTTTTCTTTGCTATGGTAAAAACTGCCAGTCTGTGGAAATGGCTTAGGTGATAAGATGCTTGCCACACAACCATGAGGGCCTGAATTTGAATCCTAAACTCAATCAGCATCTGTGTGTGGTGGTACACACTAGAGCTTAGGAGCTAGCCTGCTATAGCACAGCAGGGATCCACAGGTCCTAGTGAGTGGCCTTGTCTCAAAGTAAATCTAAAAGAACCCTAATAAAAAGCCAGACACAGACAGCATGTGTGCCTTTAGCTCTTGCAGAGTCTTGCAAAGTGGACACACTTGGGGCGAAAAAGGGAGTATGGTCCCGTAAGCCCACTTCCCAGGCAGCCTAGAAAAATCTGTGAGCTCCAAATTCAGTGAGAGTCCCTGTCTCAGAAAGCTGGCCCGCAAGATGGTCAAGGGATTGGAGGTGCTTGTTACTAAGCCTGAGACCCACGTGGTGGTGCTGGGTGGTGGTGGTGCATGCCTTTAATCCCAGCACTTGAGAGGCAGAGGCAGGCTGATTTCGGAGTTCAAGGCCAGCCTGGTCTACAGAGTGAGTTCCAGGAGAGCCAGGGCTATACAGAGAAACCCTGTCTCAAACAAACAAACAAGACCCACGTGGTGGAAAGAGAACTGATTCCCACGAGTTCTTCTGACCTCCACGCATGCATCATGGCACAGGTGTTTCCACAATTGTTTACATGTACAAAACATAAATGCATTGTGTTTTGCTTTTAGCCTGTGCCTGTGTGGCTCTGGCTGGCCCACAATTTAGTATGTAGACCAGGCTGGCCTTAAATTCAGAGAGATCTATCTGCTTCTGCCTCCTGAATGCTAGAAGGCCTGTACCACCACACCTGGTATAAAATGTAATTTTAAAAATTTAATAACGGGGGGGGGGGCAAAAAAATTTAATAACAGGTCCTGGCATGTTGGTGCACACCTTTAATCCCAGTTCAAGAGCAGCTTTGACTATATAGTAAGCTCTAAGATAGCCATAGCTACATAGAGAGAACTTGTCAATGATAGACAGACAGACAGACAGACAGACAGACAGACAGACAGACAGGGTAAACACAAATAAAAACTTTTTTGAGGTACTGAAGATAAAGTCAAGGAAAGACTCCTTGCCCATGTTGGGATATACTGCATACACACAGTTTGTACAGTGAACAGCTTATAAGGAAAAAAAGCACCTAAGGTACATACATGCAAACACAAATGAATAAATACCTGCTACACAGCCAAAGGAAAGAAATGTTCAATTTGGCTCCCAGTTTTAGGGATCAGTCCATGGCTATCTGTCCCCATGTGCTTAGTCTGTCTCTCATGCAGTGGTGTTGAGGTACAGAGGCAAGAAGCAGAGGGGAAGGTGTGAAAGGGCTGGAACCCAGGTATCCCTACTATAGCTAGTGGCCTACTTCCCCCAGCTAAGCAAAACCTCCTGAGGTTTCCAGAGTTCCACAAATAACAGTAGTATGGTTCTAAAGGACAGCTCTGCAGATAAAAGCCATGGCTGCTCCTCCAGAGGACCCAAGTTCAGTCCCCACCACCCACAGGACAGTTCATAGTTGTCTATAACTCCAGCTCTAGGGGACCTTCTGGCCTCTAGACACCTGCACACACACTGCATATACACATACCACACCAATGTACACGTAAAAATAAATCTTAAAAGTATAGTGCCATCAGCTGAGACTCGAAGGACCAACACCCGAGCCCTAGGGACATCCATATTCAAACCATAGCAGCACACTAAGACCTCAAAGGACACAAAGCTGGTACCCACTGAGGCAAGCAAAGCAAAGTAGGCATGGTTTGTCATTAAGGTCCAGAAAGTTCTCCAGGAAAATACATGGTATGTTAGGCAAGGGGACTTAGAATTCATCTGCCTTGTTTTCTTTTGTCCTCCTGTCCTTGGGGTGAAGTCACTACAGATCCTGGCCAGATCCTTGTCATCCCTGGGGAAAGAGTTCATTGGCTCTAACCAGTGTTACCCCAGCACAGACTACAAGGTCTAACAGGGTCATCTGGAACACACTCAAGTGGGTCATTTGTCAGCAGGGTAGGCCCATAGTTCCGAAGAGTTGGGACTCAATACGGAGCTGTTCAGTCACAGTGAACCGTCACTCTCTCTGTGTCCCCTGCAGGCAGAGAATGAGGATGGAGCACAAGAGAACACCTTCTCCATGGACCCACAGCTGGAGCGACAGGTGGAGACCATCCGCAACCTGGTGGACTCCTATGTGGCCATCATCAACAAGTCCATCCGTGACCTCATGCCAAAGACCATCATGCACCTCATGATCAACAACGTGAGTGGCAGGTCACCAAAGGTCCCAGCCAAGGACTCAGTGGGCTGGGATTCAGTTCCAGGTATTTTGCAGCATGCCAGTCAGCCCAGCACCAGAAGGTGGAAGCAGGAAAATTCGAAGTTCACCGTCATCCTCAGATACACAGCAGTTTAGGGGGGCGCTTTCATTATGTGAGACTTTGTCTCAACAGAGAAAACAGGACAGCCAGGACTATACAGAGAAACCCTGTCTTGAAAAATCAAAAAAAAAAAAAAAAAAAAAAAAAAAAAAAAAAAAGCAAACCTAATTTTAAAAAAGCCATCCAAAGTTAGAACAGGTTGGTTTGTTTACTAGCTTGTTTTGTCTTGTTTTTAGATTTATTTATTTATTATATATATGTACACTGTAGCTGTCTTCAGACACTCCAGAAGAGGGTGTCAGATCTCCTTACAGATGGTTGTGAGCCACCATGTGGTTGCTGGGACTTGAACTCTGGACCTTGAGAAGAGCATTTGGTGTTCCTTTCTTTTTTTTTTTTTTTTTTTTTTTTTTTTTTTTTTTTGGTTTTTGGAGACAGGGTTCCTCTGGAACTCACTCTGTAGATCAGGCTAGCATTGAACTCAGAAGTCCGCCTGTCTCTGCCTCCCAAGTGCTGGGATTAAAGGCGTGTGCATCCACTGCCTGGCCATTCGGTGCTCTTAACCGCTGAGCCATCTCACCAGCCCGTTTACTAGCTTTTTGTTTTGTTTTCTTGGTGTGTTGCTTGCTTGGTTGGGTTTTGTGGTGTTGGAGACTGAACCCAGGGCATGGTGGATGTTAGGCAAGTACTGGACAACTGAGCACCTCTCTCCTTCCCTGGGAGATTCTAGGCAGGGCTCTACAGCTGAGCTGTGTCCCTGCTGACCTGGGGATGGATTTTAGGCAGAGGCTCTACAGCTAAATATGACTCTCACTCAGTCTGTGATGATGCTTTTCCAACTTCAGTAGGCTTCTGAGTTACTGGTAGTATGGGGTCTGACCTTTCCCACCTGTCCTCAGACAAAGGCCTTCATCCATCACGAGCTGCTGGCCTACCTGTACTCCTCGGCAGACCAGAGCAGCCTCATGGAAGAGTCAGCTGAGCAGGCTCAGCGGCGGGACGACATGCTGCGCATGTACCACGCACTCAAGGAAGCACTCAACATCATTGGAGACATCAGCACCAGCACCGTGTCCACACCTGTGCCCCCACCTGTCGATGACACTTGGCTCCAGAACACCAGTAGCCACAGGTCTGAAGGGCAGTTTGTCCCCCAGTGTGCATATACAAGTTCAGGCTCCACCCTTCCTATCCCCTCTGTCCCATTAGGAAATAGGTCACAGCTGAAGTTTGGAAAGGGACAAGAGTCTAACTCAACAGCAACAGGCAGGCCTGAGTATCTGTTCTGCTTAAAGCCACAGGGGAGCCATGGCTTCCAAGTGCCAACCTGAGCTAGATCTCTAGAGGATAAAACCACACACCCCTGGCCAGGTGGTGGTGGCGCCTTTAATTCCAGCACTTGGGAGGCAGAGGCAGGCTGATTTCTGGTCTACAGACTGAGTTCCAGGATAGCCAGGGCTACACAGAGAAACCCTATCTTGAAAAAACAAAAACAAAAAACAAACAAACAAACAAACAAAAAACCTCACACCCCAATTCCCCACTAACCCTTGCATCATCTAGTGCTTTCTCCATGGGTTAAGTCTAAGTGGAAAACAAGAGCAAGAATCCCAGGGGACAGTTATCCCAGAGGTTGGCCTCCTAGAACATAGAGACGGTACAGGACAAGTTTGAGAAGGCCCATAGAACCTAGGACTCCATTGGCCTCAATATGGGAGAGATGGGCCAGAGACACTAAGGCAAGTGCCAAAGTGGCAGTCAAGGGACCCACTGAGGCTACAGGACCCTGTGGAGCCCTCAGGAAGAGCCCAGATCTGGCAAGATTCAGGTCCCCGGGTCCATTGGGGATCAAGGTAGGGATACAGAGGCAGAGGTGACACATCAAGGCTGGGGCTGAGCGCTGGAAGGGTGCTGGGTTCTGAGTGCATCAGAAAGCCAAGTGCAGTCTGCATACCTGCCCTTTGGAGGCTTGCTGTCAGATACACAGGAGCCCCAGCAACATGGAATGGTGTGGCTCATGTTGGTGGGTACCTCTACCCCCACCTCAGTCACTTGTGGATGCTCACAGTATCCTTCCTCCAGATTACAGCCTTTCCTTCCTCCACAGCCCCACTCCACAGCGCCGACCTGTGTCCAGTGTACACCCACCAGGCCGGCCACCTGCAGTGAGGGGTCCCACACCGGGGCCTCCCCTGATTCCTATGCCTGTGGGGGCTACATCCTCCTTCTCAGCACCCCCCATCCCATCCCGGCCTGGACCACAGAGTGTGTTTGCCAACAATGACCCCTTCTCTGCGCCACCTCAGATACCATCTCGGCCAGCACGGATTCCCCCTGGTATTCCTCCAGGAGTGCCCAGGTAAGGCCCACAGCCTGCATCCTGGGGCCCGGCCTTCACGGTGACTTTGACCTCTCCCCACTTCTGATGAGTTCTAGTGTAGTTGCAACAGGACATAGAACACGGGCATTTCTGCTTGTGTCCTGAGAAACTGAGCCCCAAAAGGGCCAACCCCTGCTTAGCCAGTGCCACAGAGCAGTGGATCAGCTGATGCCAGGGTTCCTGGCCTGGCTTTTAAGCAGCAGGTTACATGTCTGCCTAGCCCTGGGCACCTATACCAGTGTTGACCCTGCTGAAGTCAGCAATGCCTGGTGAGCCAGGTTCTGGGCTCCATTTCTGAGAGATCAGAGAAGCAGGCAAGATGGTAAGGGGCTTTCTATGGTGACCTGAGTTCAGTCTCCAGGACCTTCTGTTGGAAGGAGGGAGCTAGCTCCTCCCAAGGCAGAGAACTTGCCTATAAAACCCAAGCCAGCTAGTGAGGTGGGGATACTAGGAAAGTATCTGGATTGACAGTCCCCTGTACCCCAACTCTGGGAGTGCCTCAGGTGGGCTGGGAGGGCTGGGTCCCCGGGTCCCCATTCTCACCCTGCTTCTACCCTCACTGCCCTCCTCCTCCCCGTGTCTTTACTTTCTTTGCAGCAGAAGAGCGCCCGCTGCGCCCAGCCGGCCCACCATTATCCGCCCAGCCGAGCCATCCCTGCTCGACTAGGCTGCAGGGGGCAATGTTCTGGGGGGGGGGTCCTCGTGCACCCACAATGCAGGAGAGCTTTGGTGGTCTGGGCCCTGCTACTGCCCCCCATGCTGGGACCAGGCTCCCCGGGGGCAAGCCCTGCCCTTTCCTTCCTGGCCCTAGTGGGCATGGCAATGGGGGGGTGGGGCAGGAAGGAGTCCCACAGCACACGGGGGCTTTGCACTTTGGGACAAGGAGGAGCTCTGGTTAGCAGAACAGGAACTTCATCCTTGGGACCATCTAGAAAGAAAGATCCAAGACAGTGTAGGGGAACACTACCGGGGCTCCTCCAGGCTGTAAGCCATTGTTCTTTCTAGGGTACAGGAACTGTCCCCTTTCCCTAAGGCCTCCTCAGGAGTGAGCAGGCCCAGCAGGTCCAGTGCTGATGGCTCAAGTTGTGTATATATATATATATATATATAGCTTCTTTGGCCATATTAACCACACAGCCTGAGTCCAGCCCAGTCTCCACACCCAGAGGTGCCTTTGTGCCTTCCTCAGGCCTGGAGTGCCTCAGCTCTGGCCTGCCTCTCCTCAGCCCCAGTTGTGGTTTGGGCTGTATGAACTGGGGAGACAACAGAGGCCTCTTGGCTCCCAACCTGATGTCCCCACAGGGTGGGCCCTGGGTGCCTCTGCAGATTCTGCTCCCATCATTTGGATTGACCACTGTTAAGTGCCTGCATCTGTATATCCTATTAATAAACTAAAATAAAGGGAAGCCCTTCTGGTGGCTATGTGTGTGGGCCTTTTGTGTGTGTCCCAGTTCAGGAGATTGAGCACCCCCTCATGGGGCTGCCCACACTCATTTACATGTGTGAGTCTTGTGTCATCTGTTCTGAATCCCTCTTGTCCCCATCACCACCAGGCCTTACACACAGTGCTCATGGAAAACAGGAATTCTATCCACTATTCCAAGCGATATTGTGGCCAAGCCCACATCCAAGTCCCCCACTAGCTCTATAGGGGACACGATTCAACTTTGTTTTATGATCTTTTTCTTTCGTGCCAGGCGACCACCTCCATCGGCTCCTGCCAGACCTTTCTTCTGAGCTTCGTGGGAGTCCCCCCCACCCTGGCTGCCCCTGGCTTGAGGCTAGGTCTGTCCCAAGCTGACATCCCTGAGCCCCAGTCACCAGGCACTGTTAACTTTTCTGACCATAATTTATTGACTCCAGTGCCCAGGACAAATCCCTTTGTTCCTTAAGGCTCATAGTCCAGCCTTGGCAGAGCTGCACCTCAGCCTTTTCTGAGGCCCTGCACCCAGAGAGAAGGGTGGGCTCCTCTCCCAGAGTTCTCTTACCAAATCATCAACTAGCTGGCTCCCCTCTGGGTCAAGGGGCCAGGGCTCCTTCCTTTCAAATAAAAGTGACTGTCCTGGCAAGAAGTCTGCAGGTGTGTCTCCTTCCCTGACCCTAGTAAAGTAGGCTTACCCCCAGGATTAAAGCAGAGACACTGGCGTTGGGGTGTCTGTGGGTGTCCACAACTTGACCCCATCCTGATGGCTGGAAGACTGAAGCTAAGGCACGATTTCAGGAGAAAACCAGGGCGTCCAAGGGCAGTATGTCCCCACATTGCAGCACCTAACACTTCCACCTTCCAAGAAACAGGCGCTGTCGCTGAGCCCTCCCCCTTCCAAGGGGTCTGCGAGCCATTGGCACTCCCTAGTCACTGAAGAAGGGAGACACATGGAGCCACTGTTAAGGACCCAACTATGCAGTGTCTGGGAGGTGTCCAGCAAGTCACACACCCGCTGCCCTCCGCTGTTTCCTTCATCCTCTGTGGCAGGGGCTACGTGGGTACAGGGCGCTTGTCATGGAAGAAGCGCTTCAGTGTGCAGACCTGAAGGACGGCCACCAGCAGCAACACAGCCACATTGGCAGCTGACCAGAAGTTGACCCGCTCAAGGTTGTCTTCTTGAAGATTACGATCACGAGCCTCAAAGGCCCGGAGTAGAGTGAGCATCTGGATGCTCCGTTCCAGCCGGGTCCTCATGGTCTCTATGGATTCCTGCCAGGGCAGGTACAGAGAGGAAGCGGTCAGGCTGCTTAAGTCAGAATCCCCATTCCTACCATGCACTGGCTGTGGCTACCAGTTCATCTGCCTCACATATTCCTCTATAAACTGAGTCTTTCCCCCCTTGGTGTTTTCTTGTTTTTTTGGGTTTTTTTTTGGGGGGGTATGTAAGACTTTTCTTTTTAAGGGGGATTAGGGTGCACATGCTATGGGTTACATATGGGGGTCAGAGAGCATCTTGCAAGAATCCGATCTCTCCTTCCACCATGTGGGTCCCAGGTAGTTAGGCTTGGTGCCAGTTGCCTTTGCCCCCAAGCCAGTTCACCAAACAAAAGCTAGTCTTTCTGTGCAAGTCAAGGATGACTTCGAACTTGTGATCTATTTGACCATGAGCAACTCATACCCAGTTTGTGCAGTGTTGGGTATGGGAGCTCAGGTGTGGGAGTGTCCTCCGTAAGTGCTCTGCCAACTGAATTATTCCCAGCCCTTTCTTTTGATTTTATGAGATGGGATCTTGCTATGAAATAAGGTTGGTCTTGAACTCCCTGGAATCGTGCCTTAGCCTCCTAAGAACTGGGATTATAAGCATGCACCATCACACCCAACTCACCTTGATGTCTTCCATTTTGACATCAAGCATCTCTTCTGGCTCCACAGCCTCGGCCCAACCTTCTACCTCCTCCTCATCTTGGAAGCTGTCAAAGATGAGCTCAAAGAACACCAGCTTCTCTGAGATGGTGCTGAAGGAGTTGTCAAAGCAAAGTCTGTAGTCTCCGGCCTCCGTGGGCTCCACCCTGAGCAGACAGATGAGACACAGACATGACCTTGGAGTGACCAGCCAGCTGGTCTGTGGAACCAGTAGGATGGTAACCTGAGGCCACTGGGGAGCTGCAGGGCTGTAACTGAACCAAGGCAGGGCAGGACTTCACTCACGTGTGCACCCCATCAGCCTTTCGAGACTCACTGACCAACAGCACACCCTGAGGGCTCTCCAAGGTGAAGTCCACGTCCAGCCCAGCACCTCCGATCACCTGAAAAGCAGGTAAGAATTGGGAAACGGGCAGCTTTGAGCCAAGCCTATCTACCACAGAAAGCCTGGGTTACACTGAACTGGGAAAGACCCATGTAAGACCACCATGAGCCTATCTTTAAGAAGAAGAAGAAGAAGAAAAAAAAAAAAAGCCAGGCAGTGGTGGCACATGCCTTTGATCCCAGCACTTGGGAAGCAGAGGCAGGTGGATCTCTGAGTTCGTGGCCAGCCTGGTCTACAGAGTGAGTTCCAGGACAGCCAGGGCTACACAGAGAAACCCTGTCTCAAAAAAAACAAAAAAGGAAGAAGGAGGGAAAAAAAACAACCACAAAACCCCATGTATTTGCTTGGGGTAGAGCAGCGCTCGTGGAGATTAGAGGACAACTTGTAGGAGTTGGTTCTGCACTTTTACCATAGAGTTAAGAAACTCGGGTCATTGTAGTTTAGCAGCAAGCTACTTGGATTCCCCCAAGGGCCTATCTGAAGACCAACATCCACACCTACAACGTCCCTTCCCGGTCCCTAAGAGGCATCCTCGTGATGTCTCTCATCAAGCCACCCTGCCACTCCCTTGAGCCGTCCAAGGTGGGCGTCTACCTGACCGCTAACTTAGCCGTAACCTACCCAACAGCCTCCAGGACCTTCGCTAAAACCCAAGCCAAAGAGCGAGCTTTGAGCAGAGGATGCCCCTTCTCTGCAAGACTATTAGCGTTCTGGCCACGCCCCTGCCCAGCCCCTCCTGCCGGTTGGCCACGCCCCCAGTCCGCTCTGTTCGGAGCCCGGGACCCTCTCTCTCACCTGGTACTCGGTCTCAAGACTAGCATTGGCCGGTGCGGACTGATAGAAACACTGCTTCCTCCCGGCGGGAAGCAGAAATGTGAACTCGCCGTCCTGGATGGGCGGCGGCCCCGCCTCTCCCACTCCTACTGCTGGCAGGAGTAGCCACAGGGCCAGTGCTACGGCCGCGCCGGCCGCCATCATCCGGGTCACCCTCTACTCACGGGGCGTGGATGCTCTCAGAATTTGTCCTGCCCACCTCTCATTTCGGCAAAGCTCATTGGCTTCGGCTTCTGTTCGACCCCATAGCCGCGGAATGCCGAGTGAAGGACCCCAGGGAGAGGAGCTGCCCTGGTAATTGCCTAATCTGTTAGAAAGCTACTGCGAATTTCGTGAAACTTTCCCAAGTATGCTGTCTACCACTGCATTTGGTGGTGGAAATGACAGACCTAAAAATGGTGAAGTATTTCTTTACAGGCAAAAATTAAGATGACTAAACGGGGAGGTTTGCAGGTCCTTCCGTGGCACCGCCGCCGTCTGCCTCCCCCAATTCAAGGTGTCGCCCATTGGTCAGTCAAGTGTAGGCGTAGCCCTCCGAGGACCGCGGCTGTGTTGGAGCCTGATCTCGATTTGTGTGATGGGTGCATCAAGCTTTAAGATTTGCCAGGTGCTGGTACTCCAATATTGGGGTTCTGGCGATGTTAGTTCAGTGCGCATGACCTCCCCAGACTGCTTTTTCTTTACACCTTATACCATCCCTTATAAAAGGGTTTGTTCTGTTAAGTTGGGGGTGTTGGAATGTCTGTTAGTGAGTAGAATACTGCCTCACCCTGCATACAATGTATCTCAAATCTTTGGGTCAACAGGTCCAAGTGCATCTGTGCTGACACATGCAGTAATTCCAGTACTTGGAAGGCTGAGTCAGGAGGCCATCCTCTCGAACTGGTATGGAACTATATAGTTCCAGACCAGCAAAAATCGAGGAATCTATTTGGACTTCGAGTGGCTCAGAGAATAGAGGCGCTTGCTGCTAAACCTAATAGCCTTAGTTCAATCCATGTACTACAATAGTAGGTAAGAATTGACTCCTGCTATTGTCCTCTGACTTGCATGCACACACACACTCACAGACAAAACAATGTGTAGCTAGTTCTTTTTCACCTGACACAAACTAATCTGGCAAGTTGAGTCTCACTTGAGGAATTCCCTTATGGGCATTTTCTATATTACTAATTGATGCTGGAAGGCCCAGCCCACTGTAGATGGTACTTTCCCTAGGCAGGTGGGTATGAGCTATATAGGAAAAGTAGCTTGAACAAGCCAGTAAGCACTATACTCCATAGCTCTTGCCCTGACGCCCTCAGTGAGCAACTATGATTGAGACTTGTGACCTAAATAACCTATTTCTTCCCCAAGTTGCTTTTGGTGATAGATTTTATCACAGCAATAGAAACAAAACTGGAACATACACAAAATACAATATGATAAAAAGAAATTGTGCCTTTAATCCTAGCACTCAGGAAGGAGAGGCAGGTGAATCTCTGGGTTGAGGCTGGCCTGGTCTGCATAGTTAGTTCCAGGTTAGACAGGGCTATACAGAAAAACTCTGTCTTCAATCAATTTTAAAATAATTAAGGGGGTATAGTTTGTATAGCATGGGAAAGGTCCTAGGACTAACTCTATTTGTTCACAAAAGCAAACACATGAGCACCAAGAAACCTCAAATGTTAGTGAAGTGATCCTGGTCAGGAAAGAACAATATGAGAATTAATTTTGTCAACCAACTTAGCCCACTCTGGGATCAGCTGAGGCAAGAGTTTCAGTCAGGGTTGCCTAGAGCAGGTTAGACTGTGTTGATTACAGAGAAATCCTGTCTCAAAAAAACAAACAAGCAAACAAAAAAAGAAACAAGGTGTCCACTCTCCATATCTATTTAATATAGTACTTGAAACAAGGTGTCCACTCCACTCTCCATATCTATTTAATACAGTACTTGAAGACTTTTTTTTTTTAGACAAGGTTTCTCTTTGTAACCTTGGCTATCCTAAAACTCTAAACCAGGCTGGCCTTGAACTCATGGAAATCTGCCTGCCTCTCTCTCCCAAGTACTGGAGTTAAAAGCATGCACCAACACCACCACTTGGCAGTGCTTGAAGTCTTAGCTACAGTAATAAGACGCCAGCAGGAGACCAAGTGGACACAAATAGGAAAGGAAAAAGACACAGTGTCTTCATTTGCAGATACTGTGATTTTATACATAAAAGACTCTAAAAACCTCACCAGGAAACTTGAGCTGATAAACACTTGCAGCAAAGTAGCAGGGTACAAAATGAACACGCAGCTGGGCATAGTGGAGAACTCCTTTAATCTCAGCATTCCAGAGTCAGGCAGGAGGATCCGGGTGAGTTTGAGATCGTCCTTGTCTTCAAAGTGAGTTCCAGTACAGCCAGGGCTACACAGACAAACCCTGTCTCAAAAAACGAGAGGGAAAGCCCCACTGCTCATTGATGTTCACTGCTACTCTACAATGTCTATGCCAGAAACAAAAAGAGCCTAGATGTCCATCAACAGCTGACTTGATAATGGAAATGTGGTACATTTATACAGCCAAATACTACTCAGCTGTTTTTGTTTGTTTTTTAAATGAAATCATGGAATTCACAGGCAACTGGATGGATGCTAAGGTGAAGTAACCCAGACCCAAAAAGATAAGTATAGTGTGTGTGGGCCAGAGCAAGCGGGGCCAGAGCAAGCAGAGGTCCTGAGTTCAATTCCCAGCAGCCATATGATGGTTCACAGCCATCTGTACAGCTACAGTGTGCTCATACACATAAAATAAATTTTAAAAAAAAGTATAGTGTGTGTTAGCTTTATGCTTGCTACAACTGTCTAACCATAGAGGTCAGGAGGACTAGGTAGGAGGACAGGATAACCAAGGAAGGGGAAATGGAAATAAAATAGTTATGGAGAGATGAGGTGGGAGTCACCAGAACAGGAGGATTAAATGGAGATGCAGAGGGGCAGAGATGGTAGGGGTGGAGCAGAGGGAGTGGCCAACTCTTAAGGCCATTTGAAGCTTCGAATGGAAACCTACTGCAGAAGCCTCTTAAAATATATACATGTATGGTGCTGAGAGATGGCTCAGCAGTTAAGAGCACTGACTGCTCTTTCAAAGATCCTGAGTTCAATTCCCAGCAACCACATGGTGGCTCACAACCATCTGTAATGAGATCTGACGCCCTCTTCTGGTGTGTCTGAAGACAGCTACAGTGTACTTATATATAATAAATAAAATCTAAAAAAAAAAAAAAAAGATAAAATATATACATGTATGAAAGAAATCTAAATGGAATTGCAAAATACGGGGAGATAAAGCTCCAACCGATGTCTCACCACCAAGTAAAACCTCCAGTGCCAAAAATCAGTTACATCTGATTGAGCTGTTGACCAAAGGAAGCCCCGTGTGAACTGTCATGACTGGTGTTCATGGTATTGGATGGTACTTTGCACGCTACTGGAGAAGAGCGAACTCCAACTCAGCTATAAATCTTTCCATCTCAATGGTGACCTGCCTACACGATATGCTGGTACAGGCATGGCACAGCATTGTGAGAGTAACCAACTACTTTATGATTGGAGTTAAAGCCCACCCAGGAGATGGAACATGTGTGTCACTGCTTCAGTAGCCAAGAACTTGATATCAGATAGCCAAACACTACATTCTGCTAAAGGCATGTAGCAGTAAAGTGACATCCTTCTATATCCAGGCCACTCAGTGCCTCGTTCAGCCATCATGAGAAGCTTCCTTCTGCAGATGGGAACCCATAACTGGACAACGTGCAAAGAATGAGAAACCTCGGAACACTCAATCCTAAAAGGGATGTCTCCATCAAATGTACCCCCCACCTCCCCCAGGGCCTAGAGAACAATGTGGAAGAAGAGACAGAAAGAGTGTAAGGGTCAGAGTGTCGGAAGGTGCCAAGGAAATAAGGTGTCCTGGACACAGCAGGATGAACAGGTGAACTCACAGAGACTTTGGCAGCATGAACATTGCCTCCCCAGGGTCAAGCCAGGTGGGTCTTAACACTGAGAACGGAAGTAGACACAAGCCCCATCCCTGACTGTGGTGATTTGAAAATGCTTGCCCAAGGGCAGCACTATCAGGACCCGTGGCCTTGTTGGAGGAAGGGAGTCACTGTGGGGGTGGGCTTCGGGGGTCTTCTATGCTCAGGCCCTGCCCATGGGGCAAGAGAGCTCCTCCTAGATCCTGAGGGTTCCAGTTTTCTCCTAGTTCCCTTTGGAACAAGTTGTGGAACTCTCAGCTCCTTCAGCACCATGCCTGCCTGGACGATGCCATGCCTTTTGCCTTGATGGTACCAGACTGAACCTCTGAACCTATAAACTGGCCTCAATTAAATGTCATCCTTATAAGAGTGGCCTTGGTCATGGTATCTGTTCATAGCAATGGAAACTCTAGGACACTAACCTAGAAACTATCTCCAAGTGTTGACTGACCACAAGGAAAAATTAGTTTTCCCCAATAGAGTCTTACTGAGTACACAAACCACAAGTAAGGGTAGGCCCCACGCCTAGCCTAGCAGTAAATGGCCAACACAATGAATTCAATGGTATTTTTAGTTTGTTTGTTTTTTTGTTTTTGTTTTTTTGTCTCATATTGATTTGTTCGGGTATTTTTCCCTTACTTTTTTTTTTGTTTATATATTATGATTTTTGATGTTGTATTTTAACGATTTATGTATATTTCACCTGATTTTTCTTTTTTTTTGTATGTTTGTTTTATTTTTTGCTTGTTTTCTTTTTTTCTAAGATTTACTTATGCACATGAGTGTTCCATCTGCCCGCCCATCAGATCCCATTTCAGGTGGCTGTGAGCCACTTGCCAGAGTGTACATACAACTCAGTCACTCTGATTCATTCGCAGCCATCTGACACCCTGTATCATCATGTGAGACAGTGGAGATGCTGCCTGTTGGAATAAACAGAATTAAAACCATTTTTAAAAAAGAGAGAAAGACCTGACTCATACTATTTGAGTACAGTGAATGTGTATTGGCTAAGAAGACCTGAGAAAAACCACATGACCGTGGGAAGGGTCCTGAGGAAACCAGTTTCCTTTGGCTGTGTTTTGATTCATTTTCTGCTTGGGTGTGGCTGTGCAGCACCATGCCTATAGGCAGGACAGGATGGTTTGCGGGCGTTATCCCTGTCCTTCCACCAAGTGGGTCTGGGGATTCACTAAAGGTAGTCAGGCTTGATGGCAAGTGGCTTTAACTCCTGAGTCATCTCACCGCCCCCACCCCCTTTTAAGAGAACCAAGGAAAGAAGGAAAGACCATATCCATGTTGATTCCTTGGTTTGGCTTCTGTCCGCAAGTATCGAATTCCATGTTCACCTGCACAGAGCAGTACTGAGTTCTCTGTCGTAGATAGCTGTCCTGAAACAGGGTCTCTTGTAGCTAAGCCGATGAGCCCCATCCTAGCAAAGAATGGCAGGTACATCCTGCTCCAGCATCCCAAGGGCTGCAGTTACGATGAGAGACACAGTGCTCAGTTTCTGAGGTGTTGGGGATGGGACCCAGACCTCCTGTATGCCACATAGGCTTCTACCTCTGAGGTATAGTCCCCCCAAAAAACATTTTCTGGCTGATAGGATAAAGGGCTTGCCCGTAATTCTGCTTACCAAGGACTGCTTATTCACTTCAGCTCCAGAGGGTGAGTGTCAGCTTTGCTTCCCCATTTCCCACTGTGACTGTGACTCGCCTTTCACAACTCTGACTCCCCCTATCATCATTGTGACTCACCTACACTACTCCCCCCTTAGCGCTGTGACTCCCCATGTGTGATAGCTATTTTTGGTGGTCAACTTTGACAACATTTAAAATTAACTAAAACCCAAACAGTTGTGAGGGATTTCTTTAATAAATGGTTTGAGATGGGAAGCTCCCCCTTTAATCTGGGTCCCATCTTCTGCTGGCACTGATCTAAAAGGACATGGGAGGACGTGTTAGCTCTTTACCTGGTGCTCTAACAGCTCCAATCCTTCATTGGCATTAGAACCTACTTCTTCACGATTTCAGCTGAGACATCCAGCCTTTCAAACTAAATGACCAACTGCTGGATTCTTGGACTTCCATGGTAGACAAACACCCATTAACAGCAGGACCTCGGCCTGTAAGACATAGGTTTGCTCTTTTGTTTTTGTTTTTGTTTTTAAAGATTTTATGATAGGGCTGGTGAGATTGCTCAGTGGGTAAGAGCACTGACTGTTCTTCCTAAGGTCCTGAGTTTAAATCCCAGCAACCACATGGTGGCTCTCAACCACTCGTAGTGAGTTCTGACGCCCTCTTCTGGTACGTCTGAAGACAGCTACAGTGTAGTTATAATAAATAAATCTTTGGGCCAGAGCTAGCAGGAACTGAGTAAGAGGGGCGGGAGCAAGCAGAGGTCCTAAATTCAATTCCCAACAACAACATGAAGGCTCACAACCGTCTGTACAGCTACAGTGTACTCATATACATAAAATAAATAAATCTTAAAAAAAAAAGATCTTATGATAACTTCCTCTCTGTATATATGTAGGTTTGCACTTTTGGTTTTTGTTGGTTTTTTTTTTTTTAAAGATTTTATGTATTTATTATATGTATATATGTTAGTATACAGTCACTGTCTTCAGAAGAGGGCATCAGATCTCATTACAGATGGTTGTGAGCCACCATGTGGTTGCTGGGAATTAAACTCAGGACCTCTCTGTAAGAGCAGTCAGTGCTCTTAACCACTGAGCCATCTCTCCAGCCCCATGGTTTGCTCTTTTAAAGTTCTGCTCCTCTAGAGAACCCTGATTAGCACTGTCCACTGTCGCTACCATTGTTATGATTCAGGAGACCTATTGTGGCCTGGCAGTGTGTAACCAGGAAGTCCCTGCATAGCTGGTTTGAGGCCAGCCTGGGACCTAGACTCTATCTAGAAACCCAACAAATATAGGAAAGGACATTCACTCAGGAGTCGTTAGGGAACTAGAGAGGCCATGAAACAGAAACTGAATATTGGTGAGCTGGTGGTAATGGGAACCTACAGTTCCCACAAATGGAAAAGGCAACAGACACTCTGGTAATTCCTCTAAAAGTTACAACAGACTTAGCAGAACTTGCCATTTACTCTCATAAATAAAACTGAAAGTAGATACTAAAATACCCAGCACTTGGGAAGCAGAGGCAGGTGCATCTCTGAGTTTGAGGCCAGCCTAGTCTACAGAGCAAGTTCCAGGACAGCCAGGGCTACACAGAGATACCTTGTCTCAAAAACAAACAACCCCAGGTATACAATTTAAATCCATAGGAGTCACAACAGTGGGCATCACAAATGTGAAAGGCAGAATCATGGCCCTAGGGAGGTGGCTCAGTGGCTAAGTACTTACCAGCTTCCCTTACAGAGGTCCTGGGGACCGTGATCAGCACCCACATGGTAACCCACAATAGCTCTAGTCCCAGGGGACCCAAGACCCTCTCCTGAATCCTCAGGCACCACACATAGGAGGTCTACACACATGCATGCAAGCTAAATACCATCGCACATAAAATAATAAAATACAAGTTATATGAATAAGGCTCAGCATGATAGCACTCAACTAGGATCCCTGGGAGACAAAGGTAGGCAGATCTCTGAGTCTGAGGCCAGTGTGGTCTACCTAGTGAAACTCAGTCTCAAAAGAAAACAGAAAGTAAAAGGGAAAGAAATCGATAAAAAGAAAGATGATCACAATGATGAAAGAAGTTGTCTTCTCTACTGCTGTGATAAAGTATCATGACCAAGGCACCTTCCATACTAAAGGCTACGGTGTTCCAGAGAGTTAGAGACCATTGCACCAGAACAAACTGGAGCAGGAGCAGCTGCAAGCGGACATCTGGAGAACCAAGGTGAAGGCAGAGAGAGTACACTGGGAATGCTGAGAGGCATTGGAAATCCCAGCAATGCTTCCTCCAGGACTGTCCATGCTAATCCTTGCCAAACAGTACCACAATTTCGGACTAAGCATGCAAATATGGGTCTATGGGACCAGTCTCATTCAAACCCCCAAAGGCTGGCGGCCATACCACAATACAAAAATGCTTCAAAAGTCCCCCCAAAATCTACCACAGTCTCCAGACTGCTTAAGGGGGCTGGGCCTCAGCAGTTAAGAGCACTGGATGCTCTTGCAGAGGACCCAGGTTCCACTCCCAGCACCAGTTCTGGAGAATTGTGATGCCCTCCAGCATTCACTGCACGCATGTGATGCAGACAGACATGCAGGCAAAATACCCACACACATGAAATAAAGGAAGGGATTTTAAAAAGATTTTAGAAGTTCAAATTTCAACTCTTTTCTGAGACTGGAAGCAATTGCTTAACTCTAATCCCTCATAAGATTTTTTTAAAAATCAAATTCCATACACCCAAGACACGATGACACAGGATATACACTACCAAGGGAGTGTGGTGAAAAAATATGGAACTAAACCAAGACCTAAAGCCCAGCAAGGAAAACTCCAAATTCTGTAGCCTCACATGTGATATCAGAGGTTTCAAAGGCCCCACCCTTCCAGCCTTGATCCTGCCAACATCCGTCTCTATCCGGGGCTGGTTCCACACCATGTGCGGCTCTTCTCAGCAACACAAAATTCAGGCTTCACTTTCACAGCTTCATGAAAGGCCTCTCGTGGCCTCTTGCTGTTCCAGATTTTCGACACCTCTTGTCTCCACTTTTCAAGCGCTGGGATTACAGGCACTCAGTATGATAGAATGGATGATTTCCTCCTCCTCTTCTTCTTCCTCCTCTTCCTCCTCCTCCTCCTCTTTTTTTTTTTTTTTTTTTTTTTTTTTTTTTTTTTTTTTTTTGTATATCTGTTCTTTGGTTGGTGTTTAAGTGATCTTTATATACTTTATATATTCTCTTGCTTTTCTTGCTGCTGAGCTCAAATGCCTAGCAGAAGCAGCAGAAGGAGGAAATGCTTCTTGTGGTTCACAGTCCAGGGTGCAGTGCCTCCAGGCAGAGAAGGTCGGTGGCAAGGCCTGGGACGAGAGGGAGAGATTCTGGAACCCAGCGCAGGATCCCAGCCATAGACTAGTACTGCCAATGGCTTACCCAGTCTAGAACGTCCCTCACAGCTGTGCCTGTGCCCAGTTCTGGGGGATTCTACATCCCGTCAGTTGATGATGTTCTAGCATTTTGCTTTGTTTTGTGTTATAGTACACAGACAGCTAGTGGGAGTTGGTTCTTTCCCGCCAGCTTGTAGAGTTCAGGGATCTAACACAGGTCATCACACTTGCATGGACTGACTTTACCCACTACGCCAGCTTACTGGCCCAGGCTGACTCACTCTACATATACATATGTAAGTATGTACATATAATTTTTTGAAAGAGTCTCACTATGGCTGGGCAGTGGTGGCACACACCTTTAATCCAAACACTTGGGAGGCAGAGGCAGATGGATTTCTGAGTTCGAGGCCAGCCAGGGCTACACAGAGAAACCCTGTCTCCGAAAAACCAAAAAAAAAAAAAAAAAAAAAAAAAAAAAAAAAAAAAAGAGTCTCACTATGTAGCCCTGTTTGACCTGGAACTCACTATGTAGACCTGGCTGACTTTGAACTCACAGAGATCTGCCTCCTCAGTGCTGGTATTAGAGGCTTGTGCCACCATGTCCTTTTTCAATATTTACTGCATTTTCATGTGTGTGGATGCTTTGCGTACATGTATGACTGTGTACCATGTGTATGCCTGTGGTACCATGTGTATGCCTATGTATCACATGCATGCCTGTGTACCATGTGCATGCATGTCTGCCTGTGTACCAAGTGCATGCCTGTGTACCACATGCATGTATGTCTGTGTACCATGTGTATGTCTGTGTATCATGTGTATGCCTATGTACCACGTGCACGCCTGTGTACCACGTGCATGTATGTCTGTGTACCACGTGTATGCCTGGTGCCTGCAGAGGCCAGAGGACATTACTTAGTTATTAAAAAACCCAACCATTTGATTTTAACCAATGAAGACTCAGGAGGCAGAGGCTGGGCTGAAAGCCTGTTAGATCTGAGAGGCAGAGAAAGCACCCGCTGACCTTCGTACTCTACCAGCACTCCAGAAGGAAGCAGCTTCTCCCCTTTCTCATTGTAGTAAACACCCTGCAACTCAAAGCCCCTCCCTTCTCTTTCCTGGGTTTTCTTGTGTTCACTCCCTGTCAAATGGTTGCTTGCTCCACCTCTTGACCTAGGGTTGACTTTATATTTAGCTCTTGGATTAAAAGTGTGTGCTAGGCTAGGGCTGAGCCACAACACAAGAGGGTTCCAGTTCACAATCTTGGGGTTCACAGTTCCCTGGAACTGGAGTTGTAAGCCATCGTGGATGCTGGTGATTGAACTCAGGTCCTTTGAAGAGGAAGAGCAGTCAGTGCTCTTAACCACTGAGCCATCTATAGCGATAGCTTCTGACCTTACAGTGGGTCACCACCAGTGCTAGCTTCCCTCTGCCCAGTCCATGACACCCCTCACAGTTTTGCAGAGTTGGGAAAGGCATGAATTCAGGAGTGTGCACATATCTGTGAAAGACAGGAGCCAACCCTGAATGCTGCTTAAATACCATACACCACGCTTTTGTGAGACAGGGTCTTGCTGTTCAGGCTCTGCCTCCCCAAATGTAGCAGTATGACTGGCCCACGATCACAACCGGTAGATCCTGAGTGGGGAAGCAGGGAGGGAACAGCTTGGGGTTGGAGACCTCAGGCAGTCAGTGAGCAAAGGAACATGACCTCCCACAGTGGGGCAAAGGTTGGAGCACAGGACTATGTGTGCAGGAATGTGCAGGCTTGGGCATGGGAGCAGGGGAGCAAGGATCCTGCTCCTGCCAGATTGCCCATGTTTAGACACTCCTTGACCCAACTCTTGCTCCAGGCCTGCCTCTCCAGTCCCACAGCTCCTTGGCCCCATAGGGTTTGAGAAGTAGGCTAGACTGTTAGCCCAGCAAGCCCTAGGGATCCATCTGCAAATCCATTTACAAGCACAGACCCCCACACCTAACTTTTTTTATCATATGTTTGAATAACAACCTCAGGTCCTGTGATTACACACACACAAACACACACACACAGTGTAAGTTTTTTTTTTTTTTCCAAGTCTGGCAGTGGTGGCGCATGCCTTTAATCCCAGCACCTGTCAGGCAGAGGCAGGCAGATTTCTGAGTTCGAGGCCAACCTGGTCTACAGAGTTAGTGCCGGGACAGCCAGGGCTACACAGAGAAACCCTGTCTTGAAAAAAACCAAACCAGGGCTGGAGAAATGGCTCAGCGGTTAAGAGCACTGACTGCTCTTCCTGAGGTCCTGAGTTCAAATCCCAGCAACCACATGGTGGCTCACAACTATCCATAATGAGATCTGATGCCCTCTTCTGGTGTGTCTAAAGACAGCTACAGTGTACTTATACACATAAAATAAATAAATAAATCTTTAAAAAAAAAAAAAAACCAAACCAATCAAACAAACAAAAAAAGAAAGCAGGCTGAAGTCAGGCGGTGGTGGCACACATCTTTAATCCCAGCACTTGGGAGGCAGAGGCAGGCAGATTTCTGAGTTTGAGGCCAGCCTGGTCTACAGAGTGAGTTCCAGGACAGCCAAGGCTATACAGAGAAAACCCTGTCTCTATAAACCAAAAAAAAAAAGAAAGGGGAGCACTCTGCATCAGTTTCTGCTTTTTGTTCCTGTACTGACTTCCTTTGATGATAAACAGTGTTGTGGAAATGTAAGGAAATTAAGCTTTCCCACCACAAAGTGCTTTTAGTCATGGTGCGTTATCACAGCAATGCAAACCTAAAACGGTTTCCATTCCTGGGTACGTTTTTTTTTTAAAAAGATGTATTCAGCCATTATCCACTGTAGCTATCTTCAGACACACCAGAAGAGGGCATCAGATCTCATTACAGATGGTTGTGAGCCACCATGTGGTTGCTGGGACTTGAACTCAGGACCTCTGGAAGAAGTCAGTGCTCTTAACCGCTGAGCCATCTCCAGCCCCTCCTGGGTACATTTTTGTTCTGTTGCCTTGATTAGTCTTTCTAGGGATTTAAAAGTTTTTGTTCCATTTATTTTACATGTGTATGTATATATGGGCCTATGTTGTATGACACATGTGTGACCTAATTAATACCCACAGGGGGTCAGAGAACAACCCGTGGGACTCATCCTCTCTCTCAGCTTGGGTTTGTTCCATGGATGGGACTTAGGTCACCTGGCTCAGTGGCAACAACCTTTGCCTACTAAGCCATCACAGTAGCCTTCTAAGATTAATTGTTATATGTATGGGTGTTCTGTCTGCATGCACATCTATGGACAACATGCATACCTGGTACACTCAAGAGGCCAGAACAGGGGTATCATATCAAATCCCCTGGAACTGAAGTTACAGATGTTAGGAGCCACTATGTGGGTGCTGGGAATTGAATCTGGATCCTCTGGGAGAAAAGACAGTATTCTTAACCACTGAGCCATCTCTCCAACTTTTAATTTCTTTTTATAGTTAACTTTTTTTTTTTT
>NW_022196906.1:15667320-15668999 GCF_008632895.1 Mastomys coucha
GGGAAGGGAGGGGGAGGGGGAGAGGGAGAGGGAGAGGGAGAGGAAGGGAGGAGACTCAAGGTTATTCTTGACTACATAATGAATTCAAACGCCAGCCTGGACTATATGAGACCCTGTCTCAAATGGAAATGGCCTGCTCTGATGACTTTTGTGTTTATTGGGTACTTACCTTTTGCTTTTCTTTTTCTCTTTTTCAAAACAGGGTCTAACTATGTGGCTCTTGCTGTCCTCTGCCTGCCTGTCTCTGGAGTGCTGGGATTAAAGGCATGACAACTGGTTGTTTGGTTGTTTCCTTTTGTTTTGTCTTGTTTTTAAGACAGTCTCAGCTGGACAACCAGATATACACAGAGAAATTCTGTATCAGAGAAAAAACTTAAAAGGGATGTGTGCATATCACTATGTAGCTCAGGCTGTCCTTGAATACCTCTGAGATATGTTCCTTATACTTTTGTTTTGGTTGTGTGTTGCGGGAAATATTAAAAAAAAGAACCTGCCAACTCTCAGTGGGGCCGACTAGGCTCCCTCACTCCTGCTGCTGCCAACTCTCAGAGGCTAGCCCCCTCCCCGGCCCCCACCTTCCAGATGATCGAGTGGTCTCTTGGCCCACCAACTCTCCCGCCCTGCTAGGCCACAGGTCTCTTGCTAGGGCATCTCTAGGGTGGGGGACAGGGAGGGTGTTCCTCTAACTTCCATGCATTGCCCCACGCACCCCTAGTTAGCCATCTCAACACCTAATTACTGGACAAAATTAAGACTCTTAAGCTTGCCGGGCAGTGGTGGCACATGACTTTAATCCCAGCACTTGGGAGGCAGAGGCAGACGGATTTCTTAATTCGAGGCCAGCCTGGTCTACAGAGTGAGTTCCAGGACAGCCAGAGCTGTATACAGATATCCTGTCTTGAAAAACTCAAAAAAAAAAAAAAAAAAAAAAAAAAAAAAAAAAGACTCTTAAGCTTATAGTTAACCAATTAGACTTATGTAGTAAATTCTCATTTCACAAGATGTCAATACAATAATTTCAGGGCCAGTTGATAATGATAAAACTTTAACCCAACTATTCTAACCTTTAGATAACACCTCCATTCTCGTTCTTTTTCTTCTCTCCTCTGACCTATCTGTTCCCCCACCCAACCCCACCAAACTCCTTGCTCCGCCCTCTTTTTCCTGTCCAATCACAGGCCTGCCACTGCCCTAATGTGATTGGACCGAGAAAAATCCTGTAACAGTTGTGTGCCTAGCTGTTAATGTCTGAGCCATCACTCTATCTCTAGCCGAGATGTGCAACTTTTTGAGGTTTATTTGCCTGCATGTACAACTTGTGTGTAGTGTCCAAGAACTCAGAAGGCGGCACTGGGTCCCTGGACCAGTTACTGCAGGTTATAAGCTGCCATGTGGGTGCTGGGAAACAAACCTAGGTTCTTTAGAGGAATAGCCAGTGCCCCTAACCACTATGCCACCTCTCTAGCCATTTCTAGCCATTTGTCCTTGGTAACTGTGTCAGTTACTTTCTGTTGCTTTGATAAAGACAACTTATAGAAGGAAGGGATTATTCTTGCTTATGGTTCCAGAGTGAGACTACATGATGGTGGAGTGGAGGCAGTTGGGAGCAAGCTTGCTTGCTTTTTCTTTCTTTCTTTCTTTCTTTCTTTCTTTCTTTCTTTCTTTTTTTTTTTTTCGAG
>NW_022196906.1:15669633-15687944 GCF_008632895.1 Mastomys coucha
AAAAAAAAAAAAAAAAAAAAGAGCACTGACTTCTCTTCCCAAGGTCCTGAGTTCAAATCCAGCAACCAACAGTGTACCCACATACATGAAATAAATAAATAGACATTAAAAAAAAAGATTTATACAAAGGCTACACCCTGGTGTAGACTTTCTGGCAAATTTGGTGGTGCACGCCTTTAATCCTAGCACTTGGGAGGCAGGGGCAGGCGGATTTCCGAGTTCGAGGCCAGCCTGGTCTACAGAGTGAGTACCAGGACAGCCAGGGCTACAAAGAGAAACCCTGTCTCGAAAAACCAAAAAAAAAAAAAAAAAAAAAAAAAAAAAAAAAAAAAAAAAAAAAAAAAAAAAAATTTACAATTGAGTGGGAAACTAAATAAAATGTATCATTAACTTCAAAGTATATAAATTGTATCAGAATTTCCCCAGCCAAGCTTCTTCTTTACCTGGTGTGCCTTCAACCTGAGAAATCCTTGAAACCCTTATCCAAAGCTGCAAACCACTAGACATGTAACTACTGAAAGCCAGACTAGCACTCTCACACAGAGCCGTGCCCCTAGCTCCTCACTGGGGGATTCTGGGTGAGCATTCTTAGGCTAGTAGCCAGGCCCTTTGGCTACACTGTTGCATTTGCTCTGAGAGTTCTCTGATCTAATCAATATCCATTACTCTCATCTCCATAGAGCAGCTGAGATATCACAGTACTCAGATCTTGCCTGAGGACACTTTGGTTGAGTCAAGACTCAACCTAGATACCATTTGGTTTTGCCTTGTGTTGGTGTGCCTTGGGGTAGAAGCTTGCCTCTCAGCCCACTGATACTACCAAGGTGCTTGGGGTTGAAGGGAGAAAGCAAACAAACATTCCCCCACCTCTGCAACAAACAAAACTGTAGCCAATGTGGCTGCAGGGCACTAGTGGGTGGCTGGCTGTGTGTTTGGGGAATGGGTGGGGACAGCAGTCTCTTTTGGTGCCCAAGCGTGTGTGCAACTTCCTGCCACCGAGGGAACAGTACAAACCAACACTCGCTTCTCCTTTCTCCTCTGTGGTCTCGGGCTGGCAGGGAGCCCCAGATCCCCGTGGCCTCAGCCAGCTTTCCCAGCCCTACATGGGAGGAGAGATGCCCTGGACCATTCTGCTGTTTGCATCTGGTGAGTCTGAAACTTGGCTTTGGGGGAAGGACCCAGCTGCCCTGTGGGGCAGAAAGCACAGTGGGAATGCCCTTTCCAGTGGGTGGATGACACTGATCCCCTGGCCTCCCAGATCCAACCTAGAGCCTGGGAAACTGCCTGACTACAGCCTTCTCATCTGAGCTTTCTTGTGCCCTGTGGAGACAAGTTCTGTAAAAGCACCTTCCCACCAGCAGTGCCACCACCCCCTTGGCCTCGAGGCCTGAGGCACTCAGAGTCCAGGACTTGGGGAGTTGTGGTATCAGAAGAGGTTAGCTCATAATCTCTGTGGAGTGTCATCTGCAGGCCCCCTGCTCAGGGGCTGGGACAAAACATAAGGGTAGAGTGCCTGCCTGGGATGGATATGGCTGTGTTTTTTCACATGGTGGGAGGAGAGAACCAACTCTTGTAAGTTGTCCTCTGATTTACACACACATATCTTGGCACAAATATCCATACACCTACACAACATAAATTAATTTAATAAATTTAATAATAATAATAATAAAAAGACAAAGCAGGGGCCTGGAGAGCTGCCTCAGCCATTAAGAGCACTGACTGCTTTTCCAAAAACCTGGGTTCAATTCCCAGCCACCCACATAGCAGATCACAACTTTCTGTAACTGGGGTCCAAAGGAATTTAACACCTTTTTTTGGCCTCCACGGGGACCTCATAGTACCTAGACATTCATGCAGGCAAGTCAGTCACTCATACATATAAAATATATTTTTAAAAAGACAAAATGGCTTGCCTCTGACTTTCTGGTCAGGAAATTGTGACAGCTAGGCAATGGACTCACCAGAGGCTGCTTCCTACAAGAAGAACCACTCCACCCTAACCCTTAGCCTCCAGACAACACCAAGGAGTAAGACAAATCCCTCTGCCCTCCTGACTCACTCTCCTTTACTCACCTCTCACTAAACAACATGGTCTCACCTCCTGGGTTTTCTTTTTCTTCTCTGGTCTTGTGGATGAATGTGGGGTTTCACACATGCTTGGCAGGGGCTCTACCACTGAGCAACACTCCCAGCCTCTCACTGGGTGATCCTAGGCAGGGGCTCTGCTGCTGAGCCAGGCCCCCAGGTCATCTGTGTGCTCTGTCCACCTCCTGGGCTTCTTCACACAGCATTTCCTCAGGCTGGAAGATTCTTCCTCAATCTTCATACAGTCCTACACTAGCAGGGGATCAGCTCATATGTCACTTCTTCTGGGAAGTTCTATGAGGTCACCTCAGTTCACAAGTAGCCTTCTCCATTACCCCGTTTCCTGAGACCAGCACTTCCCCTCATTTTCTTTCCTGTGTATGGGTCATTTGCCTGCATGTGTGTTTGGGCACTGTGTGCATGACTGGTATCTTTGGAGGCCAGAAAAAGGGCATCAAATCTCTTTGGACCCAAGTTGTACAGTGAGGAAGAGGCCTCCTGGATCTAGTTGTAAACTGCCATGTGGGTGCTGGGAATCACATCCAGGTTCTCTGGAAGAGCAGCCCATGCTCCTAACCACTGCACCATCTCTCCAGCCCCAGCTTTCTATAGAAAATAATATTGCCTTGTTCCTGGTACCACAGCAGAATCTGATGACTGAGCATCACTGTGTTACTGTATAGTAATTACTGCCACTGTCAATGAGGTCACTTGAACACTGACACACGTGGTGAGTGGTCAGGGTCACCAGTGTCCTGATACAAGCACTAAGGATCAGTGCCTGGAGGTGTAGCTCCTCAGACATCAGCATACACATGTGCTCATGCAGGTACACACATGTAGGCACACAGACACTCTGGTCCGGAAAACACACAGCCATCTCAACTTGTCATTCTTTATTACAGGCTCCTTGGCCATCCCTGCACCGTCCATCTTCCTGGTGCCCCCCTACCCAAGCAGCCACGAGGATCCCATCTACATCTCATGCACAGCCCCAGAGGACATCCTAGGGGCCAATTTCACCCTGTTCCGAGGGAGAGAGGTGGTCCAGCACCTACAGGCCCCCTCAGATCGGCCTGGTGTAACATTCAATGTGACTGGTGGTGGCAGCGAGGCTGCTGGGGGGAACTTCTGCTGTCGGTATGGTGTGATGGGTGAGCACAGTCAGCCCCAGCTGTCAGACTTCAGCCAGGAGGTGCAGGTCTCCTTCCCAGGTAAGACTCTGTAGAATCCTGGTCATGCTGCCCTGGACCTCCCTGGGACAGTCTGTAGCAAGTTCAAGTCTACAGATAAGTAGATTGATCTGAGGATGAGAAGTAGCCACCTGATAGACACCTAAGACTTATAGCAGGAAAACAGGTATGCAAAGGCCCTGGAGCTGAACTTGCCTTTGTGTGTTTGTGGGTGATCCCAGGAGGGCAGAAGTTCAGTGATCAAGGAAGAGCCATGAGTGTTATAGGGAGGTGATGCAGGGACTAGTAGGCCACAGCAGACATCAGCTCTTCATCTGACCAAGCAGAGGCCCTGGGAGGCCTCTTACCTATATCCTTTCCTGGATAAAGGGATGGGCTTGCCTTGTAAGTCTGGAGCCCCAGGGATGCGCCTAGGGTGAGCAGAGTGGAAAGTCGGCTTAGTATTTGTGTAGTAAATGAAAGGCATCCAAGCCCCTCAAACAGGCAAAACTAGAGGGTGCGGTGCATGTGCTGGAGGCAGCTTGCCACCATGCCTGCTGGCTTGGCTTGATTCTGTAAGGAAAGAATCAACTCCCAAAAGTTGTCCTCTGACCTCCGCTGTGCCACATATACATTGCCTCCCCATGCCCAACATAAAGAAATATGTAATTCCAAAATTATTTTAAGGAGCAAGGTCAAGCATGTGGCAAAAACATGTATCCCAGCAGTCTGGAGGCTGAGGCAGAAGATCTGCCGTGAGTTGGAGGCCTGTTTGGTCTACGCAGAAGACTCAATAAACAAACAGAGGATCCAGGTGTTGTTGTGGGCCTCTGTAATCCCCGCTGGTGGAGGCAGAAGGATCAGAAATCCAAGGTCGTGCTTGAGAGTGAGGAAGAGGCCTCCCTGATCGAGTCAAAGCTCCTCCCCCTCCACCCCGCAAAAGGACCCTGCTGCCCAGGCATGTTGGGAAGACACAGCGGCCTTTCCTGCCTGAGCTCCCCCCAACTTTTTTTTTTTTTTTAAATCAGGGCCTTGTGGTCTTGCAGCCAAAAGAAGAGTGTGACCCTCCCATCACAGAGGGTGCATGACAAGACCGGATCCCCAGATGGGGGCATCCTGCCCACCAGATCCCCAGATCCCTCACCCCACCACCTCAGTCGTGGGAAAGGACTCTAAGTCCTTTGCGGACAACAGCTTGTGAAATGCCCATTCTTTCCTTTTTAAAAAAACAATTTTAAGACAGACTCATGTGGCCTGGGCTGGCCTGCAACTCCCCATGCAGCTGCAGATGACCTTGAGCTCCTGATCTCCCAGTTTTACCTCTCCTAATGCTGGGATGTCACATGTGTCCCAATGCCCCATGGAACTCCCATCCTGAGGGATGAGTTCTTGGTGGTCTTCAGAGCCCACTGTATGGCCAGGGCAAATGTCACTGACTGTTATTTTCCCCCAGGAAAGTTTTTCTCTGTGTAGCCCTGGCTGTCCTGGAACTCACTCTGTAGACAGGCTGGCTTTAAACTCAGAAATCTGCCTGCCTCTGCCTCCCAAGTGCTGGGATTAAAGGCGTGCGCCACCACTGCCTGGCTGTCATTGACTCTTTAGTACCCAGATTGGAGCTGCAAGATAACTACTGGTGTGATACAAACTAAATAAGTAATCAATTTATTAAAAAACAAAACAAAACAAAACATGGAAAGCCAGGTGGTAACAGCCTTTAAGCCCAGCACCCAGGAGTCAGAGACATGTAGGTCTCTGTGAGTTAAGATGCCAACCTAGTCTACAGAGCAAGCTCCAGGACAGCCAGGGCTGGCACACAGAGAAACTTTGTCTCTAATAAGCAAAAACCAAAACCAAAAGCAAAAGCAAAAAACCAAAAAACCAACCAACCAAACAAACAAACAAAAAAAACGAGCAAGTGAGCTAGGCTTAGTGGTGAACACCTTTATTTATTTATTTATTTATTTATTTATTTATTTATTTGGTTTTGGTTTTGGTTTTTCGAGACAGGGTTTCTCTGTGTAGCCCTGGCTGTCCTGGATCTCACTTTGTAGACCAGGCTGGCCTACGAACTCAGAAATCTACCTGCCTCTGCCTCCCAAGTGCTGGGATTAAAGGCGTGCACCACCACTGTCCAGCTTAGTGGTGAGCACCTTTAACCCCAGTGCTCAGAAGGCAGAAGTAAGCTCAGTTAGCCTTGTCTACATAGAGAGTTCCAGGCAAGTCAGAGCTACATAGTAAGGCCTTGTCTCAAAAACAGAACAGCCTTGGCAGGGAAGGGTTGCAGCTCCATTCCTAGAGCACTTGCCAGAGCAAGGCCTGGGGTTCGTCCCCAGCCAGGGGCACATGTTATCATCCTATAGAAGCAGGGCAGCACGAGTTCAAGGTTCATGGCAAGTTTGAGGGCTACCTGGGGTACACCAGTCCCTATTGGAAGGGGGAGGGGGCAAAGAAATGAAAAAGAAACTGGCTTCCCTCACAAAAGGCTTTGATGGTTCGCTGAAGGCAGTTCACTGTGGATTCAGACATGGGTAGAATTAAATCTTTTTTTTTTTTTTTTTTTCCAAGACAAGGTTTCTCTGTGTAGCCCTGGCTGTCCTGGAACTCACTCTGTAGACCAGGCTAGCCTTGAACTCAGAAATCCTCCTGCCTCTGCCTCCCAAGGGATTAAAGATGTGAGCCACCACTGTCCGGCTAAAGCTTTTTTTGTAAAGTTTTCTTTTTTAAAGATTTATTTGAGTACACAGTTGCTGTCTTCAGACACACTAGAAGAGGGCATCAGATACCATTATTACAGATGGTTGTGAGCCACCATGTGGTTGCTGGGAACTGAACTCAGGACCTCTGGAAGAGCAGTTAGTGCTCTTAACCACTAAGCCATCTCTCCAGCCCCTCTTATTTTGTTTTTAGAGACAAGAACTCATTGAGCCACCATGTGGTTGTTGGGAATTGAATTCAGGACCTCTGGAAGAGCAGTTAGTGCTCTTAACCACTGAGCCATCTCTCCAGACCCTCTTATTTTGTTTTTAGAGAAAAGAACTCATACTGTAGTTCAGGCTTGCCTCAAACTCAATGTAATCCTCCTGCCTCAGACTCCTAAGGGATACGATTATACAGAGCTCTTTTTAAAATGTTTCATGGATGCTGGAGTGATGGCTCAGCATTTAAGAGCACTAGCTGTTCTTCAAAAGGTCCCAAGTTTGGTTTCCATCGCCCACATCAGTCAGTTCACAACTGCCTTAACCCAGCTCAAGAGAAATGGACAAGCTCTTTTGGGCTCTGTGGGCACTAGAATGCACTGTAAAAGCCTCCTCTTAGCCCCTATGCATAGAAATAAAAATGCAAATGTATTTTGTTCATTTCCATCCTGTCACGGTCTCTTATTCCCCGCCCCCCTGATTCCCTTCATCTTTCCAACTGGCCTCCCCTTTGCTCCTTCACTTCTTCTGCTTTCATGTTTTTCTTTAGGTAAGGTCTTGCTACACAGCCTTGGCATTAAACTCATAGCTATCCTCTTGCTTCAGCTTACCATATGTTGGGATTATGAGATGAGTTTGACATTTGAGCCATGTCTATGAACTATGTCCAGGTTCAATCTCTCTTTTTTTTTTGTATATATCTATATATTAAAGTATATAGCTATATATGTATGCATACTACACATACACATACACACACACACACACACACACACACACACACACACACATATATATAAAACCATTAGTCAGGCCATCTAGATGGTTTTGTGGGAAAGGGCACTTACCCTTAGGTATGATGACTTGAATCCATCTCTGCAACCCATATGATGGAAGGAGAGAGCCATCTCCCATAAGTTATCCTCTGACTTCCATGCATATACTGTGTTTTGTGTGAGTGTGTGTGTGTGTGTGTGTGTGTGTGTGTGTGTTTGATGGTGCTGGTAATGGAACCTAGAACCTTCCTTTTTTTCTTTTTTTTTTTTTTGGTTTTTCAAGACAAGGCTTCTCTGTGTAGCCCTGGCTGTCCTGGAACTCACTCTGTAGACCAGGCTGGCCTTGAACTCAGAAATCTGCCTGTCTCTGCCTCACAAGTGCTGGGATTAAAGGCGTGCACCATTACTACCCGGTTAGAACCTTCTTTACATTAGTCAAGCCCCCCCTCCCCCGCCACTTCTCATTTTGTTTTCAAGTGTGTGTGTAGGTGATTCTGTATCCTAAGCTAGCCTTGACTTCTCCAGCTCACGATAGCCTTGAACTGGCAATCATACCCCTTAACTTTCCAAATGCTTGGTAATCTGGTCTTGGGATGGGGCTACCTCCCCAGAAGGAACAACCTTTCCTACTGGTCTAGCATAAGTTCTCATTGGCTGCTAATTGCCTACATGCCAGGCTTGTTAAGTTCCCAGACCCACCTACACCTGAGATACGTGGCTGAGGTGTCTGTTGGGTGAGGGTGGGGCTCCAGAAAGGCCCTGGATGCACCCTCCTTTGCCCTCCCAGCTCCCTCACCTGACCCATTCTCTTTCTTTTCTTTCTAGTCCCCACCTGGATCTTGGCGCTCTCCCTGAGCCTGGCTGGAGCTATCCTACTCTCAGGGCTGGTGGCCATCACAGTGCTGGTGAAAAAAGGTAACAAATGGACAGGAAGCAAACCAGGCCCACAGACAACCTCTCAATCTTCCTCTCCCATTGTTTGGGGCAGGGTCTCCCTATGTAGCCCCAGTTGCCCCGACACCCATTGTGTGGTCCAGGCTGGCCTCTGCTTCAGCCCTGGGAGTGCAGGCACTGTGCTGCCACACACAGCTTCCTTCCTCCTCCCTCTCTCCCTCTTTCTCTCTCTCCATTCTGTCATTGTGGCTGATGCTAAACTCCTATTCATGCTTGAATTTTTTTTCCTTTTTGGGAATGTCGAATGCCCTGGAACTGGAGTTACAGGTGGTTGTGTCCTGCCATGTGGGTGGGGTCTGGGGATAGGGAATATGGGGGTGAGGGTGTGGTGGTGGGGTGTCTGAGATTACCATGGTCAGTAGAGTAATGATCTAGAAGCAAGACATGACTAAATAGCTGGTGTTAGTTCAAACTTTGTAACCGAAGTAGTTTACTCTAGGCATATTAAGTGTGGCACAATTTGGTGAATTTTTTCCTGGAGATAATTAGCTCAATCCCATGTGCACAACAGAGCATAAGACGACATAAAAACTCTCTGTAAAGTACATGTGACATCTTCTATTAAGATGGGTTCTATATATTGACTGAGAAAAATAAGCTAATACATGATAAAGGTCTAGGGAAGATCTGGTGTGCTCTCAGCCTTCTGGGCTGGTGACAGGGTAACAGCTTATGCATTTCTCTGCCCAGTTCCTTTGAAGGAATGTGTGTTTAACATTCCTAGTTCCCCTGGTGTCCACTTGTGAGCATGTGTAGGACCTCTGTGCCTCCTACGTGTAGGTGCTGGGCCTGGGGCTAGAAAACAGCAGTGCTCTTAACCTCAAGCCCTCACCAGGTCTGGTTTGGTCATCGATGTTTGCAGGAGCACAGAGTCAGTCAGTCTGGGGAATTCTTTCACCAGAATTCAGCAGTGGGGGGGGGGCATTAGCAGAAATGAGGTGACAGGTGGAGGGAGGGGTGACTGACATATGGGATCCTTGGGTACTCAGGAAACTAGACTAGTTTTAGACCACCCTGAGGCAGCAAGGTCCATGGAAGTTCAGCTGGCCTGCACGGAGGCCGAGTGGGTACACCTGGCATCCCAGCACTTCACTAGCTGCAGGCAGAGGACTGAGTTCAATGCTAACCTCACTATAGAGCAAACTCCAGCCTAGCCCAGGCTATGTGAGATGCTGTCTCAGGAACAAAAATATATTCATTCTCATTTGTGTTCACCATCTCCTTTATCTGTTTCCAGAACTTTCATTCTCTAAACCAGTGTTGTTCAAATTTCCTAATGCTGTGACCCTTTAATACAATTTATTTTGTTATGTTGACTCCCGTGTTTGTTATGTTATATAAAATTATTTTCATTGTTATGTCATAACTGTAATTTTGCTACTGTTATGAGTCATAATGTAAATATTTTTGGAGATAGAGGTTGAGAACAACTGCTCTAAACTCTCCACTTAGGCCGCAGCTCTCAATTCACTCTACCTTTACTCCTAGCAACAATGGAAACACCTTTCAAAACACTTATCTTCCTCCTCCACCTCTCCTTCTCTCTTCCTTCTTCCTCCTCCTCTTCCTCCCCCTTTTCCTTCTGGGTGGATGTTGCAGGATTCAGTTCTCTTTTTCCACCTTGTGGGTTCCCCCAGGATCCAACTCTGGTCATTAGGCTTGGCAGCAAGTATCCTTACCTAAAGAGTCATTTCACTGACTGCCATAAACCCTGATTTTGACAGGTCTCATGTAGCCCAGGGTGGCCTCAAGCTTGCTATATAACTTAGGTTGGTTTTGAACTCAAAATCCTTGTGTTGGAAATTGTCTAGCAGGAAATTCAGTTTTTTAAGAAAAACAATTTTACATGTTTATACAATTTTGAAGATTTTGTTTGTTTGGATTTGGCTTAAAAGAGTCAGGATTTTACTACACAGTCCAAGGCTGGAGACCCTCACACTCCCATGTAGATCAGGTTGGCCTTGAAATATAGATAATCCTCCTGGCTCTGCTCTCAGTAAAGCAGGGAGGCACCACATTTTGTATCTTCAAGTTTTTGTTTTTGTTTTTTAAATGAACATACATTTCTCATAAGCCAAGCAATGAACTAAATAAGGGCCAGCAAGATGGCTCAGCAGACGAAGCTGCCTACTGCCA
Source organism: Mastomys coucha (assembly GCF_008632895.1). Classification (NCBI taxonomy): domain Eukaryota; kingdom Metazoa; phylum Chordata; class Mammalia; order Rodentia; family Muridae; genus Mastomys; species Mastomys coucha. The sequence continues at coordinate 15,679,675 of NW_022196906.1, forward strand.
AGCATGACTACCTAGATTCAATCCCTGGGGCTCATATGGTAGGATGGCTGACTCCACAGGAGTGGTTCTAACCTCTATATATGCCCTATGGTATGTGCCCCCACACCCATGCAAGAACACACACACGCACACACACAGAGCACATTTTTTTTTTTGTTTTTTTTGATTTTTGTTTTTTTGAGACAGGGTTTCTCTGTATAGCTCTGACTGTCCTGGAACTCACTCTGTAGACCAGGCTGGCCTCAAACGCAGAAATCCGCCTGCCTCTGCCTCCCAAGTGCTGGGACTAAAGGCGTGGGCCACCACCACCTGGTGCAAATACTTTCTATAAACCCAAAACATATTGGGTGAAGTGATCATACAGACCTTTATGCCAGGACTCAAGAGGCTGATGAAGAGATAAGAAGATTGTTGGTTAGAGACCAACCTGGTATGGACCCTGCCTCAGAGAGACAGATGGCATAATTCCATATACCATAATTCTAGCATTTAAGAGTTAGAAGTAGGAGGACCAGGAGTTCAATGCCAGCCTTGACTACATAGTGAGTTCAGGCTAGCCTGAGCTACCCAGGACTGAAGGTGGGCATGGTGGTACATGCCTTTACTCCCTGTACTCAGCAGGCAGATCTCTATGAAACAGTTCATCTAGTCTACAGAGTGAGTTCCAGAACACCCAGGGCTAACCTGTGAAACCCTGCCAAGAAAAGAAAAGACCTGGAAAAGATCTGTTTATAGCAGCTTTTGTACTTAGTGGCAGATTTACGTGGATGAACCAAGGCTGGGTCCCACAGGGATCGAGGGAATGATTTCATGGGTACCAATGTTTCTCAGCTGCTATCAGGTCCAGAATCATCTAACCAATTTCTGTTCATCTTTCTTCTAGCTAAAGCCAAAACCTTACAGAAGCAGAGGTGAGACCCTCCCCGGGTGAACATTGAGCACTTCACTAGCTGGGCAAATGTCTCTTTTCCCACAGTGCCTTCTGGTGGGAGGGCTGATAGATAAATGGAACATGGATTACTTATTGAGCATTGGTATATACTAGGATGCTATAAAACTTATGTCCACTGCTTCTTCCCAGTAGTTCAGATGATTATCATTTTCCAGATGTGAATACTGAGACCTGAAGCTCAGTCACATGGGGCCAGGCATTCACGCTTACTTCTGGTTCCCATGGTATTGTCCCAGAAATCTAGATATCCGCAGTGGCATTCTCTGGGACTCTTACTGGGACTTTGCAATGTTAGACTCCCTGGAGCTGTCTGGGGCTCCTCAGAGAGTTGCCACCCAGTGTGACAGCTCTGGAAATGAGGGCTGAGTGTTTCAGTGTGTAGGTATTTGCTGTGGGCAGGGGATGTTGAGTGCTGAGAACAAGCCATGTCATGTCTTTGTAGCAGGGATATTCTAGACCCAGTGTCCTGTTTCACGGGGCATCTTTTCTTCTGAATCCCTTTGCAGAGAGCGTGAATCCTGCTGGGCTCAGATCAACTTCACCAACACAGGTCCGTTAAGTTGTCCATGTCCCTCGATTCTTCCCTGGGTGAAGTAAGCTTCAGATTTCGGTTGCTCCTTGGACTCTTTCCGTAGCCTCTAGTTGCTTTTGGGGTCCAAACAGGGTCCTCGTTCTTTCTGTTGGCTTCTCACTTTCTTTTGGTTTCTAGCCTCCACACTGGCTCTATCCACTGCCTAGAACACTCAATTTCCACCTTCAGTGCACATGCCCACTCACTCTAGGAAACCTTCCTGGATTCCCCAGACAAGCTCTGTGCTGGACTTAGACATCAGCCATGCTATTTACACACTTCAGAGATCTGCAGCATTTGAATACCTATTTATTTGTATATGATGTCTATGTATATGGAAGCCAGTATGGCATAGTGCATGTGTGGCAGAGAACAACTTGTAGGAGCCAATTCTTTCCTTCTGTTAAATGAGTTCTGGGGATTGAATTCAAGGTGACAAATTTGGGTGCAAATGCCTTGATCTGCTGAGCCATCTCACTGGCCCTCAGCCTGTTCTATACAGTGAGACCTGTGCCTCTCCCTCTAAATGTTCACAACTCACCTTGTGGAGTGACTAGAAAGAATTTGGAGAGGATGCTGGAACACGAACCCCAAGTCCTTTTGCAGGGTTAGTTTGGGGTGTTGAGACTGTGGGCAAGGACCAGGTGGGTACAGAGATTGGACCAGGTGGGTACAGGGATTGGACCTGGGGGGTAAAGGGATTGGACCCACCGTGTGCTGACTTTGCTCTCTGTTTCAGACATGTCCTTTGATAACTCTCTGTTTGCCATCTCCTCGGTGAGTCACTTTGTTTGTCAAGTTTCCTGATGACTGAGCAGCTGAGAGGGGAAGAGAGCTGTGCCATTGGGAGTCTCAGACTCTGAGCCAGAGTCACAGGACTAAGACTCGCCCATAAGCCTGGGGTTGGATATGAAAAACTAGGGGATCACAGGGCTGCATTGTCACTGGGTTGGGTTCAACCCTTGAGGATGGTGAGAGGAGGTTTGGGGTGACCTGGTGGCATCTTCAGGGGCCTATGTGGAATCTTGTGACACTCTGGTATGTCCTGGTCTCTTTCCGACAACAAGAAAAGCTTATTTTTAAGTCAGTATAGGTTTTTAAGTCACTATAGGGTTCACATTTTTTTTCTGAGACAGGGTTTCTCTGCATAGCCCTGGCTATCAAGGCTGGCCTTGAACTCAGAAATCCACCTGCCTCTGCCTCCAAGTGCTGGGTTTAAAGGCATGCGGCACCACTGCCCGGCTGGGTTCACACTTATAATTCCAGGACTTGGGAGATAGAGGGAGAAGGATTGGGGGACTAGCCTGGGCTACATAGTGAGTTAGAGGTCACCCTGGTCTACAGTCTCTGTCCCCCACCCCTTTTATTTGTTTTGTGTATGTGGTGGGGGGAGGGCCACAGTATTCATGTCAACTTGTATTTGGTTCTCTCCTTCCATGTGAGCTCCAGGAATCAAATTCAGGTAATTAGGTTTGGTAGCAGTGCTCTGAGCTGGAGTGCCATCTCACCAGCCTGAGTCCCCCTATCTTAAACAAAACAGTGAGGAGGGCATGGTGGTTCACACCTTTATCCCAGCAGACAGGTGGATCCTGAGTTTGAGGTTAGTTTTGATCTACACAGGAGTTCCAGGACACCCAGGGATACATAGAAAAACACTGTTTCAAAAAGCCAAACAAAACCAAACAAAAGCTAGAGATGCAACTGCATTGGCAGAGAGAGAGAGCCTAGTGTGTCTGAAGCGCCACATTTATATCTGTTATGGCTTCAGCTTAGACATATCCTAAACTGTCCTGATAAACTCAGACTGCAGGGCATGGTGGCCAATGTATGTCATCCTAACACTTGGGAGCTGGACCACCCAGGACTGTCCAGCTCCTGAGGCTTTTTTTTATTGCTGCTGCTGTTTGGTTTGGTTTGAATATTGTTATTTCTGGTTACATACTCACTATGTTGCTGAGGATGCTTCTGAATACTTGCATCATCTTGCAGCCTGAATCATCTCACAGCCACCTCCCAAGTGCTGGGATTATAGGTGTGCATCACTACCTATGGTTTATGTGGTGCTAGGGATGGAACTTCCTGCATGCTAGGGGAGTAGTCTGCCAAATGAATCATATGTTTTACTTGCTTTTTTTTTGGAGACAGTCTCAATATGTAGTAGCTATGTTCACCACCCCAGGGCTATATAAAACATGGTAACACTCTCTCTCTCTCTCTCTCTCTCTCTCTCTCTCACACACACACACACATACACACACACACACACACACACACAAACACAAACACATCTTGGTAGTTTGGGCTGGGCATGTACCCAAAGCCTCAAGCCCTATTTCCTGCTTTTGTCCATTTGTCTATTCCCATATGAACAACACAATATTTCTCCTTTTGTGACTGGCTGGTTCCACTTCACATAGTAACCTTAGGTTCACCCCATGATGTGAATGTCTCTGAATTTTCTTCATTTTTAAGGCTGAATGGTAGTCCAGAGTATGACATACCACATTTTGCTGATTCATGTTTGTTGACTTGGAATGTTCCCACCTTTTGGCTTTTGTGAACACAGTCATACAAATATCTCAGTTCTTGGTTTTGGTTTTAGTTTTTTTCCTTCCTTCCTTCCTTCTTTTTCAGAAATGGCTTCATTACGTAGCCCTGGCCTGGAACTGTAAGTCTAGTTTCAGTGAATCCCTAGCTGTACTCATAGCTGTATTTAAAACAGATTTAGGAAAATACACTCATACATTAATAATAAAACCTTCTAAAAAAGAAAGTTTTGATGTTGGTAGATAATGACTACAAAGTATTTGCCAGGTGCCTGTTTATTGCCTCATCCCTCAGAGCCTGGCACCTAACAATTTGGAAAGCTCTATGGGGTTCACTTCATTATTTTATGAGTTTTTGTTTTTCATGTTCATTGGTATTTTGACTGCAAGTATGTCTGTGTGAGTGTGTCAGAAGCCCTATAACTGGGGTTATGGACAGGTGTGATCTGCCATGTGGGTGCTGGGAATTAAAATCCTGTCCACTGGAAGAACAGCCAGTACTCTTAACTGTGGAGCCATCTCTCCAGACACTTTCATTATTTGCTTAGTTTGTTTGCTTTTTTTGTTTTGAGACAAGACCCATCTATGTAATCCTGGCTGCCCTTACTTAATATGTAAACCAGGCTGGCCTGAAACTCACAGAGATCCTCCTACCTCCATGTTCCAAGTGCTGGGATGAAAGGTGTGGCTACTGCACCTGGCCTGCTTGCTTTTCTTTCTTTCTTTCTTTTTTTCTTTCTTTCTTTCTTTCTTTTTCCCTTTCTTTCTTTCTTTCTTTCTTTCTCTCTTTATTTCCTTTTTCTTTTTTGTTTGCTTTTTTTGAGATAGGGTTTTTCTGTATAGCTATAGCTGACCTGGAACTTTGTAGAGGCTGGCCTTGAACTCAGAGATCTGCCTGCCTCTGCCTCTCAAGTGCTGGTATTAAAGGCATCCACAACTATTACCTGCTTTCCTTTCTTTTTAAAGACAGTATCCCACTGTGTAGCCCTGGCTGGCCTAGAACTCACTGTGTAAATCAGGCTGGCTTCCAATTCACAGAGACCTGCATGCCTCTGCCTCCTGAGGGCTAGGAGTAAAGGTGTGTCATGCTGTATACTCTTTACAGAGATGCTGTGGCTAGACAGGCATCTTACAAGGGTCACTGGTTAGGGAGGATGAAAGCTCTGAGGGGTCCTCAGCCCACCTCACCAGCTGGCTTCAGGTTTGGAAATGTCTTAGGGGAACGCAGATGGGTGGGCACGAAGGTATCAGCCACTTCATGTACCTCTCTTTCTCAAGCCTCACAGTGCCCCAGGAGATGGATACTAGCATTTGAAGCTGAGGCCCAGATGCATGGTCACTCAAAGTGAGGTCAGACTGCTAGGAAGTTAGCGCAGTGGGATTTGAGCCCTGGTCTCTGGTTCCCCTCTTCTGCAGAGCTACTGAAGGTTAGAATCTGAAATCTGGGGAGGTGGTAGGAAGAGATGGGAAGGTACCTGAGACCTTAGAACAGGAGAAACTCCCAGGTCCTTATACCAAAAGACACTTAAGGTTTGTTTTTTTTGTTTGTTTGTTTGTTTGTTTTGTTTTTTGTTTTTTGTTTTTTTGTTAAATTTTCTTTTCTTTTCTTCCATGGGCAAAGAAAATGACTCAGGAAGACTCAGTGGCAACCTTGGACTCAAGGCCTCGAAGGAGGCCCACCTCTGCATCATCCTCTCCGGAGCCCCCTGAGTTCAGCACTTTCAGAGCCTGCCAGTGAAGGTGAAGAATGAGGACCTCTTTATCCAGTTCTTTCCCTCCCACTGCCAGAGGCTGCAGAGACTTGGCAGTAGGCAGGAGCCAAGCCACAGCTTTCCTAGGGAAGGACTGGCCAAAGGAAGGGGACTCCTGGTGTTGTAACTTTCCTCACAGAAGACAAGAAAATTAGTTGGGTTATCAGCCTAGAGGGTAAACAGGGGCCAGAACCTCTTTGTAGACTCCCAGATCACCAGAAGTGTCACTACTGAATCAGAACACCCAGCCAGGCATAAGAGGTCTACATTCTGTACCTCCTTTCCAGTGCTTCCCCAACTGCAACTGACTTCCAGACTGGGTGTTTTTTGCAGGAGAGATGTGTGTATTTTTGTTGCTGTTGTTGTTTCTAGATAGGGTCTCACTGTGTAGCCCTGGCTGTTCTAGAACTCACCCTGTAGACCAGGCTGGCCTAGAACTCAAGGACTGCCTGCCTCTGCCTCCTGAGCACTGGGATTAAAGGTATGAGTCACCACTGCCCGGCAGGGTGTGGTTTTAAATGACAGCTTCACTCTGTGGCTCAGGCTGCCTGAGATTATGTGCTTGCACCATTGGATGGGAGGGATGACTTCGGAAAGGGTTGAGTCTTTTGTGAGTCCTGCAGAGGCCCAGGAGAGGGTGAATAAATTAGAGGTCTCAGAGGCCTAGCAAAAGTGAACACAGTGGCTAGCCACGACTAGGGGACCTGAGAGTTCCTGAGAGTTAACTAGAGAAAAGGAGAGGTCCTAGTGGAGAAGCTAAAGAATTTCCTTGAAGTTCAGTGCTAAGGCCATGGTCCGGAGTGTGGCTTTAAGCTAGAGCAGTATGGGCGGGGCCACAGCTATGTGCGAGCTTGCAAACCTGTTCGCACCTATCACAGGGCCTTTTCTTACCAGCGGGAAGGGAGCAAGGCGGAGCTTACCTGGGAACGTACGGGAGGGAACCTTAACTTGAGGGCGTGGCCGAGCCCCCTACGTTTGGAAGTGGTTCTTGTCTTTCTTTTAGGCTCAGGAGAGGTTGTTTGCGGGACACTGGCCAGAAGAGGCCCGACCTCTCCGAGGGTTCGTGGATCAGAGCACCGTCCCTTGACAAAAAGATGCAGAGCACCGTCTGCAGATTGCTAATAACCGTCCCTTCTGGGGGCGGAGCCAGCCCTCCTCCGGGTGTATAAAGTAGCTGAGCGCCTCCTTCTGAAGAACGCCTCACCCCCTAGAGTACTGGGGAAGTGCGCAGCACGCCAGCCGAGGGGCGGAGGTCAGACCTCGAGGAGGTGTTTCTTCTTAGTTCCCCGACTCACGCCTCTCCACCTTTCATGAGCTCCTATCACAGTGGGACAAAGCACGGTCGTTCGCACTCAGCCGGCCTGTGGGTGGGCCTGGCCCCAGAGGCGTTGTCCGAGCGGCCAAGCTCGGCCCCCCGGAACAGCCCATGGTACAAAGCGCTGAGCTTCACCGGTCGCCAGCCTGGAGCGGGGGTGGGGCTGCCTGATCGCTTCGGGGGCGTGCCGGGAAGGCTAAGCACCGCCTCCCGACGCATGCCCCGCCCATCTCTCCCCAGCCGGGAGCTGCGGCACAAAGCGCCTCAGCTCGCGCAACGCGGCCTCGGGGCGGGGCTTAGCACCCCCAGGGGCGTGTCGTAGTGCCAAGCACCGCCTCCCAACGTAGGCGCCTCACCCGGCGTGCCGGGGAGGCTAGGCCAGCTCACAAAGCAGCGGCCGTTCCCGCGGGGTGGGGCCGGCCCCACCCCCGTCGTGCTTGCGCTCGCCCCGGCTCCCTCGGGCGCCAGGAGGGGGCGCTGCGCCACCGAGCCGGCCCGTGGCGGCGGCGGCGGCGAGGCATCGCGTGGCCGGCAGGCGGCGCGCTGCCAGCCTCGGCCTCGGCCTCGGCCTGCGCGGCGGCGGCGGCGGCGGCCTGGGCCCGGGTGCGGCGGTGGCGGTGGCAGTGGTGGCGGCGGGGCCTGGAGCCGGACCTAAGATGGCAGCGGCGGCAGCGACGGCGGTGGGGCCGGGTGCGGGGAGCGCTGGGGTGGCGGGCCCGGGCGGCGCGGGGCCCTGCGCGACAGTGTCGGTGTTCCCCGGCGCCCGCCTCCTCACTATCGGCGACGCGAACGGGGAGATCCAGCGGCACGCGGAGCAGCAGGCGCTGCGCCTTGAGGTGCGCGCCGGACCAGACGCGGCGGGCATCGCCCTCTACAGCCGTGAGTGCTGGGGACACCCTGGGGACGGCGCACGAGGCCGGCGGCGCGGGCGCTTGGGGAGCGGGCAGGCGGCGGCGGCGGTGGGGGCGGGGAGGGGGGGACTCCGGCCGAGCTCGTACACGCGGCTCCCGCTGCCCGCGAGCCAGATGGCAGAGAGGGTGTGCGCGGGGACCTTGGAGCCCGAAGAGAGGGGCGCGGGAAGCAAGAGTCGCGGGCCTGAGATTTGCAGCGGGTGGGGGGTGGGGGCGCGTGGCAG
>NW_022196906.1:15688134-15703376 GCF_008632895.1 Mastomys coucha
CCCACCCACCCACCCACACACCCACACCAGGGTGGGTAAACTTTAGGACTCAGGACAGAGCCCTTCCCAATAGAGATTCCCAAGCCCATCCCCCATGGAAACGTGGAAGAGAGGAAGGCCGGCTTGCTGATGGCCGGCTTTAGAAGTCAAGAGGTAACAAGCCACCTCCCTCGCCACGCGCCTCCTGTCTTTTTTAAGAACGTGAGAAGCTGGTGACATTATCAGAAGCTGCTTCAAGAAACTGACATTTCAGTGGGGAAAATAAGAGGGGGGTAATCACTAGTGTGTTTTCGAAGCGCACCCCCTCCAGCTTTGTAGTTTCACCTTTTATTCTTTCTTTCTCTTGTTACTCTTTCTTCTGAGGGATTCCTCAGACGGATTTGCTCTTCTGTTTCATTGGTCTTTGTCTCCCAGGATTTTGTTCACTGATGCTCATAGGGGGCCACCAAGGAAGACTGGATCGATTTTTAACCTGTGGAAATTTTTTTCAACTCCTTAGTAATGGGGTGCTGGGAAGGGAAATGTGTGTAGCAGTCCATTCAGACTGGTTCTCCTCTCTTTGCCTCGACTTTGAAACACACAGGAGAAAGAAGTGTCTGGTTCCCAAGTGTGGGGCACCATTGGGGGCTTGGGCAGAGCATGGGGCTCTTTGATCACATGAGGGAAAGGGGAATTTCACAGACTAAGGAAAGAAACTCTTTAGGACTCCAGACCCCTAAGCAAGCCAGTGTGTTTGGCTAGCCAGGGTACTAGGACTTACCCTAGAAAGTGTTCTGGGAAGCTGGGTGTCATGGACAAGCCTGTGGTCCCAATACATTGTAAGCTGAAGCAGGAGGATTCAAAGTTTGAGTATAGCTTGGGTGACATGGGCAAATCCTGTCTGAATCACCAAGACAAAGTTCAGGTAGCTTGGATTGTTTAAATGAATTTGATAAAGAACACTGTTTTTATAGACCTTATTTACAGAATTGTTCTTTCCCATATAGTCCCTGACACCCAGCTTCCTCTATTAGAGGCTAATGTTATTACTGAGGACACTTTACAGTGTGTGTTCTTGTTTTTGCTCTTAATTACCTAAGTGGGCTGGGGGCTCAGCATGGGGGAGGATGTGGGATGTATTCCCAGCAATGATATAAAAAGATTTTTTATGGACTGGGGATATATATAGCTCATGCATTTACCTAGCAAGTTCAAGACCTCAGGTTAAATCCCAGTACCACCAAAGACAGCCCTGAAGCACCATGTGCCGTGGCACAGCCTGTATTGCTGCATTTGAGAGACTAAAGCGGGAGGTCAGTGTTTTGTTTTTTGTTTGTTTGTTTTGTTTTGGGGACAGGGTCTTTCTATATAGTCCTGGCTATCCTGGAGCGAGTTGTTTAGACCAGGCTGGTCTCAGAGAGCTATTCCTTCCTCTGCCTCTCAGGGATTAAAGGTATATGTTACCATGCCTGGCTGTAGAAGGATCTTGGTTTAAGAACTGCTTGCCTACAAAGTGAGATCTTGTCCTCAGAAAACAGAGCACAGTGAGGTAGACAAAAGAGAGACGTTCAAGCCGGACTTTGCTACTTGAGAGACTCTGAGGCTTTCCTTCCCCTAAATAATGACAATGTTGAAAGTTATACAGAATTACATATACATATATATGTATGCATGTCTCTATGAATGTACTACGTATAAATGAGAGAATGTTGAAGAGAAAGTCCATGTTTCACAAATCCTCAGTCCCAAATGCATTTTTGGGGTCCAGAAAGAATTTTCACCTCTAGGCTAATGGTTCTCAACCTTCTTAATGCTGTGACCCTTTAATACAGTTCCTTATGTTGTGGTAACCCCCAGCCATAACATTATTAAATTGCTACTTAATAACCGCAATTTTGCTACTGTTACCAATTGTAATGTAAAATATCTGATATGCAAGATTTCTGACATGTGACCCTCAAAGGGGTCTCTACCCATAGGTTGAGAACCACTGCTCTAGGCTAAAGTGACATTGAGGTGAAGATTTTCCCCATTTTAATTTGTGTGTGTGTGTATGTGTTTGCGCGCATGCATGTGTAAGGGGTGTCTTATGCCACAGCAAGCATGTGGATAGCAGAGGACAGTTTGCAGGACTTTGTTCTCTTTCCACCTTATGGGTCAACTCATAGATCTTATAGTGGTAAGTGCTCTTACCTACTGAGCCATTTTTGAGACACCGTTAGGTTTTCCAAGCTGGCCTTCTACTTGCTGTGTAGCCCAAAGTGGCCTTAAGCATCATGACACTTCTGCTTCCCTCCTGCTGGGATAACAGACTTTTACCATCATGCCTGACTTTGGAGCGTGATTAAATTTGGGTTCTGAAGGCAGGCGACACTGGGTGTGTTGATTTCCAAGGGTCTCTGTGGCAACTGACCACAAGTTTGGTGTCTTAGAGCTGTTGGGATATAGTCTCTCTCATTTCCTGATCACAACTCTGAATCCAGGTGTCTCCAAGGCCCCTTTCCCTCTGGGTGTGGAGGGAAGATGGCTTCCTCTCCTGCAGGTTCAAGGGGGCTCCAGGTACTACTACTTGGCTATCTGTAGCCAGACTCCAGACACCCCTCATTTCTGTGGCTTCTCATTTGTCTCTGTGTACTTGTTTCCTATTTTTGTTTTGCTTTGAGATGGTCTCATGTAGAGTCTTCTTGGGACCCAGTGCTTTGGCCAAAAGACACCAACTGTTTCAGCTACCTGTTATTTCTGGACCCCAGGATCTGAATTTGTTCGTAGGCTGTAAGGAGGGTTTGTCAGAATACCAGGAGGACTCTAGTGCCTCAGCTATGTATCAGTCTCTGTGGGTACTATAAGGGCCCAGAACTGAACTCAGGAGTCTTGACAGGTGGTAGTTAGCCAGCTATATAGTGTTTAGCTAGCCTATGCCAAGTCTGTGCCTATTTCCTTACCTGCAACAACACTTTTCTGCTGATAGCCTGGGGGCCCTTTGGTGGGCTAAAGTACATGAGGAAGAGAATAGAGTCTGGAGCAGGGCATTTGTAGCAACTGTTTCTCAACAGTACATTTCTAAATTTACATTTTCTTTGGTAATTTCACATATGAATACATTGTATTTGAATCATATCCACACTGAACAGAACATTTTTACAGATGTTATTTTTATTTTGTATTACTATTGTTACTGATATTTCGAAACAATGTTTTTATGTTGCTCAAACTGGCATCAAATTTGCAATATAGCCGATGACCTTGAATTTCTAATCTTCCTCCCTCCATCTCTCCAGGCCTGGGATTAGAGACATGCAGCATCATGGTTTATGCAGTGCTGAGGCTAGACTCCAGGGCGTTGTGCATGGTGGGCAGACTTTCTACCCACTGAGCCTTAGCCCCAGCCACTCACCAGTATAGCATAAGGAAGAGCTGGTTTTCGAGGATGCCTCCTTGTGTTCTGTACCCCATGATGGGAGAGAGATTCCTGGGCTCTGTTTCTCTGCAGCTGTGCCTTCCATTGGGAGATGTGGTAAGAGCTGCAGAAGCCCATTCTGGTCCCTCCGCAGAGCACTTACCTTTTCCAACTCTAGCCGTTAGAAGCCACTGGCTGTGTGTTATCCATGAGATTGACCACATGGCAGGCAGATACCGAAACCAGGCCACTCTCCCTGGCATGGGTTTTCCTGGCCTTGAAGTGTTGGCATAGCCTCTATAGGAATAGAGGCTACGACTCCTGGAAGGAGGCTGCTTCTCAGAAAAGCCCAGGCTGGGCTGGCTAAGAGGAGAGCAGAGCTAACCTGCAGTTGTTCAGCCTGGCACCATCCTGTCTAGAGATGCCCAGGACATTTTTCTGTTTTGATCAGCAACAATTAATTCAGATGATGTCCCACATGCTCCCAACCCTTTAGGAAGAGATGCTTTGCACAGACCCTGTCTGATAGGAAAGAGCTTATGTCATTTTGTCGAGGGACATGCAGGGTGGAAGGGCTGGAGAAACCTCTGTGTTGGAAGCCAGGCGGTAGTGGTATAAGCAATCCTAGCACTTGGGAGACAGAGGTAGGTTGATTTCTGAGTTCGAGGACAGCCAGGGCTATACAGAGAAACCCTGTCTCAAAAAAACAAAACAAAACAAAAAACCTCTATGGTGGGCTGTCACTCAGTTGGTCTAGTGTTTGCCTAACATGCATAAAACAGTCTTGCGTCATCCCTGTGTCAGCTAGGTGTGCTGCTGTATACCTGTAATCCCGGCACTAGGGAGACTGAGGCCTGCCTAGGCTGCATAGTGAGTTCAAAGTCAGACTTGAGCTACAGCTAGACTGTGGAGTCATAGGACCAGGGCCACTGTGATTTCCTTCTGTATTTCCTGAGCATTTGTTATAAGCCCAGGCATTAGTCTGCTTTATTGTCAAGATAGGATGAAGTTGCAAAGTTAGTAATACCAGAAAGATCATCTTCTGTCACCTGCCTTATGTCTGTTGTCATTTATTTTGGATTTACTTTATATCAGGCTCTGCATGAGTTCCTGTTGTCCAACTCAAGTGTTTGTACAGTGTAAACCTGGGCTTGTTAGCAAAATGGAGCCTATGGCCTATTTTTATACAGTCAGGGCTAGAAGTGTTTATAGTTTGTAGGGGTTGGAAAAAAAAGATCACTAGTCCATAAAACATAGTCAGCAAAGACCATCTTGTTCTATAAAACCTGTATTGGCCAGTCAGTCGTAGTGGTGTATGGCTTTAATCTCAGCACTTAGGAGGAAGAGACAAATTTGAGGCCAGCCTGGTCACAGAGTGAGTTCCAGGATAGCCAGGGCTATACAGAGAATTCCTGTCTCAAAAAAATAAAAAAAACCTACAAAAAACAAACAAAACCCCAAAACAACCAGTAGTATTTACTTGTGATTTTTTTTTTTTTTTTTTCATTTTTTGAGACAGGATTTCTCTGTGTAGCCCTGGCTGTCCTGGAACTCACTCTGTAGACTAGGCTGGCCTCGAACTCAGAAATCCATCTGCCTCTGCCTCCCAAGTGCTGGGATTAAAGGCGTGTGCCACCTCTGCCTGGCTACTTGTGATTCTTTAACAGCAAAAGGTTGTAAGCCCTGGGGTTAAAGAATGAGCAGCACAGGGCTGGGGTAAGGCTCCTTTCTTGTCTAGCAGGCTCGAAGCCCTGAGTTCCATTTATATCTGTGAAGATCTCACATCAAAATCTGACTTTGTGCTTCTGAACAGCTGTTGTAGGTGTCAGCCTGGTCTACAGGATTGAGTCCACTGAGGTGTGATACCTGCCTTCTCCTCACAACAGCCCCAACCTTGCCAAGCTGCCCTGACCTGCCATACTCATATGTCCTTTCCTATGTGTGTATAATATTTCCTTGTTGGGCCCAGCCCTTCCCTTCAGGCAGCTGAGTTTGAGCTCTCTGCCAATAGTTGTGGCCTCTAGGTTCCTGCCCTCTGCCCCTGTCCTCTTCACCTCTACCTGGGCCATGCCTAGACCCAAAGCCCTTCAGCTAGTGGTCTTACCCTGCGTAATGCTGCAACCCTTTAATCCAGTTCCTCGTGCTGTAGTGACCCCAACTGTAAATTGTTTTGTTGTTTTGTTACTACTTTTTTTTTAAAATCTTTTTTGTTTGTTTGTTTGTTTGTTTGTTTGTTTTTTGGTTTTTCTAGTTTGTTTTTTGGGTTTCTCTGGCTGTCCTGGAACTCACTCTGTAGACCAGGCTGGCCTTGAATTTAGAAATCCGCCTGCTTCTACCTCCTAAGTGCTGAGATTAAAGGCGTGCACCACCACTGCCTAGCAAACCTTTTTTTTTTAAAAAGATTTATTTTATGCATATGAGTACACTATAGCTGTCTTCAGACACGTCAGATCCCATTATAGATGGTTGTGAACCACCATGTGGTTTCTGAGAATTGAACTCAGGACCTCTGGAAGAGCAATCAGTGCTGTTAACCCCTGAGCCATCTCTCCCAGCCCCCCTTGTTACTACTTCATAACTTTAATTTTGCTACTGTTCAGAATTATAACATAAATGTATGATTATATATCCCCAAAGGGGTCATGACCCACAGGTTGAGAACCACTGCCCTCACCTGTGATTTGGACGTAGACGGTATAATTTGGTTTTCTTGTCATTGGACAGTTTGCTGTGACCTGACTTGTATGTTTACAGAATTTTCCTTCAGCTGCCATGTGGAACTCTTTATAACCTCTATATAATCCAGCTCACACAATCACACATTTCTCTGTATAGATGCACTTGAGCTTGTTTGAGTGTGTCATAGAGGTAGCTAGGGGATAATATACATCTCTTGGTTCTGTGCCTCAGCCATGGCACTCATGGTCTCAGAACCTGGTGAGATTGTGAATGGTAAGTATTGAGCCTTGGGCTTCCACATAGGTGCCTGGACAGGGGAACAGCAGGGTGTTTTCACCAGGATATGACTCCACCAGGGACCAGCTTGGGTTAGCAGATGGGGGTGGTTCAGGAGACCCTCTGGCAGCTATAGTTCCTATCCAGGATATATTTGGGGCCTGCTGGAAACCTGAGGAACAAGACTCTTAGGAAATGGGGTGAGTGGAAGGACATGCCTAGCTGGCTGGGGAGTTGGGGTTGGGAGGAACTTCAGACTGTCAACTCAGGACCTGGCCTGCACAGAGTCCCTCAAGGTTTTGTTTGTGTTCATTGCACTGCCTGGGGGTGGCGCTCAAGGCCTTGTACATACAGGTGTAGGCAAGTGCTATACAGCTTAGCCACACTCCCAGCCTGTGGGGTTCCAAGACTGAACCCAGTTTGCTGGGGTATGAGGTCAGAAGTCAGTGGTTCTGACCTCAGATCATCCTGTGAGCTTCACTTGCTCTCCACCTGTAGTGATGGATGACAGCTACAACTCTCAGGGCTGGTATAGAGACAGGAATACATTTAAGAATTTGGCCCAAGAGTCTAGCTCTATCACATCCAAATCCCTGTAGCTGGACTTGCTACTCCTGTGAGCTCCTGGGCAGACCCTCCAGCAGACTTTGAGAAGAATTCATAAATGAGTTAGGGCTCATAGATCAGGAGAGGGCTGGAACTTGGAAAGGCAAGAGAGGCTAGCAGCCCCAGAACCTACCATGGAGTCCCAGTGAACATGCATGGGCTTCTAGAGGGCAGGTTGATGGTGCTGCTGTAGAGGTGCAGCCATATTGCTATAGTCCGTATTTCACTCATTACCCCAAGGAGGACATGTGCCTGAAAGGAAACTGCTGTTCCTAGCTCCTACTTTCCACTAGCAAAAATCACTGCTCTGGACATCTTGGGGATTTGAAGACATCTTAGGTATGCTCAGATCACACTTAAGTTTGCATGTCCCAGCCTGGGACTGGAGCTTTGGGGTCAGGTGCCTGTCTGGCATGTTGGAGGTTCTGGCTTCTGTTCCCAGCCCTGCAACAAACAAGCAAATTCAGCAATGTTTGTTCACTCAGAGGTTGGAGATCACTCAGGAATTCCTTCCTAAACTTGGAGGGAGGCTGGCCACTGGGCCTCTGCTAGAGGAGCTTTACAGTTGCCTGGAGTTAGACCATAACACAGTGGAACTCAGGGTTCGCTGTCAGGTTTTTCCTGGTCATGATCCTCACCATTTCTTTGACTGTACACAGTTTTCTCTGCTGTGAAGTGGGATTTGTGCATTTTTCTTAGAGGATTATTATGAGGGCAAGCTAACAAGGGTCAAGTGTTAGGGTAGAGTATGGTCCAGGCATCTCAACAGCGCTACACTGGAAGTGAGCTAGGTTGAACATGGCCAAGGGCAGCAGGGAGGGCAGGAGCTTCTATTGTAAGAGTGGCCTTCGTGCAAAGATGGGGTAGGGCAGGGCTCAGATCACTGCCACTTTGTCCTTGGATCTCAGTGTCTTGTTGGGGAAGGCCAGCTGGCTGAAGATGGCTTTAGCCAGGGTGTGTACATCTGTATCCAGACTCACCGTCATGTAAAGTCACGCAGAGAGGATGTGGACAAAGAACCTATCCCTCCTGTCCCTGCCAAAAGGCAACTGAGGAAAAGGCTAGTCTAGCCATAGAGCTGGGAGGTCAGAAGGGCGGATGAATGGAAGGCACCCTGGAACACACTACATTGCTTCAGTTGTCTAACATGCTGGGGTTTTCTCTGTCCTGACACTGGGACAGCAGCTGCTTAGGACCTGACTGAATCATGACCTTTTGACCTTGGCTAAGTGAATGAGTTCCTAAGTCCTCTAGTAATACAGAGGGGTTTTAAGGCTCTGGGTAGTGCAGTTTAGTAAATAATGGTCATAAGCTCACCATGTGGTCCTAAAGGGATAAGTGTCTATAGCAGCCAGCTGTGGCATTTGCCAGCCTTTTAAGAACTGCTTGTGGGGTAGAGTGGGCAGGAGGAGTATTGGCTAAAAGGATGACTCAGTGGTTAAGAGTTAAGACTGCTCTTCCAGAGGACCTGGGTTCAACTTCCAAGCACCCACTTGGCAGCTCACAACTCTTTCACAACCTCAGTTTCAGGGGATCTGGTGCCCTCTCTGGCATTTCAGGCATTTACCAGTTTCACACCCATACATGTAGACAAAATACATACATACATACATACATACATACATACATACATACATACATAGATAATAAATATTAAAAACAACAATAAATTGCTCACACTGGTCTTCTGGGTTATACTCCTTGCATTCAGCCTGAGAGTTGGGCTGAAGAGATGGCTCAGTGGTTAAGAGCACTTGACTACTCTTCCAGAGGTCCAGAGTTCAATTCCCAGCAAACACATGGTGGCTTACAACCATCTGTAATGGGATCTGGTGCCCTCTTCTGGTGTATCTGAAGACAGCTACAGTGTACTTAGCCTGAGAGTCCTTTGCGCCCATGTTTTTGTCTACCCTGTTAAAGCTATTCGTTACCATATTTTGGCAAGCTAGTCTATCAAAGCTGTTTTTCTTCAGTACTATTAGCTATTGCTTCAGCTAATTGTGTTTCCCAAGGTGAGGTTCTTTTTCATTGTATGCATGCACCTGCAGAATGGTTTGGAGTCTAGAAACTTGCTCATCAGCACAGACTGGATGAGACAGAGATGTTGCCCAAAATGCCTCTAGTGGGGCATATTCTTGTTAGGGAAATAATCAGAGACAGATGTAGGTGGGATGGGATGGTCTTCCAGACCATCAAGGGACTAGAAAGGAAGGTAGGGGTTCTTTCTGGAACTTGTAGGTTTCTCTGTCATGTGCCCTTGAGGGACACTTCCATACCCTCCACCCTCAAAGCTGTGCCTGAATTTGTGGGTAAAGATTTCTACCCCTCCTTATTGATGCACTCAGGCCCTAGCTAATGTTAAGTGTAGCCAGTGCGCCTGGCTGGCAATGTGCTTTACTGAAATTCATTGACTGTCCCCTTTTTTTCCTTTTCTCTTTGGTTTTTTGAGATAGGGTTTCTCTGTGTATCCCTGGCTGACCAGAAACTTTCTATAGACCAGTTTCTAGCCTAGAACTCATCAGCTTGGCTCTGCCTCCCAAGTACTGGGATTAAAGGTATGCACCACCACTGCCTGGCATTCTTGCGCTCCCCCTTCCCCCTTCCCATCCCCTCTGTGTGTGTGTGTGTGTGTGTTTTAGATAACTACCTCAGTTCTTGGTCCCCCACTTTCTGCCTTATTTGAGGCAGGCTCTCTTATTTGTGCAGCTATATATACCCGAAACTAGCTGGCTTGTGAGCGACTAAGAATTCTTTCATACCCACCTCCCATGTCTGTTAGAAGCACTAGAATCACTTCCACTTGTGTCCAACTTTACATGAGTTCTGAGATTTAAACCCAAGTCCTCACACTTGTGTGGATAGTGCTTTAATCACTTAACCAACTCCCCAGCCCCACTGGCTCATGTGGTGTGTATGTGTTCAAGTTTATGTACCCATGAGCACACTGACAGATTCCAGAGGAGGAACATCCAAGAGGCTTCCTCCATTGCCCGTCACATTATTGTTTGAGACAGGGCCTGTCATTTCACTTGAAGCTCATGGATCCTGTCACACAGCTAGTCAGCAAGTACATGGGATTTACTTATCTCTGCTTGCCAGTGTTGGGATTTTAGATATTCACGGCCACGCCCAGTTCTTCCTTATGCACTAGGGATTTGAATTCAGGTTATCCACAAACATTGTTATCCACTGAACCATTTTCTCAGTCCCCACTAATTGTCTTTTACTGTCTGAACATCCTCCATGGTTGACCTGGCCTCCCAAGGAGTCCCAGTAGACTCAGCTCTTCCCTCCTTGGTTTTATACATGCAGAAGGTGAATGGCATCTGTGTTTGATCCCACAGCTTACAGCTCTCATGCTTCTTCCACTCCTCAGGTTCTGATGACACAAGTTACTTATACTTGTGGCTTGGAGCAGGTCTCCCCTGAGATCCCTGTGCACATCAGTCGGCCTGTGCACATTTGTCCCCAGAGATCCCTGTGCACATTTTGTCGGCCAAGGCCGACAGTTCCAGAGTTCCTCAAGCAGAGTGCTGTGTTCCACTGTCACTACAGCAACAGCAGCCTCCCTAACCTGCAAAACATGGAAGCCATGTCTGGAGAGGCAGCCTTTGAGCCAGGGTGGGATGTGGACCTTCTAACTAAACATCCTGTGCTCATGGCGTCTTCTAGGGCCTAATGGGAAGCCTTTCTGGCTGCCTAATAGCCCCAGGACATCCTGTTTCTCCCAGAGACAAAGACTCTGGCCTACAGCTGATAGAAACTGCTGTTTCATACCTGACTCCCACCTCTCTGTGTAGCTCCTGCCTCTGTCACTTTAATCTCTCAGCAGCCACTGTGGGCTATACATTGAGGTTCCTTAGGTCCTTTCTACTGCTTTCCCACATGCTTCATCTCACCCTAGCCTTTCTGGCCTCTGTAAATAACTTGTCCACTAAAGATCTCATGGGTGCTGTGATATAATTCCTGTCAGGTGTTACAGGTGCCACTGAGATCACCTCATGCTAACGCAGAGTCAGCCCCAGGTGTGGTATTGAACTGGCTGGTAAAACCAACAGTAGAGCTCCACCTAAATTCCTCCAGGGGCTTTGTTTGCCCTGGCTCAGTGGTAAAGCCCCTGCTTAGGAATGCGCCCCTCCCCAAGTGAGGAACTAGGCATGCACAAAGCCTTATGCTCCATCTACACATCACTCCAAAGAGATTACAAGTGGTATGTGAAACTAACTCCCATGTCAGCCCTTTGGCTGTAAGAGCCTTCCAGGTAAGCTATGTCTAGGAGACACCATTTGATAGATGGGAAATACAGTGAGGGGATGAAGGCACACCTATGTTGTCTTTACCTTTGCTATGTCTACAATTTTCTCTCGGGCTCCTCCCCATTCATTGTCTCAACCCACTGTGCTGAGTTGGGTGCTTTGTGTCACCCCACCCCACAGGCAGAAGGTGTGTTCATCCTCATGACAACACTAGGCTGTGACTGGTATGATTTTGTAGACAGGGTTTTAAGTTTGTTAAGACTGACTCCAGAGCTAGTCTGGCCTTTGGCCATGATGGCCGGTTCTAGGAGTCCTTTCCCAAGTGACAGCTGCCTGGAGTGCAGCCTGCAGTGGGCTGCCTGGGCACCTGATCTGCAGCTCAGCCCACTCCAGCTCCTCCACACCCACTGGGATAGGGGAGTGGGTGCTGTTGGCTCTGGGAGAATCGTGTGTAGAGGAGCAGAGCTGCCGTGATCTCCCATGCATCAGGGTCCAAGTCAGGCCGCACAGCAGCCAGTACTTATGCCTGGTTATCTTCTGTGCACTGGGTAGCAATTCTACCAACTCAGCAGGGTGTGTCAGACCTATCTTCCCTGTGCATTGACACCTTCCTTGGGTCAGTCATTCAGAACACAGGCACACCTATGTCCCATTTGTCTAGTTTACACTTCCTGTCATGTACACTCATTTGGGCATCCCTCCAAAAACCTGGCCTTTGCTGGGCTGGATGACTGTTCACTGTCTGCATAGAGCTCGGTGGAAGGCTAGCTTGACATGTATTCCCTTCCTGGGGCAGCCATGGAAATACATCGGACTTGTATTTCCACACTAGCCCACCTTCTCCTTCCATCCCTGTCCCGTGTGTGTGTGTGTGTCGGGGGGAGGCCAGAGTGTGACCTCCAGTGATGTTCTTCAGGTGCCATCCACTTTTAGTTTGTTAAAAAAAGTATTAATAATCATTGTGTTTGTAAACTGGTACTGTGGGTATGGTAATTTGTGCTGAGGTGTGCATTTGGAGGCCAAAGGACAACTTTGTGGCTTCATTTCTACCCCTAAATCTCTTCACCTACTGAATGTCTGCCTCCCTAGCACTGGGATTGCAAATGTTTTCCACCACACCATTTTTTCTTTTCTTTTTTTAATGATTTTTTTACTTTACATGCATTGGTGTTTTGTCTGTGTGTTGTGACCTGTGGTGTGGTTGCTGGGAATTGAACCTGGGTCCTTTGGAAGAGCAGCCAGTGCTCTTAACTGCTGGGCTATCTCTCCAGGTCCTATTTTTGGTTTTCTAAAAAGAATTTTTATTTTATATGCATGAGTGTTTTGCCTGTATGTTTGTGTACCACATGTGTGCAATGCCCATGGAGGCCACAAGAGGGTTTCAGATACCCAGGAACTGGAGTTAGAACCAGTTTTGAATGGCTATGTGGGTAATAGGAACTGAACTCCAATCCTCTGGAAGCACAGCCAGTGCTCTTAACAGTTGAACATCTCTCTAGGCCACTTTTGTTTGTGTGTTTGTTTTTTGAGACAGGGTTTCTCTCTGTAGCCCTGGCTGTCCTGGAACTCACTCTGTAGATCAGGCTGGCTTTGACCTCAGAGACTTGCTTGCCTGCCTACTGAGTGCAGGGATTAGTGCTGAGATTAAAGAGTTAGCCATCACTACCTGGCCCAACTCTTGTTTTTTAATGTAGGTTCAGGATTTTGAACTCAGGTCTTTGTGCTTTCATGACAGACAGTGTACTGACTCATTCCCCAGCTCAGTTTTACTCTGTGTATCCCTGTCTGTCCTGGAACCCTCAACTCTCTACATGTAGACCAGGCTGGTCTCACACTCAGATCCATCTTCCTTTACCTTGGAGTGCTGGAATTAAAGGCATGCACTGCTACAAGTCAAAACCTACTTCTTTTAGTTGGCCATTCATTTGTTCATCCATGTAGTAGGTACTAGCTTTTGTGGTGCTCTGGATTTCCCTAAACTGTATGCTTGTTTGCTATGTAGGATAAAGAAGGCAAAGGAAGTTCCCTGGTCTAAGGGCCAGAGAAGAGAGTCAGTGCTTCACCTGGCAAGGACAGAGGAGCCTAGGGTGACCTCATAGTCCTCAGATGCCCCAGGGCAGGCAGACTGTGGTCACAGCTGCTTCTCAGACTCTCTGAAACAGCAAATCATCTGCCTTAGGTTACAACAGGAGGAAGATCTGGCTGAGGTCTTGGGCCAGCCTCTCCATGACAGTGGGTGATCTGCACTGGTGACAGCCATCATAACTACTTCTGTATTAAGCAGTGGTGATGGTCACACAGCAGAGGGGCTTTGTCCCTCTGCACCTGCTTCACAGATAGACTGTGAACAGCTTACTGTCAACACCATCCCTCTCTAGGCTGCCTGACTTTCCTTGGGGGTTATAGTGACAGTTTTGGAATTTCAGTTTCTTTAAAAAAAACACAGAAATATTATAAGAATATGTTTTCATTTTAATCTCAAGTATGGGATATGGGGCTGCTTCAGGTTGTCCACAGCAGCTGACTGTGTTTTGCCTCATGCATAATTTTGCTAGCTGCAGGTAGTTTCTGTGATTGGAATTCTGGGGACTTTTTCAGAAGGTATAAGAATGCTAGGGCCCAGAGAGGCAGAATGTGTTGTTGGTTGGTTGTTGGTCGTTATTGGTCATAGTTTGTTAAATAGTCCTGGGCAAAGAAGAAACAAGAAAAAGTTAGATATCCTAAGGCAAAAAGCAGACTTGCCCCAAGGAACTTTACGCCCTGATGAGCAGGAAGTAGTCTAATGATAATGTCACCCCTTTTCAACAGATGAGAAACAAGATAGCAGCTAGACAGTGGTCCTCTCAGATCAGAGCTCATTTTAGCCTTTTTCTAACTAGGTGGCCTACAGTGATCTAGCCACACAAGGTTAAGGAGAGCCCTTTAGGGGCCAGTGATTTGGAGCCAAAGTTACTGCAGGGGTTGGAGGTACAGCTTACACCCCATCCCTGTAATCAGCCACTTATTCCTACTTTCTTGTCTTCTCACTGGCTATTAGCATGTGAAACAAGACAGTCCCTTTGTTCACAACTGGATCCTGTCCCTCTACTTGGTACACTGGCTGAGGCTGGGTGTCATCAGAATTTCATCTTGATCTTGGGGAGAGGTTTGTGGGAGGGGTGGAGTCTCTAACCCCAAGAGGGGGTTTATTTTCCCCCAGCCCTCTTCTCACTGTGGAATGGGTCTTCTGGAAGAGTGTGAAGAGCCTTGTTGTACTTAGCAGTGTTAGGTGATTAAGGAAAGACTTCATCCTTGGTTCAGTGTGTGCCTCCTAACAAGTACCCAAGGTTGGCAGCTTTAGTTGCTCCCGCACTGATGGCAGCAGTAGCCTCCTGCTGGGAAGGGAGAGTGTGAGGTGCTGTCACCCTTTGCCTCACCTTGACAAGTAGCTACTTTTTAAGTGTCACCCTGTTGTCCTGTTCCTTCTCCTTGTGCAGACAGAAAGTTCTACTGGGAAAGAGCTTTGTTCTAGGTCTTGCCTACTCCTGCTGGTTTTACTAACCCTACCTTTGACTGCCTAAGACATCATGGAATTTCTGCTTGCCCTATTGCTTTCTAGACAAGTGGTAGAGACCAGTGACCTTCAAGCAATGGGAAGATCTCTGGCCATCCTTAAGTATGGACAGGGCAGGCCATCATTTGGACCTGAGTATTTGTGCTTCCACAAACTGAGTGCTACTGCCTTGGAGACAACATGACAACCAGCATTCTTCCTTTAAGTGGAATAGATCCACGCACCCTGCAGTGAGCTAGAAGGAGTATTATTAAGCTTCACTGTACAGTGAGAATTTGGCCAGAAAATGGGAAGAAACTGACAGAGTCACAGGGGAAAGGCAGGGGTGTTCCTGTCCAAGAACCACAGAAAACTTTTGTCTATACTGAAAGGATGAGACTAGGGAAAGCCAGTGAGCCAGTGGCTAGACTAGATAGGGTTTAGTGAAGCAGAGGATGAGACACAGAGGGCCTTGAGCCCCATATGGACTTTTTTTTTTTTTTTTTTTTTTTTTTTT